>NC_071265.1:14773353-15138353 GCF_023375685.1 Ictalurus furcatus | reverse complement strand
ACCATTTGTGTGGTCTGGGCGAGGTGCACAGAGGTTTGGAAATGAAACAAAGCGGAATGGGAGGTTTTACGCAATGTTCCTGGACACATGGGCTGTGGTGTTATGGCTCCAATAAACATGCCAATGGCACTTCTAAATCCAGAGCCTAAATATAATAGGCTATGGTCTCACTGGTATCTTTTCTCAGTATATCCTGTGAAAATTGCACTTGTTAAATGATATACAACCAAATTTTAGAAGATAGCAACATACAATTTGTAGAAAACCCATAATACTAAAGATTTCTCCTCAGTGCAGGAAAGAACCATTTAATTTTTATGCACAGTTTTTAAAACACCACTAGAGATTGTGATGCATTATGGTCTTTTAAGCATCTGTAGCAAAGCACTCAGAGTTAATATGCGCCACCGTTCTCACTCCTATTCTCCAGAGTGTGGGTTTGGGTTCTTCTTTTCCCTCCTTCTTCTGTGACCCTTTTCTCAGTCTCTCATTTCTAGCCAAGCATGTCCTCCCAGGTTCTGGCTGGGAAAGATTATGTAAACCTGGCATTGTGAGCATGTGTGTCATTAAGCAAATGGAGGGCAGAGGATAGCCTCCCCTGCTAAAGTTAAGTGCTTTTCACAAAAACCCAGAGTGACCAAACAGCCACAGCTGACACTTTCTCATTTTCACTACCTTGATCTTTCAACGTCCTCAGTGTAGAGTACAAAGAAGCAGTCTTACTGCTTTATCGTGCCTAGCCTGACATGTCACCCTCAATAGGCCTTAACACTCATGCTCTATTCACTGCTTAATAGGTGCATGGTTGGTGCAGGCCATTTTGTTTGATTTATACTGCAATACAATTGCAAGTCCTATCCTGTCTTCAGGTCAATTTTTAGTAATTTTTACAAGAATACACACACAATACTGTCATTTGCTTGGGGATCCTCCTGATATAAGATGTGTGTGTGTGTCTGTGTAGATGTAGTAATGTAATTGGATATGCTAATAAGAGGTGAAAGAGATGTAAAGAGAAAAATCTGACACACAGGAGCCACGCTCTTACTGTATGTATTGCTTTGGGGGTTCTTTGCCAGTGGTAAATACAATGGGGGAAATAAGTCTTAAACGCATAATTTTTTTCAGTAAATATATTTCCGATGAGGCTATTCACATGAAATTTTCTCCAGACAGCAGTATTATCTCAAGAAATCCGCAATTATAAAGAATTCACAACATTAAAGTCCATAAATAAAAAGTTATGTGTAATAAAGTGGAATGACACGAGGAAAAAAGTATTTAAAAAAAACACGCCAAGAAAAAAAAAGCAGTTCTCCAAGGCAAGACAAGGAAACAGCTGAAATCCATAAGTAATTATACCCCCTATCTGTGCAAATTAATATCAGCTGGGTTAGTAAATTGATGGTCTATAAAAAGGCTTTTCATTACCAAGGTGTCACACAAGAAACATCTCATGATGGGTAAAAGCAAAGAGCTCTCCCAAGAACTTCACAACATTATTCTTACAAAACATATTGATGGAATCAGATACAGATGTATTTCAAAACTTCTGAGTCTTCCAGTAAGTACCATTGGGCCAATTACCTGGAAGTAGAAGCAACATCACTCCATCATCAACCAGCCATGCACAGGACCTCCTCACAAGATTTCTAACCAAGGAGTCAGAAGAATAGTCAGAAGAGTAGCCCAAGAACCAAGGACCACTCGGAAAGAGCTCCAGAAACACTTGGAGGCAGCAGGTGCCATCGTCACAGAGAAAACAATAGGCAATGCACTCCACTGCTCACGCTCACCCCGCAAGACTCCATTACTAAAGAAAAGGCATGTCGAAGCTCGTTTAAAGTTTGCTACAACTCATTTGGACAAGCCTATGAAATACTGGGAGAGTGTAGTCTGGTCAGACGAGAGCAAAATTGAACTTTTTGGCTGTCATACTACACACCATGTTTGGAGAATAAATGGCACTGCACATTACCCTAAAAACACTACACCAACAGTGAAGTTTGGAGGTGGAAGCATCATGGTGTGGGGCTGTTTTTCATCACATGGTACTGGCAGACTTCATATAATTGAAGGAACGATGAACGAAGCCCTTTACTGGGAGATTCTTGAGAAGAATCTGCTGCCATCCACCAGTATGATGAAGATGAGACGCGGGTGGACAAAATATTGAGATATATTGTGAGATACTGTATACATATATATACACACACATACACACACACACACACACACACACACACGCATATATACATATGAGCAGTATATATACACAACAATGTACAGTCCCACTATACAAATAGCCCATGTACATATCGCATATGTACAGTGTACACAATACTATATACATATTGCAGCTGTACGGTATAATCAGTGTAGACATATAACAATAACTATGAGGCAGTGATGTGTAAGCAGTGCAAATAGTACAATAAGGTACCCATATTACTGCAGTGTAGCAGCATATATGTAGTGAAGTAAAGTAAGGTCAAAGTAAGGGGTGGCTAGGTGTACTACAGTCTGATGGCTGTCGGCACAAAGGAACATCTGAGGCGTTCCGTTTTGCACCTGGGGGGGATGAGCCTGTGGTTGAAGGTGCTCTTCATCTGCCGCAGCTCAGCATACAGTGAATGAGAGGGGCTTCCCAGAATGGATCTGATTTTAATTCTCATTCTCTTCCCCACCACTGCCTCCAGATTGTTCAGCTTGTGACCAACAACAGAGCTGGCCTTCTTCACCAACTTGTTGAGTTTGTCAGCCTATATAGCCTTAATTCCACCTCCCCAGCATGTTGCAGCAAAGAACAGGACTCTGGATACCACAGATTGATAGAACATCTGCAGTAGCTTGTTGCTCACGTCAAAGGACCTGAGCCTCCTTAGAAAAAACGTCTGCTCCAAGAGCTGAGAGCTTCAGTGTTTTCCGACCAGTCCAGTTTGCTGTTAACGTGCACTCCCAGGAACTTGTATGAGTCCACCATCTCTATTTTCTCCCCCTGGATGGTAATAGGTGTTGGGGGCTTTTAGTTCAGCGGAAGTCCAATATCAACTCTTTGGTATTGCAGATGTTGAGCTGAAGTTGGTTATCCTCAGACCATCTGACGAAGCTCTCCACTACACCTCTGTACTCCTCCTCTTTATCTTCAGTGATGCAGCCTACGATGGAGAAGACATCAGAGAATCTCAGGAGGTGGCATGTTCCAGAGTTGTAGCTAAAGTCAGAGGTGTATATGGTGAATTGGAAAGGTGAAAGCACAGTTCCTTGAGGTGTGCCGGTGTTGCACATCACCACAACTGACAGGCTGCCCTGCAGTCGGATATACTGGGGGGGGTGTTTATTGCACTGGAAAAATCTAAACACATGATTCTCACTGTGCTTCCTGGCCTCTCCAGGTGAGCGCAGGCCCTGTGCTGTAGCTATATGACCGCGTTGTCCACACTGATTGGGTCTGGTATGCGAACTGCAGCGGATCAAGGGAGTCACTTACGATCAGCTTCAGGTGCCTCAGAACCAGTCTCTCAAAGGTCTGCATGACATGTGAGGTCAGGACCACTGGTCTGTAATCATTTGAGGTACTGGGATGACCTTTCTTGGACACCGGAACAATGCAGAAGGTCTTCCACAGTTGTTCCACCATTTTTCAGCCTTAGGGAAAGATTGAAGAGGTGCTGAAACACACCTGCAAACTGTGTAGCACACGCCTTGAGCAGCCTGGGGTTGATGTTGTCTGGGCCGATAGATTCGAAGCTTGGATAGCTCCCGTCTCACCTGGCTTGATGTTATTAATGGGCAAGGTGGAGGGGGTCGTTGGGGTGCCTGTGTCTGAAGTTTCCTGTATTATCTTCAGCATCAGGAGTGTGCGACTGTCTTTTTGAGCTCTCAGGGGTGGAGGCCGAGTCAAACCTCATGAAATTTGTGGTCTGATCTGCCCAGAGGGGCGAGGGCAGTGGAACTGTACGCCCCCTTCAAATTAGCATACAGCTTGTCCAAGATTTTATTCTCCTTCGTTTTGCATTTTACATATTGTGTGAAGGTTGTAAGCGTTTTAGAGAGGGGGGCATGGTTGAAGTCCCCGTTTATTATCATGAGTGCACTCAGGTGTTGTGTCTGAAGTTTTTCAATGGTGGAGTGGATGATGTCACAGGCGCGTGTCGCCACTGCCGATGGTGGAATGTACACAGTCACAATAATGGCATGAGAGAACTCCCTGGGCAAGTAGTATCGTCTCAGCCCCACAGCCAGTAGCTCTAGATCTGGAGTACACATGCTCTCCTTCACTGTTATGTGTTCAGCATTGCACCATTTTGAGTCAACAAAGACAGCTCCTCCCTTCTTCTTACCGCTCTGTTTTCCTCTGTCTGCTTGAACTAGTAAGAAGCCAGCTAGCTCGACCAAGGAATCAGGAATGTTCCCTGTTAGCCATGTCTCTGTGAAGCAAAACAAACTGGCCTCCCTGTACTCGCGTCAGCTACTCACCAGTGCTGCAATCTCGTCTGATTCGTTGGCCAGCGATCTTACATTCCCCATAACAAATGATAGAAGGCAAGGTTTGAGTCTCCTTTTTCTCTCCTGCTTCTCCCTAACCTTCGCACCCGCTCTCGTCCCTCCCCTGTGCCTCCGTAGCTTTGCTGGTATGTTCGCCGGCAAAGCCGCCGCTCTAGTCTGATACATCAGGAGCTGCTCCCTTGAATAGACAAGCATTGTCCGAGTAATCTTGGTGGGTCCGAAAAAATACGGCAAGAAATGCGTTTAAAACGACAAAATTCGGGCACACATATAGACAATAAAGTGAAAATAAAAAGTCTGGTCTAAAAAAAAGAACAACAGAAAGTCGGAAAGAGGTTAAATTTAAAAAGCTACAGGAGCTGCTGCTGCTCGTGTCGGCGCCTAAATATTATATAGTGTTGTCTGTTAGTTTGGTACAGGTTTGTTTGAGCATGGCAAAATCCAGTCAGGTGAATTCTGTGAATTTACTTCGGATTCTGCCACTGCGACGGATCTTGTTGGGAAACCAAATGTTATATCAGCGATCTGGGAACATTTTGGATTCGTGCGTAACGAGAGAGGTGAACCAATAAATTTGGATGGAGCCATGTGTCAGCTTTGTGGGGGTGGGGCGTGTTAAACAGGCAAACACTACAAATCTCAGGAGCCATCTCCAGGCAGGTCACCTAGCCGCGTTTTAAAAAAATTTTTCTTTAATATTTGAATTTTTAACATTTTTTTTAGGTTACCGTCCTACTGGTATTTCTTTCAAAGTTTTATAGACTTATGGTATACTACACTTGTAAAAAAAAAAAATTAAGTATTAAGTATAAAGTATAAAGTGTTTCACTCAATCTCTTTATTATCCACTTCTTCTCCTTCTCCACTTCTGGGTCAATCACAATACTGTATCCCACAGCGCCCTCAGGCTGTTTCTCATTGCAACAACACGACACAACAAGGCTGTATTGAGTTGTTTCAGTGACGGAAGTGCTAAAATAAAGCCTCATTTAATTCTGTAATATTTAGGTTTTTATTTAACTTAAGCCTATAAAATGATATAATATATTTATATTAATTTCACCCAGCCCCACCGTCACAGCCCTACATGGAAGAGTGGTAAAAAAAAAACTCCAACAAGCCTGGTGGACATGGGTCGCCAGTCCATCACAGGGCACCATGTGTTCACGTTCACACACTAACTCACACCTAAGGGCAATCTGGAGTAGCCAACACACTTAACTAGCATGTTTTTGGCAGGTGGGGGGGAAACTGTATAACATAGTATAAAACTACACACAGACAGTAGTCAGACCTGAGCTCAGAATCAAACCATGGACCCTGGAACTGTGGGGCAGCAATGCTACCCGCTGCACCACCATGCCACCTAGTAAAATCCACATCTATAGACATATTCAAGGTAATTAAGGCAATTACATTGTACAAATAATGGGAAGTTGCAGAGTTTAAATTTTAGGACAGCCCTTGAGCAAGAACCATAACCTTGAATTGTAAGCAGACTCGCATATAAAATCACTTTTGATAAAAGTTAAATCTGTCAAATGACTGCAATAGTTTTTTTTTAAAACCTTAAATGTTCATGTTTGTTACAGATTTTTATCCACACATATAAAGTGACATGTTTGAAAATAAAATTCCACTGCTGAAATATATAATTATATAATCATCATGAGGGATAAGTGTTTGGCAGATGAGAAACTAATTACAGACACTCTAGTGATGTGTTCTAGCTGGGGATTATGCAAACAAAGTCAATAAAGGTTAAGTATCAATTACAGCTGAGCCAAGAGTGGCTGGGGGAAAAAAAAAAAAATCAGATGTTTGTGACAGTTAGGTGGTTCGAGAAAGAGGAGATAAACTCGACTTATGCTTGCAATAACCAGCTTTGTTTGACTGACAGTAGGCTTACAGTAGGGTGGAGAGTGTGTTTTCTGTTCTACCTGCACACGCAGACACAGGAGGCAGGTTGCTCAAGTTTTTGTCAAAACAATATTATTGTTGCAGTCAACACAAATCTTAAAGCTACTTACACTAATGATGATCATGCACTGTACAGATGAGGAGTTTCAAATCTTACCTGTAAATAGAGAGAGAGAAAGAATAACACCGTCACATGAGTGTACAGTAACACTCAATATATACACACTTTATACTGTGGATACTTAATGCAGGACACTCAATAATAGGTGGTTAGGGGAAAAAAAAAACCTTTTCAAATACAGCATCTATTTATTTATTTTAAGAAAACTGATCAAACATTTTAATTTTATTGATTCCAGCCCTAACATGCATGCAGAATTTTAACATAAAAAAACCCAGAAACAACAAGTGATATTTAAGAAAATAAATACATGCATGAAGCAAAACGATATGGCAAAAAAATTTTTTTTAACCTGCTAAAGATTTTCTTGCTTTACAATGACTTCTAACATCTAGTCTAATGTATTTCTATTAGATGGATCACAGGTTTCTCAGGCTGTTATTGCTGACATGCTGGTACTTTAACAGTCTGTCAGGCTGTGTTGAGTGGTAAGGGTGCAGTGCTGGCCTTATTTGGTGAGCTGGCTGGTTGTGTTTAATGAAAGAGGCTTTCACAGAGCTGGTTTCACCACTCTTTACAGACGTGTGCGCACATATGTTTGCTTGCATATTCCTAAAAATTATGGACTGCCGTTTTTATCCTATCAAACATTCCACACACTAAAACAGCAGTGTTGTTCGAAACATTTAATACTTCCTACAGGTTCAATGGAATCTTGTTTCCACTGACTAGACTGTAGAATATATACAGTAGCTCTTCCAGCATGGGTACATTATGCCACCTAGAAAGTTTCTCTATATGTCTGAGAAGATAATCAGGTGCTCATTATCTACTTAGCGAACCAATCTAAATTCTCTGATTCGATTTTAGTTTCTCTCAAAGAACATTTAACAATAAATCAAAGCTAGTACCCACTGTTTAGTATTCTACACCCGTGATCATGCTAATTGCTTCTTATCATTAGTCCTGTTGGAGAACGTGATGGTTAAATGTCCTGGTTCACCTTCATTTTCTATTCTCTGCAACTCTATATCTGATCCACACTGAGCCACAATGTAGATGACACAAGTTCAGGCACAGTTACTACCCCTGCTGAAAAAAAAGAAACAAACAAAAAAAATACAATAGAAACCATCACAGAAATGTTAATGGTTTCAACTACAAATACCATTACAAACCATCAGCTAACCATTAAACGCCTTACCATTGTTGATCCTTAATGGTATCCACTAAACATGCCACCAACAGAAGGCAACAAATTACCAGTCGAGACCAACAGGGACCATTACAGTTTCCATTCAAACAATACAATTCCCATTAAAACCATTACAAATTCTATAAGGGTTTCTATTGTTTTTTTCAGCAGGGACCTTTCATTATTTTGTTATAAAGTTATACTTGTACTGGATACTGTAAAATACCCGAGCTCTAGCAAGAGTTCAGATTATACTGCTGACTTGTACGAAGGAATAGTAAGTGGACTGAGGACATGGCTCTCTGGCACGCCTTGTCTGTCCACAGGTTTAAATTTAGCCTCGATCAGTGCAAGTGATGTGCCCAACCATCAACAGGAGCATTATCATCACTTACCCGGTCTGCCGCAGGAGATGCTTCCAGGCCAAAAGCACGGCAGAGTCGAACCAGCAACCGGAAAACATCACACGCTGAACCAGACATTAAAACAAAGTGGCCTGGACTCCAAAGTAGCTTTTGAGTTACAGAAGCCAAGGAAAACCCAAATAGTACTCTAGTGACCTTGTCGAATACAGTTTTTTTTGGTTGGCATATTTGCAGACAAACCTCTGTCTGAAAACATAATCTTTTCCTTTGTGTGATGAAAAATTCTCTGTTACATGCAGATTAGTCTCAGATAAGTCGGAAGAAAAATACACAAACAGGGGGGTAAAAAAAACTACTTACACAGCCTTTGGCTGAATAGTCTCTCTCTCGCTCTCTCTCTTTTTTTTTTAAACATCAAAGTGTTTGGTTTGTAGCCATTATGTGTTTCCTTGTCTGTTGTCAGTGCGCTGCTGTCTCTTCTATAATTGTCCTTTATTATACAGACCGGATAAGTATGCAGTATGAGTGATGTAGCAAGTGTGAGTGTGTCTGTCTTTGTGGGTCTCTACTTGTGTGTTTTGGAGTGTAAAGGAAGCCTTGGCTCTAGTCTGGTCTTAACAGACTCCGTGGAGTCAATGCAGCTGTTTCTGCACAGCCACAAAGGGGAGCTTTTAATTGCTAGTGAACGCAAAGACCAAGGCTTTCAATTTGGTCAGTGCTGTGGAGAAAAGCAATGCTCTTAATGTTCGTATGTCTGTACATTCATCCTGTACTGATGTTTCTTACCCACCCCGCCCAAATACTTTAAGTAGTTATGACAGAGTTGTACAGAATGAAGCACAAGTGCCAACAACCACTGTTATTAATGATCGCAAACCCAGACATTAGGGGTTGTGAAAAGGGGCGTACTAGCGCGATAAGATTTATTTCTGTTTTTTCACTCGTTTGAAGACATCTCTGTCTCTCTGTCTCCATCTCTTCCCCCCCCAAAGGCATTAGGTCATCTGACTGCTCTCTGTTTGGGAAAGTGGTGGGCCAATCGAGCTGGTTTACAAGCCTATTTATAAACAGCTGTAATTGTGTGATAACTCAACCACGGAACATACAACATGATGCAATGCTCGACCCCCAGACCAACCACCAATCCCCTCCCACCCCCACGACTGAAGCAAGGGGTTGAAAAACAATGGAAAACATTGCATGAGTAGTATGAAAGAGCAAGCCAAACTCGTTTGATTTTTCCCCCCGATTTGCTAACGTGCAGCCGTGACAGATAGTCATATGGACTTCATTTAAGCACTGCTGTAGGTATGAGAGAAATAGTTGGGGGGAGGAAGTACAAAGAGTCAGCCAAAGATCCACAGATAACCAAATTTCTACGTCTGATTCAGTGCTTTCTGTTGTGCTAGGAACAGTTGGCTCTATAAATGCTTAAACAGTGGATTGACACCCCCCCACCACCACTCCCAGCCTAAAATAAGGCATTGTTTAACTTTCCAGATGAGCCAAGTCTGTCAGGTTCAATCCCCTTCCCCTTAAGAACCACACACACACACAATTTCAGTCAGTGTAAATAAGACACACTCAGTGTCCAATTCACTAACTGGCCAAATGAGACACTGCACCTTTTACAACTCTTCAAATGTAAACATGGCCATTTTGCCACTTGGGCAAGTTGAGGGAGAAAAAGTCGTCTGGTATGTCAACACTAACTACAAACAGACCAACAAGGACAGGTGCACAGCTGGCACCGGTTTCAATGTATAGGATTTAAAGTGCTATAACGTGCTCGCTTAAAGTTTAATATAGGTTTAGATATTCAAGCAGAAACATAACATATGTAATTATCCATCATTAGGAAACAAATTAAATACATGTTAACTGCCTTTCAGTTACTACTAGCCAGGTTAGCATTTTTGGAATATTGCTTTCATGGAACGGTGACTAGCGTAGTGAGGTTAAGACCGGCGATCACGAGTTCTTGATATAATTATGCTACCTAAAAAAGACTTGTTACAAAGGCATATGTTCAGTCTACAGTATGCTAAAAACCTGATTAATTTTCTATAACAGCAGTAGTGCCAGCTATAAGGTTTATTGTAATGTACATTTTAATACAGTAATTTAATAATAATAATAATAATGTTTAAAAAATGCTATTTAACAAATAGATATATACTCATTGATATGGCAAAGTTTTCTGCTCTCTGATGTATATTTAACATTTATGGAAGGAGTCTCTAGCGTCAACAGTCAATAAATTTGGGGGGGGGGGGGAGGTGATAGAGACTGGTGGGTGGAAGGCTCTTTATAGCTGCCATAATGCAAGTGAAAACAGGAAATAACTTGTTTCATGGGTGTCCCACAACATCAAATATAATTAACTATAAAATGCAACGGATTAAATGATACATCATACTTTTTTCATAAATTGTTGTGGTATAAGAGGAATAAAACACTCTGGGACGTGCTGCTATTATTTAATAAAAAGAAAAAAAAAGTCAACTTCTGTTTCACCTTTGGTTACATCACACCATCCCGTTGATTATTTTCTTATAACAGTATCGTGTTATTTTGTATTTTAATTTCGGCAAAATAATAAATATAAACTGCAACAGACGTATTATAAATAACTAGGGATGCACCGAAATGAAAATTCTTGGCCGACGCTGAAACCGAATATAATGAAAAACTTGGCGGAAGGCCGAATACCGAACACGTTTTTTCCATTTGTTTTCACCATTGCACAAATTAAATAGTCAAAATGTGCTTTTTACTATTTTGTCTTGCTTTTCAAAGAAAAAAATCAATTACAAAAACTATTTCAAAATATTTATTTAACACTGAACATTTTTTTTCATTCCAGCAGGCATAGGCTATACCAACAAGGCACAATATAACTTTAAATAAATAAATGAGTAAAATAAAAATATTTTGATGTGGTCATCTTTGAGCCCCTTGAATAGACGATGTTAGGCTTATAACTGACTGCTGAAAGAATGGAACACTCTGTAGCCTACAACAAAAACGTGCATTAAAAAATGCATTGACAAGAGTGCAATAAATGGTTCTATTGGGTTCTATACGGCTGATTATATTGGGGATATATACCGCTCGCGTCCCTGTACAACTCGCGGAGTATTATAGTAGATATAGTATAGTTAGATATGTTGTTAATGTTATGTTCCTTGATAGATTTAGTTAGTTTAAACTATAGATTAGTTCATTTAGTCCCCGCTGGTTTTTCCACTCCCAGTCCATAGTACTAGTTCATGTTTCTTGTTTTGTGTTTTGACCCTGTTTTCTGTGACCACGACTTCGATTCCTGCTTTGCCCCGTTTACGCCTGTTTACCGATTGCCCGATAACCCTTTGCCTGTCTTGACTACATTTTTTGGATTACGATTTGGATTTGTCTGCCTGCCCTTAAATAAATACGTCTTTACCTGCTTCCGTACTCTACTACCTTACGTCTCGCGACGTAACAGAATACTCCGGAACAGAAACAAAACAAACGCACGTGTCCACAGTAAACTTCCGTCAACATCCGAAGAGCACGTAGCTCCTGCACGTAGCTCGTGCATGCGCACGCCCCCTCATTGAGGTCGTGACATAGGCTATTTGGTCGTGTCATCAAACACGTCATTGTTCGGTCAAATTTATTCTGCCTTTTCACTAATTTCGGTTGCCGAACATTCGGTGCATCCCTATAAATAACTGTAGTGGTTAGACAATGGGATGGGTTAGTATTATATTATTTCACACATATATCTCCCAAGCCTTTATTAAATAATTTTTACATTTTTTTAAACTTCCAGATTCAGACTGAAATAAGTAATGAAAACATGCACACAGAAATGTTAGATGGGCTTTAAAAAAAAAAAAAAAAAAAAACTCATCATCACTAAAAATGCTTTTGGTTATAGTGCTTTTTTTTTTTTTTTTTTTTTTTTAAATATTACTGATTTATGTGAATGGAGATCAAATTAATGTCAAACATGGCCTGGAAACTGTCTGCCTTGTGTTTCTTAAACTGAGTTTAAGAGCACACAACTCAACACTATCATTGTACACTGTCGGTTTGGACACCAGACAGAGGATCAAGCTGTGAATATAATTTTCCTCTTAAACCGATAAGAAGATGAGAGTAGATGATCAAGAAGACAGAGAGGACTGGGAAAGAGGACAGCAAAAGGGAAAGAAGCATGTGGGAGCTGAAATTCTCTAAGTGTCTGTGCACGGCTGATGCCAAAAAACAAGGCTTAAGCAAGGTCTGGAATCTGATTTCAGCAGAGAAGCAAGGCAGGAAACACTGGTCCTCTGGGTGGAGGGGTGGGGGATTCATAGCCATGGAATTCGCCCAAACGTCCGCTCTCCAAAAGCACTCTTGAAAACATTTTCAAAGCCCACCTTTCTTTTTTTTCTCTCCCCTTCTCGGTTACAAAACCTGGGTCAGCACCACGGTCCACTAGCACGCCTCACTCCCTTCTCTGACTTGTTTGCTCTTCTGTGGAACCAGGATTCTGGCAAAGAGCTTTGTCCGGGACATATCGCGTTTCACACTTGGGCTGTTGTCACCCTGCCAGTGAATGAAGGGCAATGAGAGGTAGGGCCTTTGTGTCATCAGAAGATCACACTGGTTCAGCATTATGGCAATAGAAAGAAAGGGCCGGTATCTCTATCTAGATCAGATAACTACCACTTCAGAATAGGAGCCCAATTGGATATCTCCTCTACCAGAGGTAGATTCTCGCACGTTACAGCTTGTATCCTGGCTGGAGGTTGCACGATGGAGTATTTGCAGTAAAAGAAGTCCTGGCCCTCCATTTTGTGGCCTTCATATGGGATTAATGATGCCAGATGTGACCAATCAAGTCTATAAAGAGTCAGGTCTGCCGTGAACCCAACTTGCAGCTGTGAACACAGCTGGACCGTGCCTCTTTCTTCCCTTCACCTAGAGTTCTTGCTTTTAGACACAGCAGGCCTGCTTTAATGCTTTGCTGGTGAAAAGTTACATTTTAAAAGTGGATATAAGCTAAATACAGCTATTAGACTGACTTATTTATTCGATCGACTTGAGGATTTAGTGCTAAATTGCAGATAGCATTTCCAGAGCCATTGGAAATAACATCAGGAAACTAGAGAGATGGAGGATTAACGCCCACTCACTGACAATGATACATGGTGTGACTCAAAGGCAGGATGTCTATGTAGAGGCTCTGGATGATGGTGATGAGGTGAAATGGTATCAGATTAAACACATTTTCTATTTCTGCTGTTATTATTGACAAGTCATATGTGCCACCTTGGTGCATCCATGTTATTCTTCTGAAAATGACAAAAAGCAGTACTATTAGCTAAACGGTATCTGGCATAGAAAATGACCCAACACTGTTGGCTCAGCTGGTGGCATGGAAAATGACCCGCCTCATTGTGCTCGTCCACATTTTTAAAGGTGTGATCCAATTGGAGTTACAGACTGAAGGTTATTTACAATTGTACGCTGCCAGAAAGACTCTCCTGTTGGCTGAAAGTATTCACACACTAAACATACTTAACAGCTTGTGTGAGGCATTTCTCGCATTTTTTTTCCCGTGAGAGCTGACGCAGTTCCACTGGTGCCTCACAAGAGCGTCTCTGTTCAGGGTCTCTGAGAGAAGTTAGGCTTCGCTAGGCTCCAGGCAAGCATGAATGTGGGCATTTAAAAAAATCTCCTGTGTATGGACTGGGCCTTAATTAAAACCCCATGTTTCAGCACACAGGGGGGTTGCAGCAGCATGCCACTGGTGAAGATCATATGCTATAAACAAACAAACCCAACAAAAAAAAAACAACACTTTTCTCTCTAAGCTAAGGGTATGCTAATCACACAATGAGTGGTAGAAACATGCTCACAAACAAATTTTGTTTCTGCTCTTCCCATTAGAGTTCTAGAAGATTCCACTTTCCAGAATTCACAGAAAACAGCTGCAGCTGTGTGTGTGTGTGTGTGTGTGTGTGTGTGTGTGTGTGTGTGTGTGCGCGCGCACCTCCTAAGCTGCATTCTGATACAGTATTAATGGATTTAGGACAGGAAGGGGCCTTGAAAAGGCTAAACAAGACTGCTATTCAGTCTCTGATTGGGCTTTTACTCTAATAGCACAGTGAAAGATTGGCAGAGATCTTAAGTGCAGAAATACACATGGCATGTCAATAACTGTGACGGACTAATAATAAAAATTGTTAATGATCAGTCAGCAAGCTTCTCATATGTTCGAGCTTCACGTATGCCAAGACATTGGTGCATCACTGGTGGTTATCAGCATAAATCTTCGGAGAAAGCCATGCACATGGATTAAATTACATTGCATGCCAACATGCCACAGTTGCCTGTTGATAGATATTGGTTTCAAAGTGTTCATGATTTCAGCTTGGGCTTCAAGCTCAGCACTGACTTGTCAGACTTTTTTCCATTCAAAATCCTGTCTTGACATATTGCACACCTCAAAACCTTGATATGGAAATGAGGGTGAAGGAGCAATCCCATAGTAAGCACAGATACAAGCATAAAAAAAGGTCTACTTGTGAACACCTTATATTTAGTTCTTTGAAAATCCAATGATTGATTAGTTTGTTTTCAAAAGTGCAGTCATGTGTTTATAAAACAGACATGCTCAGTCTTTTAATTATAGCAGACACTATAACAGTAGAGTAGATGGTGTCAAAACATGGCAACCACAGAAAAACAAAAACTGAAATGACGACTAAAAAAAAGTCAAGTAGTAGACCAAAAGTAAAAGATGGAATCTGAAAAGCAGGTACCTGTGATTCAACCTTGTAACCATAGTTCAAGTGTCAGCAGAAGACCCTGCAGAAGTTCCAACTATTTCAACATCTCAAGAACATGATAATGGTAAACATTACAAGAGTGCAGCTAGAACAAAGGACAAGCTTTCTACTGAAGGAGTCACTAAAATAGGCTCTCTTCCCTTAACTATATTTTTCAACATGCAGTTAGACTCGAAAGTTATGGAGCTAGGGGCCCCTTTAACGTTAAACCCCCCTTAGCGCAGATTTATTATTTGAACATAATTCAACTATTTAAATATTAGGCTCATGATTTAAATGCATACAGTAATATTCTGGAAAATTATCGAAGCTATAAATCTTTTGTTGCAGAACACACTAGAGCCAAACACATTATTCAAAGGTCAACTTGTTTTTTTGGATGTTGAATTTTGCATTAAACCCATTCAATTCAAGGGACCAGTTCAAAACGGGCTAAACAGGCATAATAATCAAGGACTCAAAAATAAATATAGTTTAGTTTATAGTTCATTATCAAAGCTATATAACTTTGAGAAATAACTTTGATAATGGAGGACTGTGATTTACTTATCCAAAAGAAAAATAAGATGACTACAGAGACATGTGCAGAATCTGTTGTTTACTACAGTGGTTCTCATTCATATAGAAACAGAGATGCTAGACAGTCAAAGATAACAGGATGTTAGATAACAAGATAACAGGATGCTTACTACACTTCATAAGTCTGCAGTAAGCTATGCTAATAATGTACAGGATCTAGATAATGCAGCAGAGGAGTAGGCAACATCTACATTTTTATGTATAATAAATACCTTTGACCTCGGATAATTTTTTAAATATTTGTATGGAGCACATAAAATTGATTATGATGGGTTACCACTTCACATCCACATGAGACACCTGATGAATCTCCTGTGTCTGCTTTAATTAAGGTGGCGACTCACTAAAACAAAGCCAATGTGGAATAAATAGTGTTGATGTACCATCACCGATGCCAAAGACAACATCTGCTTCCTCTATTAAGGTTAAAAAAAAAGTTTGAAAATGCAGTGCAAGAGAATTAAGCTTGGAGAATACATAAATCAACACTGGAAAAAAACAAAAAAAAAAAACAGCAAAGTGCAACTCGTATTTCCCTAATAAGCTATGGAACATGAACACAGGAGGAAAAATGGATTGTCTGTTAATGAAATTAGAAAGGATGATCTATGAGCACTGGTCATGGGTTACTTCCCCATCCATTTTGGTAATGAGGCAATCACAAGCTTAGACATGAGCAGTGATTCATGAGCTTACCTAAAACTAATCTCAATCTTGGAGTAATGCAGTCTGTATGGAAGTTCATCATACAAGTCACTGTGGGATTGGAGGAAATGGAAAGAAATTAAAAGGAGTGTGGTCACAATATAATAATTCTGCAGGTATGTCCTTCATGAAGGCAACAATTTGTCTGCCAAATCAGTTTTAAAGAAGCACACTAAAGCGCTTCATTTCTGACCAACAGTGTCTTTCATGGGGCATTTTCAGTTCCAGGATGGTAGACAGACATAATACCCTAAGATTTACAGCCAATTCACAAGTCCCACCTTCTGCAGTAAGCCGGCAGCATGTGTTGGCAATTTGCAGGCAGTTGATGTTGATTAGTGTGGGCATGACATCTCTGGACCTCAGCTGTTGCTGTGTACAAGGGGACACATCCCCCCAATTAGCTGTAGCATGTTACCAGATCAGGATTTACAAGACCTCCAGAAACACCTAGCACTAGGACTTTTTAAAAATAAATAAATAAATAAATAAATAAAATAAAAAAGAGGAAACATTCCCTAAATGTGCAAGTGTATTATCACATTACAGGTAAAAAATAAAAAGAATGAATAACCCTTTCTAAGTTGCAGGACTGTTCTAACCCAAGAATTCTGAAATTATATTAATTCATTAGGCTTTAAAAAGCAAAGCCAGATTGTAATGCAGAGAAGACCCTTGAATTCAATTAACGTTGTTGTTGAAGTAAACAAATCAAGTTGTAACTACTTATGATGTTTGTGCGACTTAGTAGAGGTGAAAAAAGAGAGCTCGCTAGGGAATAAATGGTTTAATAGGAGTAAATAAGATATTAAGAGCATATTTTCCCCCTTTTTTCCTCTGGCTTGTTTGATTTACATAAAAATTTATATTAATATTTCAGTCACAAACCTTAAATGAAAAGATTCCAGTGCCTTATTTAATATATCTCACTACCACCCTAAATTTTAATATTTTGTTATACAGTATTGGCTCTGTCCCCCACCCCAACTATCAGTTAATTTACTGCATAACAAAGTCACAAATCACACGCAAACTAAGGCTTGGTTAAAAAAAACCCTGGTAAATGGATTGGGGTTTGAGTTTATTGTATAATACATACTGCATGGGAGATGAGCAGTCATACTGAAGTGCGTGCCCAACTCCCATCGCGATAACCTCATATTTAGTCATTCGCAACTTTTGTTTTCCTCCCACTGGCCTTATTTTTTTTCCTGCTGAATTTGGATGATAAAGTGCTTATAATGATTTAATATATTTTATAATATATTGAATAATGATATATAATGATTTAACTGCATGTGACATTTAGACTGAAGCCTGACTTTTGACTAGAGCTACAACAACTAACCGATAAAATGGATAATAGTCGATTATGAAAATCGTGGTCAACGAATCTCATTATGGATTAGTTAGTCTTCGCACGGCACGGGGGAGATTTACTCATTACGTTACTTCTGTTCCAAAAACATGTAAAATAATAAACAAAAGTAAAATAATATGTCTAAAGACAGTGAGGAACAGAAACCACAAGGTCCAGTGAAAGTGAGATTTTATTATTAATTTACGACTGTAGTTTAATTCAGTGCTTTTTGTGCATCCATAAAAAATAATGCTATCTATCTCTCTCTCTATAGATATATATATATAAATAATTTATCTTAGTTAGTTAGTTTATATATATATATATATATATATATATATATATATATATATATATATATATATATATATATATATATATATAAGTACTTATGCATTATTTTTTATGGATTCACAAAAAGCACCGAATTAAACTACAGTCCATAATTAATAATATATATTCTGGTGTGTGTGTGTGTGTGTGTGTGTATTGGGTTCTTTTCTGTTTTGGACAAACAGTTGTGTAAAGTTTTAGTCTGACTTTATATTTGTAACACTCAGTGTGTGGATTTAATTTTAAATAAACAACAAAAAAGGTACTGAAGTTTGCCCCGCCGACCCGATTAATCGGGAAAAAAAATAATTGGCCAACCAATCGATTATGAAAATAATCATTAGTTGCAGCCCTACTTTTGACAAAATGAATGCATTACTGAGCTCTCTGCTTTCTATTCAGCTGTTTGCGTAAGCTTGTGCACTAGTAGCTAAGATCATGCGAAGCTTCTTTAGTGCTGCACATCAAACAGCACCGCTGTCTCCCACTGGGGCTCCACTTAGCTCTGAAGTAGACCCAATCCCAGTTGGCCTACTCTTCTTTTTAAATCATTTCCTCTTCGGATAACAGTTTGAGAACACCATCCCAGTCCATTGGGATCAGACTAAACAAAGTTACATACCGTGAAATGTTCCAAAAATGGCACCCTGCTACCCCAGACTCCATTTCAACACACTTTATGCTTTCAAAGAAATTCAGAATTCAAAAGAAAGTAGAAGAAAACAATTTTCCTTTTCCTGGTGAAATATTTTACATTTTGGGATCTAGTTCCCAATCTCTCATTTTGCTAAGCAAGTCACTTGGGTTAAGTACCCCTTTCTCTCTGAACAAACCCTGTTCTTTCTATAGTTCTTAAATCTCCACTGATTGACAGATAGCATGAAGGTCAAACTCGAAGAAGAGAGTCTCCATAGAAGAATGCGGAGAATGACCCTAACCAAAGTTTTGGACAGAGAGACTATCTGTGAATTCAGACAAGTCTGGCACACGGGTCTACATGTTTGACCCGTCACTGCAGATAACTGATTTGGTTGACTGTCTGGAGATGGAACTATGAAGCTCACTTCCAACAAAACTTGATTTCTGTTCATTTAACACCATAGTTCATTATGGATTGTGTGGTTTAGCATTTATGGTTTGTCCTAGTCGTTTATATAAGCAGGATTTAGCAAGAAATAAAACAGGAAACAATTCAAATCCAACACAGGCCCCACCAGCAAGCTGACCATGAGGTCTCGCATCATAGTGCATATTTCAACACCGCAATGTGATATTTATATCCATAAGTTGCCTACTTTCCAGCATGCCATGCAGCTTTTAACATCAAAAATTGACAGTAGGGTAGTCACCTCATTTCGTTCCTCAAATCAATTAGTTTTAATACAAAAACTATCAAATAATACACTATTATATCTGTTACTAAGCTGTTAACTTCACAATAACATTTCTGAAATGCAATGATGTGTGTCACATGAGAAGCAATTCTTTTTATAGTATGCCCAGTGTAGAGATTCAAGTATCAAGATGTTAAAAAGCAGCTACAAACACAGCACCACCTATATTTGCTATGATTTTTTTTTTTTTTATAATAAAATAGCAACTTTATCCAAATAACTTCTATTACACTATGGCTATTTTAAATTTTGCTATTCAAGCAACATAGGTTTAACAAAGAGGCTTCTGGAAAATGCCTGGGTATGTGTCTGAATATATTATAATGTTAGCAAAAACTGTTTTGGCTTAATAAAAATATTTAAACGGTAGTCTCTTCAGCCTTACAACCTTGAACTGAGGCTCTGCAAAATGGTGGCTTGCACTCTACCATAGAGCAGGTTGGCTGGAGTCAAGTTGGCACTGAGCAGGCATCTCTCCTGGCTGTAGGTGGTCCATTGTGCTGATGACTAACGTCAGTCATTGAGGTAACACCAGACCACACAACCTGCTGTATGCAGCCGAGCTTGGCGTTGAGCAGGCGGTTCAGAACTGAACCTGATATGCTTAGATTAGCTCAGCAGAAGGAGGCCGGCCACTGACAGGAAAACCCATAACCACTTGGGGGAAAAATGCAAGTAAGAAAGAAAGTAACTGAATCTAGAGAATAGAATAAAATTCACACTTTATATATAGGGACATCTGAATTGCAATGTCGGGCTTTGGCTGTAGGTCTACATTTTTTTAGTCAAATACTCCTTACTATTGTATTCTGGCTAACATTAACTAGCTCTTATTTTGTCATGGGTTTTTAAGCTCTGACGGTGCATTTACAGTTGGTGATTAAACATCATTAAGTCATTTGCAATTTGCCTGCCTATTACTCGCTTTCATGGGCAGCATGGTGGCGCATCGCATAGCTTTGACTTGCAGTTCCAGGATCTACAGTTTGATCGTGAGTTCAGGTTTCCTCTATGTTCAGCTCCCAAAATCCTGTCAGCAGATGGGGATTGGATATACAGTACAAAATTGTCTGAGTGTGAATGTGTGTGCATGGTGCCCTGTGAGGGACCCAGTGCTTCCGGGATCGATCCAGTGTGACTCTCACCATGATAAAGCAGTTACTTGAAGATGAATGAATTTCTCCCTTTTTATAAGCTAAACATTGTTTTGGACATTAACATACCTTAAATACTTGCCACCTGTTTGTGTTTTGCTTCTTTGGGATTGATATGTCAAAAACAAATCCATGTTATAATCACCGATTCAACGTATACAGCTCTGTCTCCCTTCCTAAACCAACAACTCGCCTACTTTCTATGGCCTCCTCACATTTACTGACATTTCCACACCCATTAGAAGAGTAGCTAAGCACCATTAAAACAGTCCAACCCATTTATATTTAAAAGCTACTAATTTTAAACTCTTGAGGTCAAGTTACTCTAGTAGTATGGAATATATGCATACTTTGAATGAAATGAATCGGGCACCATCTGTACATCTGGAGACGCCAGTTCTTCACAACACCCTCACTTCACTTATACACCACTGGAGTGGGTGATGCAATAAAAAAAAAAGCATATCACGACTCTTTAAGACATTTCTGCACATTGTTACATAATATGCATCGTGATCTATAGGTTTGCTAAGAAACTTCAAGCAAAACAGTATTGTTTTTAATATTGACATCACAGAAAAGGTATTGTGACATAATTTCTCCTATTTTATATTATATTGTCATATTGACCACTACTATACCAAAACGCTTTCATGAAAGGCAACATGGGGTTATAGAGAAAAGTCTTCCATAATAAAATGAATAAAACTATCATCATATCTTTATATCTACAAAATGATCCCTAGTCAGAGGCATAGTCCTAATCAAGTTTTATATACACTGAACAAATCATTATCTACATTTTTAGACTTTAAGCAGCTTGTTAATTTGCACCGTCAGAGCCGGGGAATATTTTGTCTCATTAGTCACATGTCTATGCCTCAGAAAGACCCACTGATAAGCATATGAGCAATTGTGTGTCTATGTGCAATCTGTTACAACCATCTTTCATTAATACACTCCCAAAAGATGCATGCTGTTGTAATTTCTTATCTGCTTCATTGCATCCTTTGTGCCAAAGGCCTGCCATGGTGCCTCTAACTCACTCCCTTACTCCCTCCTTTTCCTCTTTTCTCTCTCATCCTCCCTTGTTCTCCCTCTGCCTTGAGTTGCTCTTGGTAATCAATTAGCTATAAGTCTGTAGAATGAATGGGACCAAGAGGGAGAAGTATATTTAAAAAGACTAAAAAAGCAACACTGAAGGGTGATGAAGGTAGGACGAATACTGTAACAAGCCAGCTATAAATGAGTGTGTGTGAGTGACTATGCAAGCACTTGTGCATGTGTGACGAGAACAAATTAGAAAAATGATGTGAGCGCTTAAATAAGAAACGGGGTCTATGTAAAATGTATACAGTATATTATATTACTGTATGATGATTTGATTCATCACAATAAGAGTAAGAATAAAAATGACAAGGTGACCTGTGCAGGTCTGTTTATATACGTAGGTCTGTATAGCTTTGTCAGAGGATAACCAGTCACCCGTGAATGTTAAATGTAACCTTGCTTTCACAGGAACAGCAAGAGGAGGAGTTGAGCAGGAGAGTGTGGTTTTGGAGCCACGCTTATGCCAACTACACAAAATAAACTCAAACTCATATGGGCATTCGACTTATGCAGAGACCATACAGAATCTGTTGCAGCTAAACTGCTATGCCTACATCTTAGGACTGCACAATTCTTGATGAAATAGGAATCACAAACATTGAAATAGAAATGAGATCTCTATTCTCAATAATGACTTTTTGACCAATATTGTGTTGAACAAAATAAAATAAATATATTATAGAATATTTATTATATAAATTATATATATATAAAAAACTGTTACAGTAATGTAGCAGAGCATGGTAGTTACATTTTCCTAGTAGATGTTTGTGAATAACGTCATGGTGAATTTCCTGAATTCCTAATGACATTAGAGTGCAGTGTGTCATCCCAACGTTTAAGGAAACCAGCAATATTAAAGACTGGTTAAATATAACATGGCATTGGTCATGATGTTTAAGTTCTTCTGCAGAGAGCAACTCATAAGCTTAAGTGCTCTAAACATAGTTGGGAGAAGTAAGTGAAAATTTAATATCCAGTACATAATATTAAAAGCTTGTTTTAAAATCTATTCATTTTTCACCACACATGGGTGTTTGGGTCATTTAAAAGTTTGCTCACAGCTTTCCAGTGTTGTTTCTCCCCCTTTACTTCTGTAGACTCGCCACACGTCAGGTGCGTGCATGAAGTTATGTGGTCAGTGGCCACAGCAAACAAAGGCACGGTGGCTGCCCGAGTGCAATTACTACAGAATCGACATTATTCTATAATCAAACTGCATTGAGAAACAAAACAAGATTACAACATTAATATGATTTTTGGGGGAGCCCTAATACACCTGAAATGCTTTATCTCATGAAATCTAATGGCCTATTTTTGGATTTTGAAGTGAAGACTACAATATGTATAAACATTTTAGATCAGAAATTGCAATTTCTCAATGATGCCATGAATCCATAATTTACATGCACTTCTGTTATAAAGAAAAATATAATGTACATGTGTGATCCAGTTCTATTCATCAGCCACAACTCGTAATCGTAATTGTAAGTAATGCAAAAGTAATTGACACTGAAGTGTCACCTGTTATTGGTAGTGGATCGTCAGTTGGAAACATAGTACACACTATAAGCTGAGTTATATTGGAACATACTTTTACACAAACCTACTGTATATGCCATTGTAACAATCAAGGGATCTGCAGTTAATGTGTAATTATTTCTTCAGACTTAATATTTAGTAAGGCTCCTTTTCCTTTAGACTTCAGGCTAAGATGACGTATATGCCAGAGCAGAATACATTCTTTCCAATGGGAGTCATAGCTCATTAATCTTAGAAACAGCATTCAGAGGTTGAGTGAGGGAGGGAGAGAGAAGGACCTGAGAGAGAAATGTCAAAAGCTAAAAACTCAAGTGAAACAGAAGGGGGGGAGGCATCTTTTTAAAAAGAAGCTGTAATGAAGATGCTCAGCCCCTCGCTGGTTGGGCAGAAGTCTGGAGTCAGAAGTCTGGATCCCTGAAGGTCATAAATCATGTCACCTAAATCACAGAGTGCATGTCTCTGCTAGTTTGCAGTCTGACAGCTAGAGCCAGATTAGGTCCAACATGTGCCCTGAATGAAACCTCGCCACACTTGCTCCTTAACAAGCGGAGCTACTCCCCATGCCAGTCTGTGGCTTTCTATCTAATTTGTTCTCTGATAAATGAGCTTGTTAGACCACAAAGCAGAAAAGTTTCCAGTAATTGCAGTTGTATAGTTTGGATTTACTTGCCGTCACAGAGGTATTTCTGGGCTTTGTTGATCTAATTCTATGAAAATATATGGGCATGTGGATTATATGTTCGACGGAAAAGGCTCTTGGGGATGTAAGAAATGGAGGTTGCCACAGAGTGACACAATTGAGTCCAAGTTATGGATTTGAGGAACTGTTAGGAAAATATCACCTTCTAAGCTTGATCCAGATGTGAATTTGAGAGTCAGTGAGAGGCATTTTGCTTCACCCCTGCATGAATGATGACAGATTTCTGACTCAAGTACTGTAAATCTTTTTCTGGCTTCACTTAGCCCAAATAAAAACCTCAAATCAGGACCAAAGAGTAGCGCCCAAATCCACAGCCCTCATCTTAGACAGTTTGACAGAGATAGGGAGTATTTTGCCTCATTAGCCACAAGTCTATGCCCCAGCATGTGCATCTTTTTACAATCTGTTACAAATGTCGGTTATAAATAAATTCCCTAAAAATGCAAACCGTTGTAATTTTTTTTTTTAGCTTCACCGTGAAATAGGTCCTCAAATCGATTAACCCCAGTATGAAATTAAACAAAAGTATAATATCAATATTTACAAATAAATTACTATGTATACAAATGTTTCATTATTACTATAAATCATAAAGACAGCTCATCACTCACACGATTTCCACGTGAAAATGCCTCCTACTCCATTACATTACATGATGACCGGAGTGCTTTTAAATCCTGTGTGAAATTAAACTGCCATTTCACACTCCGGCTCAGTGTACTTCACATGACAGACTGGTGAACCTTGCTGACCCTTAGCTGCATTATGGTCTTCTGGAGAGATGAGTCATCACAATGCTTATAAGAGGTGTCTGACTGGCTCACATTGAGTAACCGGCCATCCATCCATCCATCCACACACACAAAGAGTGACAGTTGGAACATGCAACATTCTTTTTCACACTCATAAGCGTGTCCACGATGAGGAGTTATGGCCAGGTGCTTGCACAAATGCTTAAGCTCTATTTAGATGTGGAAATGTTCTTCAAAAATAATGTTGCACAGGCATATCTGAAATAATTATGACTGATTCACAGGGGATAGGCGAGAGAAGAATATGTCCTTACGGCACGTGTGCCACATACAGCATATACTATAATTAATACAACCTGATTGTTTAGACCTTTATTACAACTGCTTGCTGTATGGGTTGTGGCTGTACTTGAATATTAGTAGATTACATGCCCATAACATAAGGCTATACCTGTCCTAGGAACTCTCGTTCTTTTAGACATGGTGTTTTTTTTTAAATCAGTGTTTTAACTCAGTCAACACTTGGTTTCAGTGGCAGACAAGAGACAGTAGTGCTTCCTGGAGTCTCTCTATATACAGGATATGATGGAATGTTTACCAACATGTCAATTGATGGGACTAAAATGGTGGTGAAATAGCATATCCCACCTCCCCATGTAAAACAAATCCAGTCCAATAGGGCTTAAGATACAGTACAAAGAGCTGTCAGTAAAAGTATGAGCCTCTAGCACTGACTTTCCAGTGTGCATTATAAGTGAACAAATATGAAGAACACATATTATAGTAAAATATGCCACATTAAAATAGAAGCTTGATATCCATGCTCAGAAAACCATGTGACAAGGAAGTCATCTGCTGAATTGGCTGCAAAATTAAGCTATGCAAATAAACCAAACACCACCTATAGACCTACCACAACACTGATGTTATGGGCAAACTAAATCTGAAACAACAAGATCATATATGGCAATGTTATTCTTACATCAAGAAGCAGGGAATTCCATTTTCAAGCACTTCAGCAAAACATTTGTGTTTGATCAGCAAGATCATAGTCTAAAGAAGGTTTTTGTGTGTGTGGGTATAAAAAGACTATCTTAGAGAGGCAGAGTCTTTCAGAAGTAAAGATGGGATGGAATCTGGATGGAAGTAGATGTTGCTCTAAAACCTGTATATACACCTTTCAGCATTGATGGTGCCTTTCCAGATGTGCAAGCTGCCCATTTCACAGGCACTAATTCACCCCATACCATCACAGATGCAGGCTTTTGAACTGAGTGCTGATTAAAAAAACCTGATGTTCCCCCTCTTTAGTTCTCTTTATTTTAGAGGACACGGCATACATGGTTTCCAAAAAGAATTTCAAATTTCGATTCATCTGACCACAGAACTGTTTTCCATTTTACCTCAGTCCATTTTAAATGAGCTTTGGCCCAGAGAAGACGGCGGTGTTTCTGGATCACATTCACATATGGCTTCTTCTTTGCATGATAGAGCTTTATCCAGCATTAGTGGATGGCATGGAAAACTGTATTCACAGACAATGAGTTCTGGAGGTGTTTCCGAGTCTATGCAGTGATTTCCATTACAGAATCAGGCCTGTTTTTAATGCAGTGCCGCCTGAGGGCCGAAGATCATGGGCATGCAATATTGATTTTCACCCTTGTCCCTTGCACACAGATTTCTCCAGATTCTCTGAATCTTTTGATATTATGTACTGTAGAGTATGAGATATTCATAGTCTTCACAATTTTACGTTGAGGAACATTCTTCTGAAATTGTTCCACAAATTGTAGATGCAGTTTTTCACAGATTGGTGAACCTCAGCCCATCGTTACTTCTGAAAGACTCTGGGTATAAAAAGAGTATCTTGGAGAGGCAATCAACCTCCAGCTGTTTCTTATTAGTAACACTTACTTTTCCAGCCTTTGTTGCCCCGTCCCAACTTTTTGAGATGTACTGCTGACATCAAATTCAAAATTACCTTATTTTTTCTTAAAACAGTACATTTCCTCAATTGAAACATTTGATATGTTTTCTATGTTTTACTGTGAGTAGGGCTGCAACAACTAATCGATAAAAATCTATAATAATCGATAATTAAAATAATCTGCAACGAATTTCATTATGGATTAGTCGGGCCTGTGACGTCACTGTGGATAACCCCAGTCAGTGACGTCACTTCACCATGGTGAAAAACGCATTTCTAGGAATAAAACACATCTGAGAAACAGCGAGGTCACAGAGTGAGCTGCTGAGGGAAAAGTGCACGATCCAGGTCGTACAAAACAGGAGAATGTTTTATATTAAGCGCTTCAAACAAACTCGTAAGTGTATTAACGTGGCATGTCGTGTCAGACGCTGTGACAAACGCGTGTGCTGTTTAATGTGTTCCATACGTGTTTTCTTCAGCGCAGAAATGACACTTTTACCTTTAGATCCTTATCTGTAAATGATAGACATTCACACCAGTATTTCCATTTTACATAAAGACTCGTCCTGAGAGCGCGTGAGTCTCTGTTAAACTTCACTGAATGAGCGTGAGTCTGCACATACGCATCAATCAAACATCGCGCAATAGAAAGGAAGCGCAATAACTCTGACTAAAATATTCATTCTGATCAAGTATGTTGTTTGAGGCTTTATTTATCAATATTTAGAAACTAAAGTAATTGTGTTTTTTTATGAGAGCGGTAACTGTAATTCACTCAAATGAGTGAATGAGTGAACACGTGTGTTACTGCAGAACATTCAACCTCTCACCAGTTAACACTTAGTTTGTGATTTTGCTTTTCTTCTTTAGCATTTTTAAGGGACCAATTTAACTTCTGCTTTAAAGCTTGTGGACAATCGGTTGTTTTTCGTTTTCAATATAATGTTATCCATCCATCTTCTACCGCTTACTCCTTTTCAGGGTCACGAGGAACCTAGAGCCTATGCCAGGGAGCATCAGGCACAAGGCGGGGTACACTCTGGACAGGGTGCCAATCCATCGCAGGGCACAATATAATGTTAATATTTTTTAAAATCCTTTGCACAACGTATAGCATAACCCACATAGATGCATTTAATACCTTTTTCATTGCCTTCAATTTGCACAATGTTTGAAGGACAACATGGCCGAATGTGAAAGAACTTTTTTTTTTAAATACAGAAAAAATGTTGGCCTTTTATTTTAATTAATCGAAGAAATAATCGTCAGATTAATCTACTATCAAAATAATCTTTAGTTGCAGCCCTAATTGTGAATAACATACATAAGTTTATGAGATTTGGAAATAATTGCATTGTGTTTTTATTTACATTTCACACAGTGTCCCAACTTTTTTGGAGTTGGGGTTGTAAATGTTTGGAAAGAAACTGAGCTTCACCCAGTATTTCTCCCTCTCCTCTCCCCCCAACTTTTGCATATCTTCAGAATGTAGCCAAACATGTGGTTCTCATTTTCTGAGCTTAACACAAGTGATAATGCTTGAAAATATTATTTCATGTATGGCTTTCAACCACTCTGAGAATCAAACAGGAAACTGAAGTGAAATCAAATAAGGGCAGATTAAACGAGGGCACACATGTACTTCCACTTATCTACATCATACAGGCTCGTTGTACTGGCCTGCAACATGCACATGACCTTATTGATCCCTTGGGGCTAAATAAAGTATATTTTTCACATGCCTCAAAACATGTTCATCCACACACGTGCTTGCTAGTCTGGGTTCTTAGTTATGATATTTACAAATGTTCACACATTAGCAATTTTGAACCTGCAGAAGACCTCAAATTCGTCATATACTAAATCAAAACCAGCATGGTCCCACAAAATAAGAACGCATATACATCTACAAACACTAATTTCTTTGAAAAACTGCAAACAGTTGCACATAAAAGTTTGAAATGAACAATTGTAATATGCTATTTTGTATATTATACCATAGTCTGTCTGAAATATTATATTAATACATACATACATACACACACACACATTATATATATATATATATATACACACACACACACATACATATATTATATATATACATATATATACACATATATATATACACATATATATATACACATATATATATATACACATATATATACATATTATATATCACAGGTAGTTCTGGTCAGTTTAATCACGGTTCTAAATTAATGCGCTGCCTATAAACAACTGTAACCATAGTAACATACAGTTAAACTCCCAGCTTCATTAGTAGGGACACAGCACAGATGCAGGAAATTCTCACATGTACTCTCTCTCTAATAACCATTTATTATAATTCATTCAAATATATAATCTTCTTACACTACTTTATCTCTTTAAACACACATGTTTGAACTGCAAACATCAAAGACAGTTTTACCTCGTCAATGCTGGCAAGTGACCATAGTATAAGCGGGCTAATGTATGGCTAGGTGTGCGTTACAGGATTTTAATGAACTCTGCATCTGGTGGTTCTTTGCCACCAAGTCATGCATCAGAATTGTGTATAACCCACACCTACTCATGGTATAGTATTTCAAGAACTTTATTTAAATATAATGAAAATGCACTTGCTTGAATAAATTAAAGTTGGAGCAAGTCTGAATTGACTGAACACTTACCTTACCACATGCTAAATTACTGCACTCATTATTTCACAATTATAATCAGTCAGTAGAGGGTATTGGGGTAGTTACAGTATCCTGAATTGAATTCATTACTAGTGTTCTTAAATATATTAAGCACTTATGGACAATGTAAACACTCCACTTTTAAACCATGCAGGCTTGTACTCACTCATACAACCATTTAAGAAATTGGTAGTGTGCTGTATTCTTCAACCTGCCTAATGTGAGGCTAAATACACATAGTTAAAGTGCACATCATAATCATCAGGATTCTCCAAGTACATGAAACCAATGGTGTGGTGATGTTACAAGAGGATGACTGCAAGAAACTACCAAAAAAAAAAAAAAAACCGAAAAAAACTCTTTACGCAAGAGCAGCTCTGTCTGGGAACTGTTTAGGCAACTAGCATGTCTTAACACAGAAAAGAGCAGCTGTTACCCTGATATAGCAGTGAAGTGGAGGGGACAGCTAAGTTCAGCATTTCTATGCTTATGCTCTCTCTAGCTCTCTTCTCACGCAAACCAAACCAGAGAAGACCCATCGTTTCTTTCAAATTTCTCGACAAATCATTCAACATGAAAACAGATTGATATTAGCACAACAAAGTATTATGCAAGATTAGGTCACTGGACAAATCACAAGAAACTACGGTCCAGCACATGTCCCATTGTCCTCCCTTCATTTCATAAAAAGGGATTTCATTACTATTCAAGACATGTGCTCTACTCACAGCTTAGATACACATTATGATAAGCTAAACATCATTTAGGCATCTGTTAAGTGAAATTCTTTCACTCACACATTACGTTCACTTCTCCCAAGATAACTTGCCTAGACAGAATGAGGTTAGATGAAGACACATCACAGAAAAGCAACAATGATCCCTTACATAAATCTAAATGATGCATCGAATGTTACCCATTGCAAATCAAAGAGAGGAGGATAGCTGTTCAGAGAGAGCCGAGTTTCCTCTAGTCCACAAAGGAACGCTTGTCAGGCTGCCAGTACAGTCCGAAACTTGATGCCTGGCTGCAGATGTGCTGTGGTTTATTTAACATCACCTACCTTGTCTGACAGAACTTGCACTAAAGCCACCCCTGCTGTACCCGACCCCTTCCACACACACCCCACTGAGATAAATGACCATCTCTTCTGGCCTGATCCGTTTCATCTCCAGCCTTGTACTTCCGCCACCTCTCCACAGATTAAGTCGACCATCTATGAATGAGTCGAGCTCCACAATGGGCAGTTGTCTTCTGTTCCAGTGTGAAGCCAGACAGGTATGCTCTCAGGGCATGAAGAACACATGAACATCTCCTCCTTAAGTGCTGCTACAATACTAAGCTGGCATTCTCTTGTTATTCTGTATGCCAGTGGTTGCATCTGGAATCCCTCACAACTGATGCCAAGTCAGAGATCAAACAGTCAAACATAGCAGTTATCATTTTAACACTCTGTAATGAATTAACTATAAAAAGAACAAACAGAAAGGTGAAAATCCGAGGCGCATGTGATTTAAACATTCATAGAAGATACAGATGAACAAGTTCAGCTTATGACGTCTACAATTGCACATCATTGTACAGAATATAATCCAAGTAAGCAATGCATGTAACATGTTTTAATTTCAACTCAATTCAATTTGATTTCTATAGCAATTAAAGCAGCTTTACAGAAATCAGGATGTAGATATAGATCCTTAATGAGCAAGCTAGAGGTGACAGGAAAAAAAAAAAAACTTAACAGTAATAGACTCAAAAGGGAACTCTTCTAAGTGACACCAAAGAAAGCTATAAATCTTTACAAAAATTATTCACAGGTTACCTGGAATTATATTTTAAAATAGAACCCTTTTTTGTTATTATTCTTGTCAGACAATAAATGAGGTTTAATCTAAAACCATAAATGTTTTTTCCTTCTCTCTGGGAAACGTTCAAGGTTCTGTGTAGAATTCAATTCTGTTCATTTCAGAAATAGGTTTCAAGTCGAATCCCTTTAGAATAACCACCCAAAAGGGCTCATGGGGACTCTTTCCTAAAAATGCAACCACTGAACCTGAACAGCTAACTGCAGGGAAAAACATCTTTATTTGTTTGACCCCATGCCACTGACACTGGATTGGATCAAGATCTCAGTGGGTGCTCGCTGGAAGGCCTGGGAGTTACTTTCATTGACTCATGCAGCCTTAAATGCCAGTTTCTTCTACCAGTTTGTGCTTTAGAGTCACTGGTTTTGGAGGCAGAATAAATTGAGAGCCCAGGGTTTTTTTTTGTTGTTGTTGTTTAATGTTTCTGTAATGCCTCCTACTGCACTTCTGTTCTACTGATGGCCAATTCCAAAGAATGGCCTAAATCCTGATCCAAACCAAAAATGCATCCAGGCTCACTCACCTTATAGCCTACATCAGGCTACCACATTCTCCTGTTTAAGCAGGAAGTCCTGAATCAAACAGAGAAGATGAATGTGAAAGGCACTACATCTCTCTCTGGGGGTCAGGGGCAGGACACGAAGGAGTCAGCTGCAAACAGAGTTAGCTTAGGAACATTGTTTTCTATTTTCACACATCTGCATGAGAACGGCACACAGCAGCTGCTGGTTCCACTTTGTTGTTTGGACAATGAAGGACTGCTTATTTAAAAGACTGCTGAAGGAAACGCTACAGAATGGGGGTGAAGGCATTTGTAAAGCAGACATTTGGTATTAAGAGGTGTCAGAGGCAGTCTAAGTCCAAAAAGGCTCTAATGATCAAACTCAAATTTTGTTTTCAGTGGTCACATAATGAATAAACAAAGTCTTCCCCACTCCCCACACACTGGATTAAAACAATACGCCCCATTAGATAAAGTACTTAATAATCTGAAGGCTGTTTTTATCAATGATGTGCTCCTAATATGTGCACTGTATCCATAAATGTGAATGTAAAACAAATAAGCCATGTACTGAAATCATTATAAATTGATCCACAGATTCTCTGATTCAAGTATGTGCTTTCATCAGAGCAGGTCTGTCATTGTAGACACAGAGCTTTACATAGTACAGTTGATAGCAGGAAGAAAAATAAATGCTTAGACTCGCATGTCAGTGATTTACGAGAGGAAATGTTACTGCAAGGGTTGCCGCTCACATGCAGAGTGACTTTATTGTTAGATTGTGAAAGAACCATTGAAATACAGCACAAACGTTACTCAAATTACAGCATGGTCATTTCAATATGAACATTTACAAGGGCAGCAGTAACTCTGGCTTGACTTGGAGAAGGGAAAAAAAGTAACAATAGGCTTCAAGTTTTAAAATAGGAATGTTATCTTCATGCCTCAGGATAAAATGACAAGAGATGTCATTTACATCCCTGTTCATACCATATTTGGAAATCATGAATAACTGTAACAGACATTTTAATAGATATAATACATGCACGGCTGTGCTGTTAGAACATGAGAACCATTGACTGGAACTGTAAAAGATGTCAAATAAAATAAATAAATAAATAAATAAATAAATGATATGTGTATATGGAAGAAGGGCTGACTGGTCAGCAGCAGTTCTCAGTACATGACATCAGTAACAAAGTGAGCTGAAAAATTCATCATGGACCCCCTACACACCCAGTGAACTATATTTCAGAAACTCATCTCAAGCAAAAACTATCAGAATCAGGACCACAAAACATCAAAGCATTTTCTACAACTACAGTCACTCTACCCAACAAGCCATCTACAACAATCAACAGAAACTGGCCTTCCTCTTTTCCCATATGGCGTTGTATGCTGACTTATGTTAATTGGTATTAGGGCTGCAACTAACAATTATTTTCATAATCGATTAATCAGGTGGGGAAACCCAAACTTGTATTATATACACACACACACACACACACTCAATAAGTATTTGTGCATTTTTTTTTTTTACAGATACACAAAAAAGTACTGATAATTGATAAATAAAATCTCCCTTTCACTGCACTTTATGGTTTCACTTACTTGCTGCTTTTAGGCATATTGTTTACCTTATATTTTCGTTGATCATAGTGTTTTAATTAGACATTACAGATCTTACTCGCGCTACACTGTTTATCACTGCATCTACATTGTGAGTGAGGAGCAACACGGCCTTGTTACTAATAGATCGCTCCCATTATAATAAGTGACAGAATTTACACTGCAAGCGGGCAAATACAGCATATAATGACAAACCTGAATTGAACTAAATCTCTTAAGCAACTTGTACCACTTTCCCCAACCCCTACAACAGTGGAGCATTTTGGATATAAATGCGTAAAAAGGTATGCTGACAAACAGTGAACTGAAGAAATTCATTTTCGTTGACTGTGGGTATTCTGCTAAAGCTAACGGCATTGCATTACATACGTTTGACGTCATGTACCAGACTGTGAAATGGCTTATACTTCTGGTTAGTAAAAAAAAAAAGGCTAGTGTTCCAACTGAGACGATACTACCCTTATTAAATTCATATGCTAGACAGCAGAGCACATAGTTCATAGTGTAAGTGTACAGTACGTCATTTGGGACAAAACTTCAGTATCTTACTCTCCGAAGCGTGTTTTTGGAAGAGACGTAACGAGTAAGCGTACCCCGTGCCACGCGCAGACCAACTAATCCATAATGAAATTCGTTGACAACGATTTTCATAATCGATTATTACCGATTTATTGATTAGTTGTTGCAGCTCTAGTTATATTCGTATCGTTCCCACGATGAATGTTTATCTTGTTCTCATTTGTAGTAGTTCTGTTCAATGTTGCTTCCAAATAGAAAATAAGAGAAATGAAAAAGTGCCTTTCACTGGTGTTTAGTTCACAGAATTATCAAAAAGCGGTCACGAGTGCATGCAGCTATTGTGTATAGATAATTTTTTTTCCCTATCAATTTTAGAGAAAACGTAATGCATCGTGTTTCAAGTTTTAGGAATCCAAACAAATCTAAAACAGAAGTGCCACCCTTTTCAGGTACAAGTTCCTCATCTTTTAGCTGATGCCTGTTCTGTGTCAGATTATTGTGGGGAATTCAGCCCTGTGTTATTCCCCTGCATGCTCATTTTCGGTTGTTACAGCGCACTGTTAGTAGCTCCTAGCTCCGACCTTAATGACGTAAATCGCCTGGCACAAAGTGGCTTTTGCAACATTGGTGATCTAGACGATATAGGAAAATATATAGCAATAAACTTTTCTATATTGTCCTATGATATTTATCAGCATATCGCACAGCCGTACATGGAAGGTGGGGTGGAAAGGGTGGGGGGTTAAACGTTTCTGACTGAGAGAGCAGCTGGCCAGGCAACCTGAGACTAGTTACATTTATGTTTAGGCAAACCTGGTTGATTGATTGGCAAGATAATTAGCTTTAATTGCATATGCCTATTATAACTGCCTAGACCCTCAGGGGCTGTAAATTAGCACTGTGATGCCTGTAAATACAGCAAAGCTAAGGACGTCTTTTTTGCTATTCCAAGCACATTTAGGCTAGGTTTAGGCCTGACTGACGGCTACATGCTAGCAGTGTCGGGAGGGCTAGATAGGGTTGACGATATTTCATGAAACAAGCATGTCCCTAATCACTCAGTGTTAATATACTGATCACGCTTCGTAACAGTGTCAGTGTAGCTTCTTGCTGAATTGTTCTCATTCACATTTTTCTTGGAAGACCTTCACTTTTCCCAGCTACAGCTACATTCTACCAAATAACACAAAGCTGTCCTATCAGTCTCAGCATGTCACCTCTTCCTCATAATCAGGAACAGATGCTGAGTATGGCCCCTTTATTTCCACTAGATCTAATATCTTGAGTTAGGTGAGCCAGGCAGGAGTAGATTGCCCCTCTCAGCTGGGACTCTATAGAGGACTCTTGCAAGGCATACTAGTTCCATCTAGATTAAACTGCCTGCATGCCTTACCTTGCCTTGGTAGGACACATTCTGCTAGTGCCAAATCCAATAAAGATATTCACAAAGGCCCACTTCTTGCCATGAGACACCAACAGATAACATGATCTTTCCCTCGTGATTTATCCCTCATCTCTGGACAGAAGTGAACACAGAGGACCTTGTGACACATGTCCAGCTCAAAACATCATGTGCTCTAACAATGTATTAGGGGCATTGCAAAAAGAATGAAAAAGTTTAAGGGTTTCAACCTCACGCTGGTTTGACCTGACTTACTGACCCTGTGGAAACTAAAAATGGACCCCCGGATCTAAATGTGTCAATTATGCCAATGCTGATCAGAAATGTTTGTAAGAACAGATTAGGGTTGGCTTGAACAAGTAAAAAGAGGTGGACTGAAGTTTCTTAACAAAACCCTTTAACCTCACTGACCTGCAACTGAAGAGTTACACAAGTTCCAATGCACCTTTATGCTTTTCCCAGAAAGGACACAACTTCAAAAACATTTCATGAGGCCTCTTACTAAATGGTTAACTTGGGTTATTTCTAACCATACCAGCTACTCAAAATATGAACTAAAAAAAACAAAACATTAGAGCATGCATTCAACTTGGGTGCCTGAAGCCTGATTTAAAACTCCCATAGGGCCGGAACAACTCAAAGCATTGGCATATTCAGAATGACTGGCACCCAAAAGAAAATAGGCAAACATGATTATATAAAATAAATATCATACTGGAGAAACTACCTTCATCCAAGTCTTTCCTCTAACAAAAGTTATTCCCATAACAGTAACCTGTCACTAGACACTAGAGGTTCAAGTCTCCAGAACCTCTAGTATTGTTTTTAACCATTTATACAAATATTTTTAATTAAATAAGTAATTAAAAATAATTAAGTGTCACAAAAGGTTTCCAAAGTCTGAAATGTTCCAGGAAGAAAACTAGGGTTTCAGCACTGCTTTGTCACCAAGTGATCCAAAGGCACCTGTGAAAATTTATGCTGTTCCAAATTGAACTACGTACCTGACTGCCTCTGCCAGGACAGTAAGAGTCGTTTAGATTTTTTCCCCCCAACAAAAAGAGGACAAACCCAAATGAGCACAAATGGTTACAGGAACCAAAAAAATCAATGCCTATCTCACTGGATTTGAACTTTACTGAAAACATGTGCTCTTAATTGAAGAAGGCATATACATGCAGAAATGTATGAGCATAAAGGATCTGGCTCATTAACTCTTAAACATTTGAATATTAAAATTAAGCATAAAGCATATTAAAATTAAGCTAAAAATTTTCTTTGGGGAGTAAAAAAAACCCCACACTAGGCATAAGATTAGATGTTATAGATCTATAAGTTTAAGCTTAAATACTAGATGTTGCATGTTTTATTTTTATTTTATATATATATATATATATATATATATATATATATATATATATCAATCATGAATGTTGTCACTAATTCTGGAGTTGACTACAATAGAGACCACTGAAGAATGTCTTCCTCTCTGCTCTTTCACCACAACACCACAAACCACTACCTCACGTTAATCCAGGAGCCAAAAAGAATTCCAACACCCTCTCATCAAAAGAAGGCTCATTGACATGCTAGCAACAGGTCCCTTCCGCTAAGCACTCACTTCCCATTTCTAATACAGTCTATTCCGTAAAAGGCTATCCTAAAGCCATTTAGCACCCACTCAGCCTGAAAAAACTCGAGTAGGTGCGGGGTGCTAAGTGCCACTCCATGGGTAATCACACGTCACCTACCCCAAAGTGAGATAAGCAACTAAAGGTCCTACAAGCAAGCTTTGCTACTAAGGTCAGAATTTTTAGCAGAATTTACTTTGTCAAAACTAGGGCTGCAACTAACGATTATTTTCATAATCGATTAGTTGGCCGATTATTTCTCTCTCTCTCTCTCTCTCGATTAATTGGATGGGACGGGGCAGACTTTCCGTGCCTTTTTTTGTTTGTTTAAAATAAAATCCACAAATTGAGTGGTACAAATATAAACTTCAGACTAAAACTTGACACAACAGTTTGTACAAAACAGAAAAGAACCCAATACACACACACACACACACACCAGAATATATTATTAATTTAGGACTGTAGTTTAATTCTGTGCTTTTTGTGCATCCATAAAAAATAATGCATTAATACTTATATATATATATATATATAAGAAGCTGCTTAGTGATAAGCAGACTTGCCCTTATAAAAAAAAATTAAATAAATAATTTCTTCAGTCAGAGTTGCACAAAATATAAATATAAAACTGTGACGACCTTCAGTAAATGCAAACAAACTGGAGGACCCATGATGTGACATGGTAAAATATATTGTGTGTATACATTATATATTTTATAAAAAGAAAAAGGTTAAAAAAAGAAAAACGATAAAGAAACAATGCATGCAGCTCTAGTACATACTGTTCCTCTTTAAAGTTTTAAAATAAAATGACTCATCTAGTCTATTCGACACTAGGATGCAGTTCATTGCTTTCCATCTAATCATTATGACACAGTTAAGCTAAATACACCAGAACTTTTCAGATGTATTTATTTTTATTTCAGGCCAAATCAATGCAAAATTCCAAAACTATAATGAATGGTTTCAACAATTCTGTCTTGCTACGCAGGAATAAAAGTTACCACTTTTATCATAAGGTCAGACAGTGGTCTTTTGACGTGCGAATGCTTAGATTTGGTATAGCTCCAATGAAACTCCGCAAGCAAATAAGTCTAAACACAGAAGATTTTCAGCTTTGAGAGCAGGCAAAAGCAACCACAGCACCATTTTTATGAGAAAATGTCTGAACCAAACAAGGTCCCATTCATCCAACAAATCATTTGAGTCTGCTTCAATTTAGCACCACAACACCACTATGAATGTTTGATTCTAGAGTTTTCTTGGAGATAGTCTTGATTTCTCACAGATACATGTTAGCAATTATGAGCTTGTTTTGGTTTGGTACGAAGCAAGGCAGCTGTGCTTCATTTGCGCTTAGTTCAGGTGATCCCTGCGGCAAGTTGTTTAGCGATGACGCATGGATGGTATTTCTCATGATCTGCTTTTGTTCATGAAAAAGAACTTTAGGAGTACTTTTTCTGTCAAGAATATACACAACAAAAATATACCAAATGTAGTCATGAAGGAAACCATACACCATTATATTTCCATGTTCTAACTACTTGCAAATACCCAGGTAAAGTTAATGGCTCTTAGAAATTTTTTTATTGATTAGTGAGGGGAAAAATATGAATAGTCTACAGCTATGTTTTAGACAATTAAAGGCATTTGTAAGGTTAGTATATGTTGTTATAGGGAAATGTAGCACACCTGCAGTGATGCTCCATCAACCACCGGCATAAAGCCAATTTCATCAGTGTGACCATCAGTGGACTATCAAAGTGGGACGGCATTGAAATTGAATGCAGGCAAGAAATGCAGTGTCCCAGAACAACAAGGCATTGCTCTAAAGGTAATTCACGGCCTACTTCTAAAACTAGACTGCTGTTATGACTGGATTCAGATTCTTGAGATCGCAAAAGACAGCCAAGTAACTTGTCACCCTGTCATAGCTGTAGACTGGAGAAAATAATGACTGAAACAAGTACTGAAAATACTGTAAGGTAGAGAACACACCTCAAGCTTCAACTATTTTATACTCTTAACTTGAGTATGCAAACCATCAAAATCCTGACACAATGTACAGCATACCCCAAAAAAGACTGAGCTGAATTAATGAGCCTCGTGGCCCTGTTGGAGGAATTGACAACAAAAGAGGTGAAGGCACTGATTTTCAAAAAGCTAATAATGAAGGGAGAAGATCAAAATGTTACCATTGAGTCTTGGTTTAACTACATACAATCAAAAAAAGGTATTTAGTTCCCTCTCGTTTATATTTCCAGTGAGATGCATTACTCAAAGCATAGTAATATGAGATGGTGTACAGTACTGCACAGAGGGCTAACATATGACCACAAGCCATATAATTCACAAATTCAGTGCACAGACACACCTCAGCTAACAAAAGCTTATAACTGTGTCTTTTCAAAAAAAAAAAAAAAAAAAAGGAGTTATTACAGATGATTAAAACTGTGGATCAGGGGATTACTTACAGCAATTTTACACCATCACATTATAACGCTATGCTCGACTCCTATTTCAGCAGCAGACTAGTGACATTGTTAAATGAGAAACATATGACCATCGTCCATTATTAATCACACTTGAGATACAGTTATCTAAACACTGCAGACCCCATTCCAACAATCACAAAGCTCGTGAAGCAATAAGAGTATAAACATGCATCAACTGATGCTATGCAGCATGATGTATAGTAATCTATATTTAATTCGTCTGTGAGGCCTCTCAAAACCAGCATTAATACATATTACATGATATAGCTAATGATTCCACTGAATCTGCTCATGAGTGAAAATGATCTGATATGAATGATATGAATTCGATATTTGGTGGATACTGAATCTGCTATGATACAATTCGATTTAGTAACCTCAGACTGATACATGACCAACTTCGCTTAGAATCTGGGGTAAACTTACCATTAATTCATGAATTATGAGGATAAAGGACTACTTTAAGTGACAGAGTTCTGGGAAAGTCACCTAGCTAGCCTATTTTCTCATCAGTTTAAAAATAGTTATTTTTCCCCACACCAGCTATCTGTTTATAATAATAATAATAAATACCTATGGTTGTCGCCTCGATTCATTTTTGAAATCTATTAAAAATAGTTGATGAAACTATAACTAGAATGAAATAGTTCTCTTTTAGTTATCTAAACGTAATTCCATTAACCCTCCTTTATTTATCCTTTATAGAAGTGCAGGGTCAGCCATGATACAGCACCCATGAAGCAGAAAGGGTTAAGAGCCTTGCTCAAGGGCCCAACAGTGGTAGCTTGGCAATGCTGGGGCTTGAACCTGCCCCACTAATGAAAGCTGCAGTGGAATATTCCCAGACATACCAACATTGCTAACAAACAAAAAAGATCCTAACAGACAGAGGAAAAAAAGACAAACAAACCAAATTTACCATAAATCCATAGCACATCAGTGGATGGGGTTAACTCCATGCTAACAGAATAAGTGCTATTATACATATACTGGTTGATATTGAAGTGCTATTTAACTGCAATCTGCTCAAAAGTCTGGATTTGATTGGATTTAACCCACTTAAAACGACTGCCTCTAAATCCACATAAAGCATACTTTATGCAAAATTAACCAGTAAACGTCCGATAAAGCACAATCAAATTTCTCCCACTGAGATCCAGCCAGATGTACCATGTAAACTAAATGATCAACAATTCGCAAAAATCAATATTATGTAGGTTCTAGCAGATGTGATTTTGGAGGTAACGCTAGCTAGCTAATGCGTTTCCCCCCCCCCCCCCCCCCATTAGATGTGCACCAAATAACAGTGAGAAGTCAATGAAGGGGGGGGGGGGGGGTCCTGCATGAGCGCTACTTAATGAATGAATGGCGCCTCTGTTATTTTACTAGTCAAACAGTTCCACCTTACTGTTTTCTCAGTCCCACCTACCTTGTTTTCTAGCAGCTCACAAACCTGAGGTTCACAGCTCAAAAGTTCACCAGGAAAAAAAATGTGATGAAAAAAAAGTAACCACTACCACAAACAAATGTGCTTTCCATGTTACATGCCTTTCTGCTTCTGCCATGGAAATTTTATGTGTAGTTTTCAAGTCTCTCTTGTATCACCATACCATGGGGTCAAAAATCATCACTTACACTTGGGCCAATGCTGCATCTGCACATAGTAAAAATATTTACATTGACCTAGTTAAACAATCATAGAGACCTGGACCACCAACCATCATCACAGAAGAACACATTTAAACCATGTGCTGTCTGAATTAAGTGCATCCAAACATGCACTACATGCTACTATAAAAACATCTGTACACTTCACTTTTCATGCACCCTAAAAAAATGACCTCCAGTTCAAATAGCCTAGATTTTGTTCCAAGCTAAGAGGGAGCTTTTGGGACAGCTGCATGCCAGGATGGATTCATTCAAGTGAGTAAACAACGTCTGCTCAGTTACACAGCACAACCAAAAGGTGTGGAAAAGTCTGTAATGTTCACCGTGCAGCTTCATTTATGCCTGTGGATTCGAATGCGAATTGAAAAGCATGCACTATGTATGTCTAAGCTATGCTATTACTAGTATACTTTCTTTCTATAATTGTTGATGGCTGTACTGCACATATGTACTGGTACATTATTGACATGTAACAATCAATTTTGACATGCTGTCATATCAAGAGTGGAACGAAAAGAAAAAGAAAAAGAAAAATAGATGAGTAATGCCACCACACCTCCATTATTCTGTCATGAATCTGAATTCCTCCTTCTTTATCCACTGGCCCATGCTCCACAATCTTTGATACAAAGATACCGTCATTTGAAGTCCCGTCTTCATTGTCCTGAAAACACAACAATAAGATGCAACATGATCAAACTGGCTATGTGATAGCATGTATTACTTACACTCCAGTTAAAGAAAATAAATAAATAACACGTTCTGACAAACTGTATAAATATGAACATTTCTAATGGCTCTCAGTAAACAGAAACTGCTGGGACATATTGAACATTTCCTGGGGTATAAATACAAGAGAAGACACGTGTAAAATCTTTGTCATCCATTACTCGAGCAAAGACTACAGCTTTCAACACAAAAATATAGATGGTTGTTGACCTGAACAAGTCAGCTAATGGATATAAATAAAGTTACAGATTTTATTAAGAACAATGACTACGTTTACATGGACAGCAGTAATCTAATTACTGACCTTATTCTGAATAAGACAATATTGTGATTAAGGTGTTTACATGAGTTGATTTTAGAATATTCCTTTCATGTTCCCGTTTTACATGTTATAGAACATAGATCGATTAACAGCACACGTCATTACGTCCCCAAGTCACGCCGTCCGACGTCCCTCCAGAATTTCACACATCAACATAGAGTTGGTCTTCGTTATGGGACCGTATACAGTTTTGGGTGTTTCATTTTTAATTTTACGAAAGCTTCAAGTGCAGGTAATTATTGGTCATGCTACACGTGCAAATAGACGACTGCTTGAAGCTGTGGGCTGCGTCCGAAACCACATACTTACCTACTATATAGTAGCTGAGATACATGTATTTCACCTGTATTCCAACGACATTTGGAGAAGAAGCAGGCACGTTATCTGCAATGGAACAAGCTGTCCGAATCACTCAGCCTTAATCCATTTGATTGGTGCCAGAATGTGTTGGATTGAGAGGTTTAAGAGAGAAAGTTATCCAACCACAGGCTCTGCCGAGTAGTGCTGAGAAAAGTCTGGAAAAACTGACTCTTCAAGTCTTTAGCAGATACAGCTGCTTTATGTAGTTCATATCTTTAAAGATATTGCCACAAATATTTACATGAGATACAGTTTTCCTTCAAATAAACACATTTTGTCTAACATACCACAGCAAAAAATGCTCACTGATTACAATTTCTTACTTAAACTATTCATGGGTTGTGTATCTTCAGTGCACGAGAACACTGTTTCAATGTTCAGTAACTTAAACCCACATGACATAAAGGTCAGATGTAGCCAAGAGTCCAACACAGATAACCATCACAGCAGCAATTCACGTGCGTGCACACACACACACAACTTAATCTAGTCACTCACTGCTAGGCTACCAGCTACTAAAATGACATGTAATTGGTTGCAGGTGCTCACAGCAAATTGTGAATTTGTGCTTTGCTAAGCTACATTACTGAAAATAATCGTCACTTGAAATACTTCCCAACCCAAGCCTGAAGTAGTATCATGATCCTCAGAGATCATGCCAAGTAAGACAGTATGGTTGAAAAGCATAAAGACAGCCATTCAAGTGTCCAGCACAGAGCCATAAACCGATAGCATGGGCTTGAGGCTTGAGGCTTTAAACATTTTATACAACCACATCAAACACGTGCTCACTTCGTGCCAAGTCGTACAACACTGCTGAGTAATTTTTAATGGAATAGTTTAGAAACCACAGGAAGTCAAGCTGTGAATGCTGCAGCTAATTACTGCGAGGATTACTTCCTCTCTTTTTCTCTCATCGCTACAACAACAAAAACAAGACACTTGTTTACTTGAGAATACTCTTCACATGCAGGCTAAAGATGGATTTTAGAAAGACATATTTTTAATTTCTTGGCTTCAGTGATCAGCATGTATAAGCACAAGTAGTCAGTGTTTATAGTGTGGAAAATAATCAATAACAAGGTGGTGTGATGACATTATTTTCCAGTAACAGCATGTACTGAAGTGTTTTGTGTTCCTCTTGTATAACAAACAGCCAAAGCTTACAATTTTTCATTAATTAACTAATGACGTGTCATATTTTGTTTTACCCATTTATAGGTAGGTTTACTGAAACTACCACTGACTTGAAAGTAGGGCTGGGCGATATGACCAAAATGTCATATCACGATACTTGTGGACATTTCTATGATACACTCTGCGCATCACGATATTTAATTTAACCAACAAACTGTTCACAAAACAGCAGAAAATAAAGAAAAGAACAGTTAAACTGACTTAATTTTCTTTAATGCATACAAAGACAAAGGATTCAATTAAAAAAAAAAAGTCAAACCCATGACATCCATTGGGTACCATTTAATATGTAATGATTAAAAACCTAAAAATACATAACCATACCAACGATATCTCAAAAGTCTATAGCATAATCATTTATCATGATATCAATATTATATCAATATATCGCCCAGCCCTACTAGAAAGTCCTTCCAAAAATGCTAAATAACTAAATGCATGAATATAATCGCTGCAACAGTTGCAGTGCCGTTAAAGAAAATCAAGCACTCAACAGTACTGTGGTTCATCATAAACAAGGATATCCTGGAGCACCACATAAATGGAGTGGAATATGACAACCAATAAGTAAAATGGTGAAGAAGCTACAATACTACAAAGTTGATCCCTCAGATACAGACTGGGATAAGTTCAGGCTTCTTTATCTTTAATATCTTACGTTAGGCACCTCCTCCAACACTATATCCAAACATCACACAATCTACTTCAAATATACTTGGTTGGAGTTCTGAATATGGTTTATAGTTTTCCTGTAGTAAAAATACAACTTTTGCTGGAATGATCCAGTTAAGAAGAGCAAAGTGCATCAAACTTCTATTCTGGACATGCCTCACGAAAACTTCAGCACATATTCTTGCTGATACGGATACCACAACTACTAGTTCATAAAGAACCACAATGCCACTGCAGAGTTCTGGATAGTGTTAGTTGCAAGCTTTCAAGTACCCTGACAACTCTGAGAACATTGTGCTACTGCATGATAGAAGGAAAAAAAGATTTTTCTTTAGCCCAGAATAATTCTCCACTTGGAGCAGTTTGTCACTACGTAACTGAACGTCAGTAAAAGAAGACGGCAGAATTGTAATTTTATATCTTCAGTGAACGGAGGCGAGACCAATCAGACAGGGTTTACAGGAAAATACGTGGAAACACTCGTGTCTTACTGGCTAACAGCTCTCAATTCTGCCAAATGCTAGCTTACACAGTCAGTGAAAGGAAAAATGGATATACGCCGATTTTTTTTTTTTTAACCAGTAAAGGGGTTGAAACTGAAACCGTAACATCCGCTCATGCTGAGCAGGAAAACAAGGTGTGTAAATGTTTATATGAGTTACAGTTTATGTAAACATGACATGAGCAGAGCGTAAGGAAAGATAATGTACTTTGCATGGCACTGAAGGAGCTAAGCCCATAGCTTAGTTGTGCCTCCCCTTGGCTAGCGACACCAAACTATCCTAGTTAGAAATGTTTTATATTTTATCCGTCTGGTAGTCCTACAAACAGTGACAACACCCGAGGCAAGTTTTACGATAAATTCAACTTTTTCTGATCATGTCACACAGACAGCCTCAACATCCACAAAAAACAAAATGTAAGCTACTAGATGAGCTGGAAAAAATGCATGAAGAAGAGTCTGGGCTTAGCCCTGTATGATTAACAGTCCCGCTAATGCCCCTGGTCATGTCACTGATTTAATGAAGCAGTTACAGGTATTGTGTGACATTCCCCAAAATACAGTGCATCTGGAAAGTATTCACAGCGCTTCCCTTTTTCCATATTTTGTTATGTTACAGCCTTATTCCAAAATGAATTAAATTCATTATTTTCCTCAAAATTCTACAAACAATACCCCATAATGACAAGGTGAAATAAGTTTGCTTGAAATCTTTGCAAATTTATTAAAAATAAAAAACAAAAAAGCACATGTACATAAGTATTCACAGCCTTTGCCATGACACTCAAAATTGAGCTCAGTTGCAACCTTCCAGAAGAACAACCATCTCTGCAGAACTCCATCAATCAGGCCTGAATGGTAGAGTGGCCAGACGGAAGCCACATGACAGCCCACCTGGAGTTTGCCAAAAGGCATCTGAAGGACTCTCAGACCATGATGAAACAAAGATTGAACTCTTTGGCCTGAATGGATGGCAAGCGTCATGTCTGGAGGAAACCAGGCACCACTCATCACCTGGCCAATACCATCCCTACAGTGAAGCATGGTGGTGGCATCACCATGCTGTGGGGATTTTTTTCAGCGGCAGGAACTGGGAGACTAGTCAGGATCGAGGGAAAGATGAATGCAGCAATGTACAGAGACATCCTTGATGAAAACCTGCTCTAGAGCGCTCTGGACCTCAGACTGGGGCGAAGGTTCATCTTCCAACAGGACAACGACCCTAAGCACACAGCCAAGATAACAAAGGAGTGGCTACAGGACAACTCTGTGAATGTCCTTGAGTGGCCCAGCCAGAGCCCAGACATGAACCCGATTGAACATCTCTGGAGAGATCTGAAAATGGCTGTGCACCGACGCTCCCCATCCAACCTGATGGAGCTTGAGAGGTCCTGCAAAGAAGAATGGGAGAAACTGCCCAAAAATAAGTGTGCCAAGCTTGTAGCATCATACTCAAAAAGACTTGAGGTTGTAATTGGTGCCAAAGGTGCTTCAACAAAATATTGAGCAAAGGCTGTGAATACTTATGTACATGTGCTTTTTTTGTTTTTTATTTTTAATAAATTTGCAAAGATTTCAAACAAACTTCTTTCACAGTGTCATTATGGGGTATTGTTTGTAGAATTTTGAGGAAAATAATGAATTTAATCCATTTTGGAATAAGGCTGTAACATAACAAAATGTGGAAAAAGTGAAGCGCTGTGAATACTTTCCGGATGCACTGTAAGAAAATATGACTAAGAATTGGCAATATGTTAAGCCTGTCTGAGACTTACCAAACATGGTCTTCCTCCAACAATATTAAAGCCCAAAGATCCAGATTCTCTGTGGAGCACAACTGTGACACTTTTGCTCTCGCCACCCTGAAAAAAGGTAAATAATACAAATGAGAAAAATGGCACATTTTCATCTTCTGTATGTTGATTAAAATGTTAGAAATTTATATTGGTAAATCTCTCAATACATATACATAACCTTAAACAATGGAACGTAAACTGACAACTGTTTAGAGCTTAAGTCTTGGACAAAAGAGCTGTCAAGTGACCATTAGCTTTCAGGGTTAAAAGCTTTGGCATTTCCTGATATGTTAAGCTTATTAATAAACCTATAGCCACTTCCAAAAGAGGGATGACAAGAGGGATTTGGAAACCAGACTTGTGTCTAATCCCTCTGTCTGTTAAGGTGGCGGTAGATGGCAGTCAGCTGTCCATTCTATACACCATAGGATACTGTGTCTTAAATAGAACACATATTTTAATGGTATGTACAGTGTCAGCCATTTATAGCTGTCTGGAGGCAATGCAGGGGTCTTGGTTTGGAATACAACAAGCCAAAACAGAGGCCTAAATACTGGAATTCCATGGGAAACCATGAGTGTGCTAAAACGAGTAGAGGGTGAATGTTATTTTCTTAATTGACAAGAACATAGTAATGTGACGATCATGATAAAAGGTATCAGACCCAATGACTTGAAATGGAACACAACAAAAATCACTGTCTATTAAAAAAAGCAAAAAATAGTCAGATACCAACAAAATAGGTGGATTTAATGACAGATGACAGCCAATAATCACACAACTTTCTCCAGCTATGCATGCTGTCATGATTGGCATTCTCTTGACTGAAGGAACATTCAGTGGGAACAACAACGAGAAAGTACATTACTCAACTAGATTTGACCAGTAGTTTATTTGTCGTTGCTAATATCACTTAACACTGTATGTCCACTCATTGGAAGTGATGCCTTTACTATTTCAAGTAGTAATTATTCCCCCCTTAAATATCATGGCTTGCTGATGTAGTGCTTGTTTTGTCAGTAGACTGATGAGAGGATCGGACCCATTTCTAGAGGTCTTCGCAGTGTATGGAACTTTATTAAATCAAACACCAGTCCCTCCAGGATTTTGCGATTGCAGAAATGAATGCAAAAATCGAGGAAATATTTTGAGGAACCTTGCTATTTTTCAAAATTATCGCAAATTTTCCACAGATTTGGGGCAAGCGTCATCATTTGACTTCATCACAACGTGCCATGTAACATCACAACACACATGAAGCCCCTTTCGATTCATATGCGTCGAACATGAGTACAGCTAAAAGGTGTCATTTACCAACAAACGTCACAACGAATGTCAACGTCAAAACAATTGTGCAATTGCAGTTTCACCAATTCAAGAACTTTTTCACAAAAAAACCTCATTGCAAAACAAACTGGATTGCAAATTTAGAAAAAAAGACACAGGAAAAACAAATTTTTTGGCCGCAACAGTAAAAAAAACTCAGCGAAATCCTGTACAGACTGAAACTCAAATAACAAACAGATCAAAGCTGGGTCAATTGAGCATTATCTGGTTTGAGGCTCATTACTGATCCACGTTTGACCTACTCTCTACTGTTTCTGAAGCACAAAGGAATTCAACATTTACATTATAAAATCCTGGCTTAATCTACGCAGCCTAGTGAGAATGTTAAGACTCCATACAGGTTTTCCCATATTCAGCAATCTTTCAAGCCATAGCTCTACTTCATTCACCTGGCCCAAGATAAGGCATTTCTCTTCAATAAATATTCACACAGGGCTCATTGACCATGTCTAAAAAACATTTCAATAAGAACTTTACTGTCTCTTCAAAAACACACCCATGTAGTCTTTTCCTGTTTATAATGCTCCTCTACAGAAAATCCATACACTGAAGGTTAGCAGAGAAGCTAATTTGTGTGCTTGTGAAGATTGCAGATTCATAAACATTCCCTTCCCCCTCTCAGCAGGCTAAGAACTGTAGCTGACAGGCATGACTAGACAAGGGAAAGAAACCCCTCTCCCCCCCTCAGCTCAATGACACTACTTTGTCAGAGTTCTCCAAAAAAAAAAAAACCACTGTGTCAAAGCAGGTAGGAGACTGAACACCAACATGAATCAAAGTAAAAAGCCACAACCACTTGGTGCGTTTGATTTTGAAGTATTTGCTAAAAACTGTAACCAAAGAGGTATATGGTAAGAGAGATATGTGAGCACTACATAGGCAGCTAAATCTAAAACATTTGCCCAAAAATAGGATAATTATCCATGGAAATCCATAAAAATGAGCACCGATTATTGTCAAGAGCAGTGTCAAAACTTTATTGACATTTTAAAATAACAGGCTGGAAACAAATCACATTATTGGCAGCCTAGAAAGCAAGTTTAGCAAATCTTACACTTTAAATTTATCTACGAGTTGAGTGAATACAACATGACAAATCTAATTTTTGGTCATGTGATGGCAAAGTTAGAATTTACCTGACTGGGCTTAATCTGTTCTGGCTATACGGACCCTAAATTAAGCAATCATACATGCAGCATTAATCCGATGAGTGCAGGACACAAAAGAAGTCAATACCACTGGAGTTTTCAGTACTGTCTGAATATGATGATTAATGAATATATAATTAAATTTTGAAGAGGTTTCCCATAATGTTGGGGGGGGGGGGGGGTGAGTTGACATTGTAAGGAAATGATGAGCAAGTGCATGCGATAGTTATTATGTTGGATAAAATCTAATTTACTACATTATATGGTCTAAACTGATGTTTAGTAGGTATATTTGGCCTGAATTCAACACTTAATAGTTTGAGCCAAGGGGGTAACCATGGTATGGACATTGCAGGGGTCCAACGAACTTGGCAGGAGGATATGCAAGTGAATGTAACGTTAATGGTCAAAAACTGTAACTGACGTTAGCCTAGCCTACTTCGTGGGTGTGCAAATATCAACAGTTAATTGACATTCTTAAGAACAAACCAAGCCATGGTATGATGCCTTCTATACTAAGCTAAGGTTACCTACTATTTAGGTATCTAGTTACTGACTGTCTGAAAAAAAAGCTTGTATGTTCTGCTGCACTTTTCTACGCTTGGCTGCTGTGTCCATTTCTTACAGACTGAGCTGCTAAAATATCAATGAACTTGCGTTGAGTACGGGCGCAATCAAGTGTACAATTGGGGGGGGGGGGCACACCTATTTTCCTTAAACAGAAATATATTAAAAAGGAATAGACATAAATAAATAGAATAGATGAAGAAAAGACATCTGTTGGCAGGGTTCATTAAATGGGGACATATAGAAAATATTTTGTACTGTATATTGGGGGGCAGATTGGTATTTCCTCAACAATGGGGGGGACATGACCCCCCCAAAGAATGCGTGGTTACACCCAGGTTTTGAGCTGTCAAGGTTTCCAAAACAGACTTTGGAATAATTTAGTGATAATAAAAAAGATTTATCAGTAGAAAAAAAAACATGCTGGATATTTTGGCTACACCATTTCCTTAATTGGAGCCTAATTTCAGGCCTAGGCTTATTTTAGTTTCACTCTGTAGCCAACAGCAAGAAGGCTAATGAGTGTTAGCAATGACATGAGCTCACACATCCTTTGTCGTCCTTCCTTATTAATTAAGTGGAGAAGAGTAGCTTACTGAATTTTACTACATTGTAAAATTATGCTTTGAATTAGAGGCCAATATTATATTTTACCTACATAAATAATGGGGAAAGGTTTTCATTTGCAACATACTTCCTTTACATTTGAAAATCCTGAAATAGGACACGATTATAAATGTTAAATTACTCAGTGCCTGAAGACTTTACATGTGGTGAACTCAAAGTATTCCGAACTCTGAGAAGTACCTCCACAGCATGATGCTGCCACCACTACGCTTCACCATAGGGATGAGCAGTACCTGGTTTTCTCGAAGTGTACCTGAAGTCCTTTAAGTGCCATATACCCTTTACTCAGAATAAGCTTCTGTCTAGCCACACTACCATACAGGCAATAATGGAGCATTTCTGGGATAATGGTTCTCCTTCTGACAGGGTCTCCCATCTCTTCAGAGAACCTTTGAAGCTCTGTTAGAGTGGCTATTGGGTTCTTGATCACCTCCCTGACCATGGCCATTCTAGTCCAGTTACTGGGTTTTAGGAAAAGACCTGGTGGTTCCAAACTTCTTCCGTTTCACAATGATGGAGACACAGAGCTCCTTGGATTTTATGTCTTGTCTTTTGTTCTGGCATGCACTCATAAGTGTGCTACCTTATACACATATGTGTCTTTCTAAATCATGTCCACTCAAGTGAGTTTGCCTCAGGTGGACTCCGGTCAAGTTCTAAATAATCCAAGCAAACATGATGTACCTGAGCTCAGTTTGGAGTGCCTTAGTCAAGGGTCTGAATGCTTATTTAAACAACTTTTTGATTTTTAATACTTTTGCACAAATTTCTAGAAACTTTATCATTATGTGTTATTGTGTCTAGATTGATGGGGGGAAAAAATGTCATAATATAGTGCACAAAAACTGAAGGTGCCTGAATATTTTCTGAACCCACTAGATGTTTTTATTTAACTGGTGAACCTGAGATTCTCCTTCATTCACTTTGAGTATCCTGGTCATGGACGTGGTGGATCTGGGGCCCATCCCGGGAACACTGGGTGTGAGGAGGGAATCCACCCTGGATGGGATGCCAATCCAACTCAGAGCTCCATGCGCATACATTCACAATTGGGGAAATTTATCTTTATCTAGCCAATCACTTACTGGCATGTTTTTGGGAGGCAGGAGATAACCCACACTGACACAGGAAGAACATGCACAGAAACTTAACACAGACAGTAACCTGTGTTTAAGATATGTAAAAGTGGCAGAGAGTCTAAAAGCATGCAATAAATAGATATATGACTAAAGAAAAAAACAGTTTAGTTAGGCTTCCCATCAAGGGTGTCTCCGTGATTAAGTTAGACTACTGAGACTTAATATCTGGGCCCTCATTTATCTACATTGCATAGAAATGGCTGTTTAATAAATCCCAATAAATAAATTAAAAAAAAACACATGGTTGAAATAACATGCACAGGTAGTACCTGTGATCCTTGTTTCCTTCTCCAACTTACATTTCAACTGATGGCACAAAAATATCAGTACTGGTTTAGATAAGGCAATTAGGAGTTTTAAACCACACTGCATTCAACAACACGCCCAATCAGTCAGCATTTCATGGGATTTGAACATAACCGAAAACTTCTTTGTGTTTAACCCCAGGGGCGTAACCTGGCCTGGGCATTTGTGGCTGAAGCCCTGAAGAATTTTTCTTTAGCCCTGAATAATTCTCCACTTGGAGGTGTTGGTCATTACATAACTGAACATCAGTAAAATAAGACGGCAGTGTTGTCATTTTTGTATCTTCAGTGAATGGAGTCTTGTATTTTATAGTCAATGAACGGAAGCAAGACCAATCAGACAGGATTAACAGGAAAACACATAGAAATACTTGTGTCTTATTGGCTATCAGGTCTCAACAGCCAAAAAGTTTGATATTTTAGCAGCCTGGTAGTCTGGAGAAGGTTTATGATAAATCATGTCATACATTAAGTTACCCCAGCTTCCATAAAACAAAACTTTAGGCTACTAGCTGAGCTGGAGAACTGACCATTACTTTTTGTGTCTATAATTTTAATTAGACAGAATTCAGTCGTTGTCTTCATTTTATATTGAATATTTTCTCATGTTTTACTACTTGTACCTTTGAAGCAGGAGCATCAGCAATGATTCTGCAACCAGATTAAGAAAGTTTACTCAGTCACTTTGACTAATTAACCATTTTCAACTCCCAATCATGAACTTGCCATTATTTTACAGTTTTGGAGGATTTTCCATCATGTACGCCTAGTAATAGCTAATGGTAGTAGGTGTCTGATATGACGCTGGTTTGATTATATGGCAAATCAAATCCAAATCAATCCTTCCTTCCCCAATTTTCACATTTTTTAAGCAACTGGACCTCACGTGCAAGAAAAAAAAAGTATATTTTAAAAAGTGTTTTGATGGAGAAGAATCCGGGCTTAGCCCTGGATGATGAACAGTCCAGCTGTTTCAGAGGTACTACAACGTATATGTGGTCCAACCCCATGATCCAACAACGCCCTGCATGGAGCACTCCTGAGAGAACTACATTACACTCCTGCTTTGTTTTCCACCGCTGGTTGTTTTGCCCCAAACTGGGATTAAATAAACACTCAAATCTAAGGAAAATCATACACTTTGCATTGAGAAGTTGGTACACAATTTATGCACATATTCCCGAATGTCCTGGTTTAGTTCAAGCAAAACTGAGCAGGTTATCTTCACAAGGTAAACTGGAATACTTTCTGGAATATCAGTCTGAACAACATTTTGGCTTTCTGATTAGCTACTGAGTGAAAATTAAGTCTATGTGAGAAAACTACATCAAAGCTCTCCTTCATCACATAGTCATGTTTTACATGGACTACAATCCATCCATGACATGAACTTCAACAACTTTCCGACAACTGAGCAGCTGCATGTGTAATGCGCAATGATTTTGCGCATTGTAGGCTAAGCCATGCCAATTTGGGCAACACGGTCATAAATACCAAGTGGAAGCAGTTCATGAAGTTTACCTACTGCCAAAATGACTCAACTGAACCTGTGAAGAAGAAAAAATGAATAACAACCTTAACAGGCGGCGCAAAGCTCTTGGTGAGCGAGTCGATGCGCGCGCTGTACTCGGTGAACTTTTTCTGGTAGCGGAGCGCCGTCATTTGCAGCTCGTTGTGCACGGATGAGAGTTGTGCCAGCAGTGACTTCTCCCGCTTGCTCGCGCGCATCGCCTGCTTTTTACACTCCTTCTCCAAGGTGGTGACTTTGGCCTGCAGCGCGCTGTTGTGCGCCTTGAGCGAGCGCACGCAGCAGTGGCCGTCCAGATAGCGCTCTCGGTGCGTGAGGCCGAGCCCGCAGCTCTGTTCGCAGACGCCAGCCGGCCGGTACTCACAGGCGTCGCGCATATGCAAGTGCAAGTCCTTGAGGTTGAGCACCTGGCTGCAGCCGTCGTTGCGGCAGCGCGCCGGGGCGAAGTCACACGCCTCTGCGTGCTCGGCGAGCTGCTGGAGCTTGACGACTTGGCGGCAGCCCCGTGCGTGATGCTCGCAGCGGATGTCCAGCTTGAGCACCAGGCTCTTGAGTGGCGGCACGTGGTGAAGCTCCTGGGCCGATACACGCCGCCGGCACTGCGCCGGACAGCTGCGCTGCTGAGCCACCCACGGCAACACACACGCCGCACAGAAGACGTGGCCGCACGGCGTTGTCAGAGGCTCCTCCAGCACTTTGTGGCAGAGATTGCACTTCAAGTCCGGGTCCACGGCACCGCTGAACCGCTCCAACTCGAAGCCCATGGTTTGGTTTCAAATGAGAAAAGTTAGGAAAAAGCGCCACAGAATCAGCGGTTAGCTGCGGACTCGAGCATTGGAAGGAGTCGCACCGCTTGTCTGTGAGCTGCTTCTCCCCGAACAAACTAATTGCCTGAAACTTTGTGAGGAGGGGGCAGTGTGGAAAAATGCGCTACCGTAACGAGTCTAAAAGCGGCGCATCTACTTTCAATCCATCATTGCCTTTGTGCAAAATATGGCAACGACACTAATCAGTGGCTACCTAAAACAGCTAACTATAGTAAATAGTAGTATTCTTTTCTCTAAAAGTGTATCACACTAATATAATATTATATTAGTATTATTATATTACTAATAATATAGTATATATAACAATATAGTATATTATAATTGTATGTTTATTAGTATAGTGGCTTAGCGGTTAGCATGTTCGCCTCACACCTCCAGGGTTGGGGGTTCGATTCCCACCGTGGCCCTGTGTGTGTGGAGTTTGCACGTTCTCCCCATGCTGCGGGGGTTTCCTCCAGGTACTCTGGTTTCCTCCCCCAGTCCAAAGACATGTGTGGTAGGCTGATTGGTATGTCCAAAGTGTCTGTAGTGTATGAATGGGTGTGTGAATGTGTATGTGATTGTGCCCTACAATGGATTGGCACCCTCTGTCAGGGTTGTTGCTGGTGTACCCCACCTTGTGCCCCATGCTCACCCCATGCTGAAAAGGATATCCCTAAAAAGGATAAAGCGGTATAGAAGATAGATAGTTGGACAGTATTATAGTACTATACTAATATATTAATAATATATGACATACTATTTAATGCTAGCATACAGCTTTTAACATAGACATGGTTTATATCATCAGTCCGTACAGGATTTCGCTGAGTTGTGGCCAAAAATGCTTAATTTTGCTGCGACTTTTAAAAAAATATGTGATGCAGTTTGCATCATCAAGTTTTTTGTGCTGGAATTGGCGAAATTGCAACTGCACAGAACTGTTTTGCATGGTCTTTTGCAGTGAAGTTGGTTGGTAAATGAGACCTTTCAACGCATGTGAATCAAAGAGGGCTGTGGCATGTTGTGATGACTTCACATGATGTGTATTGTCCCAAATCTGCCGAAAATTTAGAAAAATCGCAAGCTCCTCCAAATATTGCGGAGTTTGCTTGGTTTGAGTTTGCTGCGATTGCAAAATCGTAAAATCCTGGAGGGACTGTATCATGCTTTTATATGTGTATTATTTTGATGTACTATTTCATGTTATAGATAGATAGATAGATAGAATATGAAGGCTATCATTGAAATGGTGCATATGCATGTTATGTTAAATGAATAATTTTTAACAAAGATAATAAGACTTTTATTGTGTATACTAATCAACTGGGTGATTCATTAAAACTTAACTTTTTTTCTCCTAAAGTATGTGCATAATTAAATAGAGGTGAACCTTAGAAGATAAATTACTGTCCCTTCAAATACACTGAGAAAGAATTTGTGTGTTCTGCTAGTACACATGCAGTATGCATGGAGAAAACCTACTCTTGAAATATGACTCATCTGAATAAGAGCATTTTCCACCTCTGTGGACAGCAGTGCAGTCAAAAATGCAGGAACAGAGGAACAGAATGGCCTGGTCCATGGCTACTTCTCTACCTTTGCAAAAACATTTTGCCTGCTACAGATGGAACGCGCTCTGTTCTCGTCAACTATCAGGGAAATCAAATTACTTGTGATACTATGCTTTAGCAATTCAACCACATGTGTGCTAATAAAATATAGGACTCCCAGCTCATCAGTTTCTCAGAGGAAATAAAGCAAAGACAAAAGCATGCATGCAATCACTCCCAAACGAATGTGAAGTCTCTACCTCTTCTCTCTTGCATGGAAAGAGATCTGGTCTTCAGAAAAAGGCATGTCACATTGGAGCTGTGCTGTAACTCAATAGGTGCTCAGACAGAAGCTCTAAGTAATGCAATCAATGCTTCAAAAGCGGACCCAGATACTGCATTAGTGTCCCGGACAGAACATAAAGGAAGGATTTGTGGCAAGCACGAGAATCAGTCAGAGGTTGTTTTTTACAGGCCACAACATATGCAGTCTGCTTACTATTTTCATTTCAAAGTTAAATGTTAAACACTACATAGAGGTTTCCACCTACATATAGCATTGTGAAAGAAAATTTCATCTGGCAGCATGAGAGATTTAGAATTAGTAGTATTCTCTCTCTCTCTCTCTCTCTCTCTCTCTCTCTCTCTCTCTCTCTCTGTATGGTGAGTCAAATAAAAACATTATTTTTGTTTATTTTGCATTGCATTTTGCATTTTATTTGCATTGCAAATAGCTGTCACAAATGTGTATAATTCTACATTATCTCCATTTCCTTCAGTGCAATTAATGAGTGTCTGGATTTCACCAGAAAGAAATTCTATTCAATTCAAATGTATGTTTTAAAGTTTACATTCATCTCACCCTCGTATTTACTTTTGTACAGTACTGTGAAAAAAGTATTTGATTTCTTCTGGATTTGTGTAGATCTCATACTAAATTGTTTCAGAAATGAAAACAAAATCTAAGATAAAACAAAGTACACTACAAAAACACAAAATACAGTTTTTAAATTATAAACTTGTTTATGGAAGCAAAAATGTTATCCAGTACCAACTCTGTCTGTGTGAAAATGTATTTGTCTCTGTAGTTACTAATTCCCCAAATCTATGAAACTGCATTGATAATGGGGTTCAGCTGGACTGGACGCAATCAAGCATGATTACTGCAAACCCTGTTCAATCAAATCAGTAAATAGAACTTTTTTCAACAGCAAGAAGCTGGTTAAAAGGTCTTACCCATTAACACAATATACCAAATTTGAAAGAAATTCCAGAAATGTTGAGGAAGAAGGTGATTGAAACACATCAGTCTGGGAAGGGTTACAAAGCTATTTCAAAGGCTCTGGGACTCCAAAGAACCACAGTGAGAGCCATTATCTCCAAATTGAAAAAACTCAGCACAGTAGTGAACCTTCCAAAATTCTGCCAAGAGCACAACAAGGAATCATCCAGGAAGTCACAAAAGAGCCAAGGACAACATCAAAGGGCCTACAGGCCTCTCTTGCCTCACTAAAGGACACTGTTCATGACTCCACTATCAGAAAGACACTTGGGGGAAAATGGCTTCCATGGAAGAGTGGCGAGGTGAAAACCACTGCTAAACCAGAAGAACATTAAAGTTCGTCTGAATTTTTCCAAAATAAACCTTGATGGTCTCCAAAGCTTTTGGGAGAACATTCTGTGCATTGATGAGTGAAAAGTGGAAGTGTTTGGAAGACAGGGGTCCTGTTACATCTGGTGGAAACCTAACACAGAATTCCACACACCCAAAAAATCATACTTACAGTCAAGCATGGTGGTGGTAGTGTGATGGTGTGGGGATGCTTTACTGCTTCAGGGCCTGGGCAACTTGCAATAATTGAGGGAAACATGAATTCTGCTCTCTACCAGAAAATCCTAAAGGAGAATGTCTGGTCTTCAGTCTGTAAGTTGAAACTCAAGTGCAACTGGATTATGCAGCAAGTCAATGATCCAAAGCATAGGAGTAAATCCTAGTCCTAATCCTAGTACTAGTAAGTGAAAGTCTTATTTCCAGTTATCGGAAACCTTTGGTTGCAGTTATTGCTGCTAAAGGTGGTACAGACAGATTTTAAATTTAAGGGGGTAATTAGTTTTTCACACTGGTGATAGGTGTTAGATAACTTTTGATTATTTGATTTTGATAACGTCTGAAGATCTAAAACTACAGTTTTTAGTATGAGATATACACAAAAATAGAAGAAATTAGGATACTTTTTCACAGAACTGTAAATCATCTCACAGTTATGAGCTTATGTTAATTGTAATTCATGCCATGACACAGATCTGAAGTAGACAATAGCTTGCAGTAATAACAAGAAACAGCGTTATAATTGCACATATGCTTTATCTAGTGTGTCATTAGAAATATACAACTGTAGTGTCATTAGAAATATACAACTTTTCCAGTAAAATTTCAACAGAAGTTTTAAGGCACACTGCTCAGAGTTGCTTTGACATACATTTTTACCTGACCACATACATTATCACAACCTTGTATTAATACAGGTTTAGCCAAAAGCACTTATTTCAGTAATTGCTAAACAAGTAATTGCTAAGCAAGACAGCTGCAAAATGAGAGCACTTTACTAAATGTACATGCCAGGTTTAATCAGTAATAAGATGTAATCCAGCACTTGCACAACCTCAGACTGCACCTAATCTCCCACGAATTCCTCAATCCCTGCTTTCCATCTAAGTGCAGATGTCAACTGCACCCTTGGCCTGCCGTCCTCCATTTACTTAGATACACTTCTCTGCAATTTCACCTGATTTATGGTGAGGAAAAGCATTTATTAGTGGGTTATTGACCTTGAAATTTGTAAAGGCAGTAAAAAATGTGGCATCATGATCCAAGTTTTTGTATGGTTATTGTGGTGTGTTTTACAAATACTGAGAGTCATGGCTTATGCCTCTTCCCAAAAATGGTAGGTAAATAAACCAGAGCACTAATATGCACTGTAAAAGAAATGCTAATGCTTTAAGCATATATGTATATGACAAATTAATACTGCATGATGTTGTTCAGCTGTTCATGTAACATTAAAGGCATATTATGTTCATATATAATACAGTATCTCACAAAAGTAAGTATACCCCTCACATTTTTGTAAATATTTGATTATATCTTTTAATGTGGCAACACTGAAGAAATGACACTTTGCTACAATGTAAAGTTGTGAGTGTACAGCTTGTGTAACAGTGTAAATTTGCTGTCCCCTCAAAATAACTCAACACACAACCATTAATGTCTAAACTGCTGGCAACAAAAGTGAGTACACCCCTAAGTGAAAATGTCCAAACTGGGCCCAAAGTGTCAATATTTTGTGTGGCCACCATTATTTTCCAGCACTGCCTTAACCCTCTTCGGCATGGAGTTCACCAGAGCTTCACAGGTTGCCACTGGAGTCCTCTTCCACTCCTCCATGACGACATCACGGAGCTGGTAGATGTTAGAGACCTTGTGCTCCTCCACCTTCCGTTTGAGGATGCCCCACAGATGCTCAATAGGGTTTATGTCTGGAGACATGCTTGGCCAGTCCTTCACCTTCACCTTCAGCTTCTTTAGCAAGGCAGTGGTCATCTTGGAGGTGTGTTTGGGGTCGTTATAATGCTGGAATACTGCCCTGCGGCCCAGTCTCCGAAGGGAGGGGATCATGGACATTTTCACTTAGGGGTGTACTCACTTTTGTTGCCAGCGGTTTAGACATTAATGGCTGTGTGTTGAGTTATTTTGAGGGGACAGCAAATTTACACTGTTACACAAGCTGTACACTCACTACTTTACATTGTAGCAAAGTGTCATTTCTTCAGTGTTGCCACATTAAAAGATATAATCAAATATTAACAAAAATGTGAGGGGTGTACTCACTTTTGTGAGATACTGTGTGTGTGTATATATATATATATATATATATATATATATATATATATATATATATATATATATATATATATATATTCTTAAAGCAAGGAGAAAAAGTTTGAGAATTGGGCAGCAACCATCTCTAACCTTTTACCTACCTATGTATCGAGACCATCTTGTGTACAAGGTTTGATCGTTGCTTCTTTGTTCTACAGACACTGTTGAAGTGATACAGATAGATCTACATTACAAGCATGAGGACAAAGTTTTTGGAGCCTGGCCATAAAGCAATCATCACCAGTCTCCTTTAGTTACAATATGTCAAGAACATGAGGGCAAGGTGGCACCTTGGAGAGATGAATAAGTGCTCTTTTAGGATCTGTTTTCATTCAGCAGTTGGTTACCTACCCATGACAAAAAAAGTGGAATGAACAGCTATTAGTGTACATTATCCCAATTTCATAAACCTTGAAAAAAAATTACAAAACTCATCATAAGTTATTTAAATTGATTAGCTGAGAAGAAAACAAAGCTAGAGAGTAGACTACAAATCCATTTACATGCCCTTGACAGATTTTCATCTGTAAAGAGTTCCCACACTGACTGATTTTTATGCGTCTATGCATAAGGACCGTGGAGCATATAGAAATGTGTGTTTTGGAATGGAGTGGAACATGTCCGTACGAATCTCTCAATGACCTTGTGATCCTTTTCTTCTGAACTGGGGTGGGGTAGGAATCACAGCCTGGAGGGGGCAAGGCCACACTTGTCTTCTGGAAGATGCTGATGACAGATGGTGTGAATAACATAAAATCACTCTTCAGTGACTTTCATCATTTTACACAGGCAAAGATCCAGGACATTGATTTCTATAGACACATCTGGTGCAACTCCTGTGCTGCACTTGGCTCATGATGTCACTGAAGTGGTTGGTGTTTGGTATAAGTACTCAAATCCATCTCCTGAGGCATACAGAATGAAATACCTATATACAGAAGGGTGACAAAAAACAACAACAACCTGGTGGCTCTGTTTTGCTGTAGGGAGCATTTTGTTGGCATGGTTTTGGTTCCGCTTTTCCCCTTTAGTGTAAGGTGTGAAACTCATTTTAAATAAGGGACCACATTACACTTAGTCCAATGTCAAATAGGCCAGACCAATAACACATCAACTCCTTTTAAATATCTTCATTAATCAGCAATTATCCTAAAACTACATTCTCAATACACAAATGGATTGAACATATACAACCGGTGTAACAGGTTGCAATTCATTACCAAGAAAACAAATTATGGTTTTACCATACAGTCTTGCATAAGCATTCACCCATTTGAACTGTTCCACATTTTGTAGTGTTATACCCTGGAAGTGAAATGGACTTAATTGGGATTAAATATGAAATTGACTTAATTGGGGTTACTATATATGTACTGTATGTATAATTTAGCCTGCTAGTCCAGAATTAGATCCTATTGCCGCAGTGAGTTTAAGTTTGTTGCTCTATTTTGCTCCCTGGTGAAATAACAGAGACCAACTCTTTTGTTTGATCTTTCACTTCAATTATGGTTAAGGAGATGATTTTAATTTATTTGGTGGGCTAGATTAGAAACTTTAATGGGCCAGTTGCAGTCTGTGGGCTATATGTTTAATGCTCTTGTCTTAGATGGAGAGTCACTGCAAATCAGAACAAAGTTATTCTGACTGATCACTTTTATCCTATGTTGAAACATCTCTATCTTGATAGGGGTGGTTTATTCCAGCATGACAGCACCTCCATCCATAGTGCACTCTCTTCCACCATCATCAAAACACCAACTGAGGTAATATCTTTTGAAAGAATTGTGTTCATCCTTTAATACAGTTCCAGAGAATCGGTAACAAAGTGTACTGCAGCTGTTCTGGTGTCTCAACACCTTACCAAGTTAATTTATTTTAGTATTTCCTTTAATTTGTATATTCAATCTGTATATAAGATGTAGTAAGAGAATATTAGCTCATTACCGACTGCAAGCCACATATTTGGTACGTAATAGTAAGATAATTTCTACACACATTTACATATTTAACAAGAAACAAGGAAGGTTCATGTTTTTCTTCAACGCACTTGCAGGAATGCTTCGCCCATGTCATTTGTTTTGATAAGAGAGTGGATAGGTAAATGCAGGTAGCTGAGGAACCCTAGCTCCAGAGGACATCTGCTGATAGAAAGCTAATCTCACAATTGCATGTAGGGAATTGGAAAACACAATCTGACCTATTTCCGAGGCTGCACGCACAGTAGCTTCTGCTTGGTTCATGCTAAACATTCTGAGAAAAAACGTATGCAGGGTTTTCTTACCACACAAATTCAAATCAAGAAGGAAGTAAAATATGTTCTTTGTGGAAAATTGAGTGTCAATCCAAATCAAGGACTTGTTAAGGGATGCCTCAGTTTGCTGAAGAAGGGAAGGGAAGCAGGGAAAAGGGTCTATGATTTTTCATGGCATGTGGTTGTAATATATCAAGAAGCTGCTCAATATGACACCAGCTAGAGCACTGGGAAAGTAATGTACACAACAATGCAACCTGGAACTATTTTCCTCCTTCCAAAACCCACAGTGAGAGATCTGCACTGGATCTTGAGTTAAGCTCTTTGTGTTTTGGCAAGTGGGCTAACGCACAAGGCATTAGCTACAGAGGATTCCAATGGACAAGTGTGGAATATTAGAACCAGATGATTCCTTTTCACAAGTCCAGCACCACGAATGACTCAAAACAGAATGGAGAAAGGAAAAAGTCAGTGATGTCAGTGTCAGAGAAACGGATTCTACAGAATGGGATCAGTCAATTAATTATGGCATCTTATTAAATGTATTCTTTAATATAATTTCTGTGGAATGTCAAAAATTTTCTGAATGTTTGCATAATGTGCTTGTTGAGAAGTAAACAGCTATTCTAAATGTTTAGGAAAAAACACCATCCTATAGACAGTTACTGAGTCAGCATTATTAACAACAGCAGTGATCGAAATCAGGGGTTCAAACAGTTAAATCTCACAAAACTAACTCACAGAAGATAACTATACAAAAAGCTTACATGTACGATGCCGTAGAGACCATTTTACAATAGATCTGCAATAAGTATTCTACTAGCTTTTTAACAATATAAACTTTCTGTATATGTGTTACCTTACTGGTATTTTGTATAAGGAACAAAATGGTAGACCTTGTGGCCACTAGCTTTTATCACAAGCACTGTGAAGTCTATGACAGTAAATTTATTTAAAATGGGATATTTTTTTTACAAACACCCTCCCCCACATATATTTATTATACAAATTACACTGTTACAAATAAATTGATAATTAAACTGAAATCCGTTTATCTAACATTAAATAGTGCAAGGCCATGCCTCTTATCAATTTCTTTCTTTCCAGTTACCGTTTTAAAACCCCAAATATAATATTGCATGTTTTACTTAAAAAGGTGTTCGTCAAAGGCATCTATGACTGGTTGCAATAATACTTTAAACCTTTTTTGTTGTAGGGTTGTTCAGAGAACCCTTAAAATTCTCTTTACAGTGACAAACAAAAGAACCTTTGCTGGATGAAACCTAGAGTGTAATGTACTTATTAGAATGTCAAAGAGTTGCAGTTAAGACTCTCTAAAAACCCAAACCAAGACAAATTTCACATCTTGAGGCAATACTTTTAAAAGATTGCTAGGATTGTGAAAAGATTTTACTGCTAATGCATTAGATTAATAAGAAATATTTTTTTCTGAAGCCACCAAATGGTCGTTTAAAATGGCTATTATTATGTGGCTTTACATGATTCTGTTTTTGTTAGGAGGCAGTATATCACTGGTGATGTTAAAGTATAGGAAATTTCAGAAAAGGGGGGATAAAAATCCAAACAGAGCTATTGCCACATGGTATGTGTTTATAGAATCACCTGCCAGCATGCAACAAGATCTCTGAAACAGATGCAGTGACATATGGAGGCATCTGAATCTTTAGTTTACTCAGATTCCTTTCTGACTACTTGAGAAATCTTCTCTCTCTCTCTCTCTCTCTCTCTCTCTCTCTCACACACACACACACACACACACACACACACACACACACACACACACAGTCTTATAATGAATCGATTTCTAGAGTTAATAGTGGTTTTCACCATCAACCATTTACTCTAATCTACACTGAAACTTGAGACTAAAGGCTGGCATCAAGTCTATAAGACACTCTGCATCTGTCCAATCTAGAAATAGAGAGAGAACATTTATTTTAAGACATGTTGAACATTATGCCTTGTATGACATAATTTTATACCAGAGCACTGTTCTTGAATCTGATTGGTGAGAAGATGTTGATTCATTTTTGAGAATCGTAATATCACATTTCACTTGTATCCTCTTTTAAAGTCCTATCTTTGTTTATATATAGAATTGGAAATTAGCTCATTTTGTTAAAAGATTTTAACAGTGTAATGACAAATCATAATGACAAAATTGTCTAAAACTTTTACCAAAGAGAACCAAATTCTTTTCAGAGATGAGCAGAAGGAGATAGAAAAGTATGTGTGAAAGTGTTATTTTAAAAAAATAAAAAAAGCCCTAGAATTAAAACATCAGGAACATTCTTATTACTTAATTAATCTGACTCAAAACAGGGACTGTTGTTGAGTTAATTCATTTCTTTTTTCCAGCCTGCTGTATGGATACCTTAAACTTAACCCTAATAAAATATCATGTTTCACAGAAGGATATCTGATCTGTGTGGAAATCTGTTCCATTGTTTACCAGATTTAGCAAAAACTCAAAAAAGCTCAACTACTACTACTACTACTAATAATAATACAACTTCTACTATTACCACTACTACTTCTACTATTACTTCATCTACCACTATTAGTACTATTACTACTCTTTCTATTATTACTTCTACTACTACTTCCACTACTACTTCTACAACTACTACTACTACTAGTACTATTACTACTACTACTACTACTACTACTAATAATAATAATAGTAGTAGTAGTAGTAGTAGTAGTAATAATAATAATAACAATAATAATAATAATAATAATAATAAACAGTTGGTTTGATTGGCAGATGTTACCAAAAGCAGATGAAAGACTAAGAAAAACAGTTTTTATTTGACCCACCCTCGTGTTTATATATGATAAATATAGCAATATTGTAGCAGTTCAATTGCATTGTACAAACCTATATTTATTAGGAGTGATCTGTGGTCGCATGCTACACAGACACAAACTGGGAGCTGTTTAGTCCCTGCTGGGTTGCCTGGATAAGGGTATCAGTGAACTGGCTATGATGACTCCATCGTATTTTAGATATGTGTCGAGATGTGTGTTGGTGTCATGTGCTAATGCATGTATGCTTCTGAATGTGTTAGGTAGGCACGTTTGTGTGATGAATTCCATATGCAACCAGTGGCACTGAGCATGCATTAACAGTGCCAGTACGGCTTGCCACAGCCTTAGTCACTAGGAAGGCTGGTATGGCTCTTGTTTTGTTAGGCAGATGTCTGTGTGGTGTTAATTGTAATGAGAAATCCATATGGAACCAGTGGCATTGAGCACGCATTAACAATACCATTGGGGATTGCTTCCGCTTTAATTACTGGGGAGTCATGTATCATGCTGGCTGTGTTAGACATGTTGGCAAGGCTGAAAGACAAGTGAGGTAATCCATAGAACATAAGCTACTTTTGAACATAAGCTACTTGGCCTGATCACCGCTGGCTGGGTCTCCTGGGCGAGGGTGTCTGATCTTCGAAAGACCCAATGACCCCAGGTAACATCACTGATGATGTGTCCAAGTGCAGCACAAGATTTTTGTATTTGTCATGTCCTCATATTTTTTATGTTCTCTCGACATTTTATGGGAACATGTACTAAAACTGATCTAAATGCTGACAAGACAAAGCTGTGAAATACAGCAGTGTTTCTGCTCTCCTGTGCAGTTTTCTTTCCACAGCAGTAAAAATCTGAAAAGGACATGATGTAATGGAGATTTGTGCACAGTGTAAGCTATCTGTCACAATAAATATTGTTGACAGATACTACTGACAGATACAGATAGTATTTAGAGCATGCCACACAGACCTTACAAGAAATCTTTGGAAATATGACTGATTACTAAGATGCAGTAATTGTTAAAACAGCTCTAGCAGTAAATCAAATCAAAGCTAAATTCAATCAGTTATTTTATAATCGCATTGCTCCTTATATCATGTGCACAGTAGTTTACTAATTCAATACAAAGTTATTCCTATACCAACCCAAAGGCAAATCGAACCATTCCTCATCTAATTTGAACTAATGACAATCATACACAATTAGTTTGATTTTTTGGCATGAGGTCAATGCTAAAATCATAAAATACACTAAAGTTATGTTCAGTTTGTGGCTTGGGATGGTCAATGTTCCCTAACAGAGATCATGTGGTAGAGGTGAAATGCCTCTGAGGCAAATACCTGGCCAACATCTCCTACCAGTGGTTCCTCTGCTTCTGCCAAGGCAAGGCTTCTGCTTTGTTCCTGCAGATGGGAATGGAGATAGTGACTCTCTCCGGAACGCTCAACCCAAGTGCAAAAACAAACAACATACCAGATGCATGAGGAGATCTTCCCTATCTGTCTTTCTGCTTTGCACAGCCTCTTTCTATTTTATGCATGGTTACAATCTCATTTTTATTACCCTAAAATAGCAAGTGAATGTTATTTAATTAACAATCAGTGCTAAAATTAATTACAATGTTCATGTACATCCAGCTGAACCCAATGTGTAAATGTTTATTGGACCCTATGCACAGTATGCACAGTTGAGACAATCTCAGAGAATTTGCTGTGTTCCAATGAAATTACACCGAATAATAGTTAGTTAGAGTTAGCTCAACTCTGCTATCACAGTTTAGATCTGTGTCTACACCAAAAGCACTCAGTTAAGTTTAATTACATTGAAGTAAGTTGAAAAAAAGTGTCTTTAGGTCATAATATGCCAGTTTGAAAGGTGTAGGCATGTAATATCTCTTGAACTTCTCAAATGTTTCTCCTAGACATAAATGAGGTTATATGAACATCAAATGGAGACTGTTGCTTGAGTCTCCTGTTTCTCACATTTGTCTCCTAAGACAAAAATTCAAACACTCTCAGATTGGTCTCCTCTAAAGTTTCAGAAGAGATCTCTACAACATCACACATTGTGCTCAGATTGTTCTCCTTCACTAGAGACTCTGGTGCTCTCATATTTATCTCCTCTAAAGTTTCAGAAGAGCTTTCTATAATATCACACACTGTGCACAGATTGTTTTCCTTAGCTTGAGACTCTGGTGCTCTCATATTTATTTCCTCTAAAGTTCCAGAAGAGATCTCTACAACATCACACAAGTAAATGGTCTCAATAAGTACTCAAACATTTCTCAATATTATTGTATAATATTAATATTTATTAGTCTATAGTATTCAAGGATTGAGTCATAAGCCATCATCATTGTACCATTCACCAAAAAACTCCAGGGTTTTGTTCCTGTGACGAGACTTCTATAAGTCACTTTGGATAAAGGCATCTGGTAGATGACAAATTGTACAGCTCTATTCTCTTAATTCTCTTAACCACACAAGTTCAATCAAATACAATTGTTTAGCATAGACAGTGTTTAGTTACACAATGATTCAACGAAGGAAAACATGGCCTATATTAAAATACAGACTATAAGTAAAACAATAAGTCTATTAAACTTCATACATTAGTTTAATCCCTTTCCAGTGTGTTTGGGAAATGGCATGCATATACAATGCCTGGCATTTACGACAAATTTAAGAACGCTAGTTTGCTCAGAATATTTTCAATTACTGAAACTTCCATATTCCCTGGAATCTCCCAGCAAGCATACAATGTGAAAACCTGTTACAGTGTCCGGCAGAAGATCCATTCCTGTGCATAAAAATTAAAAATTTTCATTGAAAATTTGTCTCCATCTTTATAACTAAAAACAAAAGTCAATTTGACCATATCTGATCTCCCTCCATTCATGAAATGTCACAGTGCAATTTTTCCCTTTTTTTGGCTCTGACATTCTGCTTTGAGAAGTAGACAGTTCTGCCTATCTGAACTCTGTTAAATGACTTCACTACATTACTGTGTAAGCTATGACCCACAGATGTTTCTATTGTAGACATGTCTGCACAATCCAGCAAAAGATTAAAAGGAACACCCATTTCTTTAACTCCAGTGGCAACAGTGTTTGTTGAACAAAAACTTGTGTCACTTGTCATCTTAGCAATGAAATCAGCAATAACATTACTTATCTTTGTGGTCTGAGCAATATTTGGGAGATGCTGAATGAGCTTCTCTGCATTTACCATTTGTAAAGGTATATTTTGAGTTCCATTAATGAGACAAAGCAAATGTCCATTTTTGTCTTCAAAGTGAAAGCAAGAATGAGTCCACAAAGGTCAAAGAGCTCTAACATGGTCTGCTAAATGTACTAATAAATGCACATTGGCTGTTGGGTATCTTTGACTGTAAAGCTCACCCATCTGAGAACAAAACGTCCACAGAAGTTTCTCAAGATGATCTAATTGTTCAAAAGTTATCGAGTCCAATAGAAGAACGAATATTGACTCACTTAACAGCAGAAAGTGGTTGTAGTACAGGTTTTCAAGAATACTATTGGCCCAAAGAACAACAACATACACCGGTATTCTGAGGCTTTGTAGTACATTCTATGGGCAGAAATAGAGCGAAGGTAGCGTGTTCCAAATGCTGGTTGAATTTCACCCATGTGTTTGTCTACTTCACCAATTGATCTGACTATGCTAAAAGGACAGTGTGAGAATTCTGTGGAAAACCACAAAAGCATCAAAAGTCGCATGGCACCAAGCAGCACAGAATGCATGTAATCAATAACTGTGCCTAAGACCAAATCAAAACTATCTAAAGTGTTAAGGTAAGTTGGACACTTAACTCCACGCACAATGGTTTTTGACTTGGCATCTTCAATGATGGCATCCTCTTGTCCCCTTTCTCCAGTTTTTACTCTTGTGCCTGGCTGTTGACATTTCAAACACCCAAAATATCCATTAAACTGAACAGTATTTAACACTAATGCTTTTGCAGGTAAAGTCCCTGCAATGGTTAAGACTTTGCATGTGAAAGGCTTGGGTGATTCAGAAAACTGAACAATGACTCCATCTCTTTGTAGTTAAGGGTGTCACACAATGGTTTAAGGAAAGTCAGCATAGTGATATTCTACTGGACAGTGCAGGGAAATCAATTTAAAGCCACTTAGAGCTTTCCCTGTAATTTTGTGTCTATTAGCAAAAGATAATATAATGAGAAGACTCTCTGCAGTAGATATAGGAGCATTTCTGTGAAGTGGGCAATCATCAATCTTTTCCCTGATTTCTCCATCATTATTTACAACATTGCGATTAAATGAAAGGCTATCGTCAAGCAAAGGGCTTTCTTCCGACTCATCATCAAATTCAGAAAATAGGAAATCATTGCTTAAGTCTATATGATCAAACTGTTCCGCATCAGAATCAAGACCAGTGTATTGATTGTGGTATTGTCTTGTCTGAACTCCTTCGCTGACATTACAAAGTTCAGGTCCATACTCCACAGAAGGTTCCTCTGTCTGAGAAGTCTCATTTTCCACTCTGGAGCAGGAAGTATTTAGTTCTAAACAGTAGTCATTTGGCCTTGGGATTGTTGTTTCTCCCATTTGTAGGGTTTTTTTTGCTGCAAGAAAAGAAAATCACACACCAAAGTGTACATACAAGGTAGGCATTTCTAATAAATACATATAATTAAATAAATAATTCTCACTGGCATAATTTGCCTCCTATATCTTTTGGGTTTTGATTTGACGCTTCATTTTCCTCGTCCATGAGAATGGGTTATTTGGCCATCCACAGTCTTATTGTAAAGCTGGAAAATTATTTTGAACATAAAAAAATACACTAATTATTTGTTCATGTCTTAACACCAAAGCATCACGACATACTTTTAAATAAATTCATTACCTGAGTCTGCCATGTTTAACACAGAGACATAGAAAGATACTATGGTACTGTTCACAACTTCTAAACATTGTTTCACGCTGTTCGTGTTTAAAAGGGAACATCCTTTGTGAACTGCTTATAGAAAGCAGTATTATGAGCCTTGATCACTCTTGCAAGTTTAATATAAAAAGGTCCATTTGTTAATGTCCAATCGGATTAATGAACCCGATTTATTATTATTATTATTATTTATACAAAAAGTGTAGTTACAGCATTTTGCCTTCGTAGGGCAGTATAGGGATTCCACATATGATTACACCAGGTGTGCAGTTCACGTGAGAGGTGTGATTGAGCACCAAGTTCACAAAGATAGGTGGCAGCTTGGAAAAAAACATTGAAGGTTCAGGGTTCACTCTTTTTTGTTATTAAAAAGGTTAAAACAAGTAGCCTATGAAAAATATCACAAACTTGGCATTTACACAATAAATAATATTATTAGCATTTTTGTATTGGTTGTTTCATACCCTTGCTTCAACAGAGGGTGATGCTTCAAAATATGGAGGAAAACAGAAAGAAAAGGTAAGTAGCAGCATTTCTTATGTGTAGTATTTACTTATTGTTTGCAAGAAGCACTTGTTCAATCTATTTTTTTTTATATAGTAATTTTCTCTTTTCCACCGAACAGAGGTCAGTGTGATGGAAATGCCCAAGAGAATCCATAACCCACCAAAGTATGTCCAGCTGAATACCAGCCTTCTTCTCCACAAACCCATCCTCAATCTTCAGTTTTTCCACTAACCCAGCGTCAGTCTCTGTCATCACCATGGGCCACCCAGCCTTTTAATGTACAGACCCATCACCTGAGTGTTCTAACCAAGAGCAGCCTGCCTTAATGGATTTGGATGAACATGAACCATTTTTACAAAATTCCACTCCCAAGGAAACATTTTTGGGGCTTTTGTTTAATCAATCTGATTTACAGTCTCATACGCAACCTTCATCTGAAAATACAAATCAGGATGACAGGCTTGGGTTAGAGAATGGTGAGCATACACCATACCCAAGATCACAAGCACATACTGTAATCACAGAGCATGATTCAGATACAGATTATCAAGCAGGCCTACCCAGGGTCAACTCAGAGAATACATTCAATGAAAAAATAATGTGGTAGGCATGTGACACCTGCAAGCTGGAAGTTCATCCATCCATCCATCCTCAACTGCTTATCCGTAATCGGGTCGTGGGGGTAACAGCTCCAGCAGGGAAGTTTGGGGTCCCCTTTCCCGAGCCACATTAATCAGCTCTGACTGGGGGATCCAGAGGCGTTCCCAGGCCAGTGTGGATATATAATCTCTCTACCTAGTCCTGGGTCTACCCCGTGGTCTCCTCCCAGCTGGATGTGCCTGGAACACCTCCTTAGGGAGGCGCCCAAGGGGCATCCTTACCAGGTGCCCGAACCACCTAAACTGACTCCTTTCAATGCAAAGGAGCAGCGGCTCTACTCTGAGTTCCTCTCGGATAGCCGAGCTTCTCACCCTATCTCTAAGGGAGAAGCCAGTCACCCTCCTGAGAAAACCCATTTCGACCGCTTGTACCCGTGATCTAGTTCTTTCGGTCACTACCCAGCCTTCATAACCATAGGTGAGGGTAGGAGCGAAAATTGCCCAGTAGATTGAGAGCTTTGCCTTCCGGCTCAGCTCTCTTTATGTCACAACGGTGCGGTAAAGCGATTGCAATACTGCTCCCGCTGCTCCGATACTCCAGCCGATCTCCCACTTCAATGTCCCCTCACTCATGAACAAGGCCCAGAGGTACTTGAACTCCTTCACTTGGGTTAAGTACTCATTCCCTACCTGGAGTGGGCACTCCATCGGTTTCCTGCTGAGAACCATGGCCTCAGATTTAGAGGTGCTAATCCTCATCCCAGCCGCTTCACACTCAGCTGCGAACCAATCCAGTGAGTGCTGAAGGTCACAGACCGATGATGCCATCAGGAAAAAGCAGCGATGAGAGTTTCAGGCCACCAAACCGCAACCCCTCACCAGCATGACTACGCCTCAATATCCTGTCCATGAATATCACAAACAGGATTGGTGACAAAGCGTAGCCCTGGGGGAGACCAACCCCACCTGGAACGATTCCGACTTTTTGCCAAGAATCCGGACACAGCTCTCGCTTTGGACGTACAGCAATTGGATAGCCCCAAGAAGGGAACCCCTCACCCCATACTCCCTCAGCACCTCCCACAGTAAACCCCTGGGGACCCGGTCCTACGCCTTCTCCTGATCCACAAAACACATGTAGACCGGAAGGGTGTACTCTCAGGCCCCCTCCAAGATCCTTGCGAGAGTAAAGAGCTGGTCCGTTGTTCCACGACCAGGATGGAATCTACATTGTTCCTCTTCAATCTGAGGTTCGACTATTGGCCGAACCCTCCGTTCCAGCACCTTGGAGTAGACTTTACCAGGGAGGCTGAGAAGTGTGATCCCCCTATAATTTGCACACACTCTGTGGTCCCCCTTTTTGAACAGGGGAACCACCACCCGGGTCTTCCACTCCTTGGGCACTGTCCCTGACTTCCACGTAATCTTAAAGAGGCGTGTCATCCAAGACATCCCCTCCACACCCAGAGCTTTCAGCATTTCTGGACAGATCTCATCAATCCCCGGGGCTTTGCCACTGTGTAGTTGTCTGACTACCTCAGTGATCTCCACCAGGGAAATTGACGATGATCCCTGGAGATACCTGGAGAGACGTGATCAGGAGGAATGGCCTCCCTGATCTAAACCCGAGCGGGGTTTGTTGTTGACTTCTGTGCGAGTCATGGACTGTCTATAACGAATACCATGTTCGAACATAAGGAGGCTCATAAGTGTACGTGGTACCAGATCACCCTAGGCCGAAGGTCGATGATCAATTTTATAATCGTATCATCTGATCTGAGGCCGCATGTTTTGGACACTCGGGTGAAGAGAGGGGCAGAGCTGTCAACTGATCACCATCTGGTGGTGAGTTGGGTCAGGGGGTGGGGGAAGACTCTGGACAGACCTGGAAAGCCCAAACAGGTAGTGCGGGTGAACTGGGAATGTCTGGAGGAGGCCCCTGTATGTGAGATCTTCAACTCACACCTCCAGCGGAGTTTTTCTGGCACCCCTGTGGAGGTTGGGCATTGAGTCTGAGTGGGCAATGTTCAAAGCCTCCATTGCTGAAGCTGCGGCAGAGAGCTGTGGTCTCAAGGTCTTAGGTGCCCCAAGGGGCGGTAACCCTTGAACATCGTGGTGGACACACGGTGGTCAGGGAAGCCGTCTGACTGAAGAAGGAGGCCTTCCGGGATGTGTTTTCCTGGAGGACTCCGGAGGCAGTTGCAAGGTACCGACAGGCCCGAAGGGCTGCAGCCTCTGCCGTGAAAGAGGCAAAGTAGTGGGTGTGGGAGAAATTCGGAGAGCACATGGAGCACGCTGGAAGTACAGACATTAATTAAAGAGAGGAACATGATGCGGGATATGCTGTCCAGTATGAGTTAGTGTAATTTTAATGTTTTACATTAGTACTTATTGTAACTATGGTTTATTTTGTGAACCAATAATGCCTACTTGCCTGTTTAGATGGAAGTTTGTGAGAAGTGACTAGCCTGGTGAAATGAACCAAGCAATAAGAAATGCATTCGTACAGCTCACAGTCTCATTTGGAACAGAACCTTATTCTTTTCTCCCATACTTTTTCTGTTTCAGACCTTGAGCACATGCAAGCACTCAGGGGCTTTATAGATTAGTTGGATGAATACAAAGCATATGAAAGTGGAGTTCTGATGCCTAAGACCTGGTCAACAAGAACTGTTGTCACTGTCACTGCTGAGGAATGTGCCAACTCCGTGGCATTTGGAAAGCATGGCAAAGTCCCACATTGCAAGAAAATATTTGGAAAAAAAATAAAGTAAATGGAATACTAAAATACTAAGTAAGTTCAAGAGAATCATTTGTATCCTGTTTCAACGTCAGATTATACACACTTAATCTAGTAACCCTTGATCTTTTGATATGCATAATGCTAGTGTCAGTATTTAGTCCAGTTCATGTGAGTGTACCCCCCCCCAACCCCCTTCCCCCCAACAATTGTAGCTTACGTCATGAGCTGCGGCAAATATCCCGGATGGACACCGGTTGACAAAACAAAGCTGAAAAAAAAAAGCCAGTTTAAATAAAAGTCACATGAGATCAATTTAATAGATTAAAGATTCTTTTTATTATTATAATTATTTTATATTACATTTGTTGCGATATGTGAAGCATCCCATAAATACTGTTGTGACTCCTCTATTGGCTAAATGTGTTTTGTCAAGATATGTCTTTGTCTCTGTCATATGTCTTTGTATCTTACATGAGTGATTTTGTTGGCAAATGTTCTAAAACTGAATGTGAAACAATAAAGAGTAGAAAGTGATTACAGTTGGATGTATTATTTGAAAAAAGAAAAAAAAAAGATTCTGGTTCATTCTGAAGGTAAAATGGAGTCTTGACAAAGACTAATGCTAGACAATAGAGATCTCCCTTGTTTCTCACAGCACATTCTGAGTCCTTTTTCTCTCAGAACTTTCTCATTTGTGTCTATTTTTATTTCTAAGGAATTTCAGGAGAAACATGTGATGACAAAGCTGAAACCTAAATGAGACATATGAGAATCAGCACTTAGTATCCTGACCTTAGAAAGAGCAATATCTGAGCAACAAAATGTTTCTATAATGGAGTCTTAAAAGAGATTACATCAAGACAATAAAGTGATGTTTCATGTTCCTCACACCACATCTAAGTTTTGACTCCTTTCTCTCAGATATTTCTCATATCTCATTTGGGTCTACTTTTATTTCTCCTAAGGAATTTTAGGAGAAACAACTGAAACACTATTTATACTAAAATGAGAGAGATATGAGAATCACAATGATTTCCTGAGCTTAGGAAAAGCAACCACTGAGCAATAATCTTTTCCTCTGGTTTGAGACAGGAAAAGCAACCTGAGCACTGTATCAAACCTAAAACCCTGGAGCTGTGAGGTGGCAATGTAACTCACTGCACCACCATGCTGCCCCATTATGTATGTGCTGTCATTTCACAGTAAGAACAACTATTGTACAGTTGTACAGTAAGCGGGAAGCCGCTCTGAAGGATTTCACAGAGTAAAAATGGCATGCATTACAACACAGGTTAACTAAAAATGAAAAAGAACATTCAGGGTGCGGCTGAGAACATTTAAGCCCTGCAAGTCCATCCTTGGCACCCAAAATTAAAACAAATATAACTCCTTCTTTTAGCATTCCTCCCAAGGCCAGGCCCACAAAACATGCTAAAACTACTTCCTAGACTAGAAACCTGAATGATAGAAGTTTTCTTCTGGGTTTCTTTTCTTATCATGATAAATCAGTTACTGAACCGTCTACCTTGCATAACTTGCATAAGCTCTTGAACTTTGGACAGCTCTTGATAGCTGGAGCTACAAGTACTTTGTACTAGAGATGCATGGATACTAAATATCTCAGCCGCATACCGATAACCGATTATTCAGAGTGATATCGTCCGATACCGATAGTTCTGCCTTTTATGCCTTCTTTTAAATTAATAATAATTAATTCCAAAAAAAAAATGCAAATAAAAACTTTATTCTCTCTATTTCAACAAGTAGTTTCACAGTAACTGGTCTCATAAACAGAAAACACATTACTCTAATTAACATTAACACATGAACTAAATTCTGAAGATTAAAGTAAGATTTCTTAACTTATTGAATGTTATTAATTCATATTAATATTGACTGAATTCTAAAAAACCTCCTGTTAGTCTCACATTCACTCTCCATAAACACAAGCATTTCTACTCTATCACCGAACATCAAACTGGTAATGTATAGGCCTAATATAAACTTTTTTTTTGTTGATGATATTAACTCATATTAACATTAAGTGGATATGAAATATACTACTCAACAAATATATTTTTCTGTGCAATATATACTTTTTGTCAACTCATCTTCATTTAAATTTTTCAACGGTGTACTGGTCCTTTAATTCAGCACAAGCAGCTTGACCAGTACAGAAAAAAAATAGACTCGATTGCGAAACTCCCTTTTCATTGCTGCTCATGTCCGGTGTAAATTTATTTTAGTGGTGCAGAGCTTATAAAATGCAGTTTTGTAATCGTTCCACACAACAGACATCTTTACACACAGCATGAAATCGATGTGTTTTCCCGCACTCTTTTTATTGACAGAATATAATTGGCCCTGAACATCGGATGTTTTTAAACTAACAAAGAGTGAAAAATTGCCCTTTTTCACCGATGATAATCGGTATTGGCCGATACATCGGTGCATTTCTACTTTCCACACATATTGCATATTCCTGTATGTGCAAAGCTGCACAAATGTTTACCTTTCACTGTTGGTGAAGATGCGTCCTTGACCTATATTTTGTCAGAGACAGAATATGTATGATTAAAAACACAGCACATTGTGTTATGCAGATTCTTTTCAGTGACTAATGGAGGCATCATCATGTTCACACTTTTTACATTTTGTCATTTTAATTTTCATTAATTTACATTTTCTCTGAGAAAGAAATTCTATTCCTTTTACACGAGACATGATATGCATCAATGACAACACACGATTAGCTCCCCAGCACAGGAAGTCTTTAATGCTTCCTTATACAAATCTATTCTAAATCTTTCCCATGTGCTGTTAAATGTAAAGCATGCAACCATATGGCAAAGCAACTGAACCATGACATCTGTGGTAAAATGAAATTGCTCTAGCTGCAGATGCTAAGTTGTCCAATGGATACAAGTTATTAAATTTGACTAATTAAGGGATTAAAAGTTTTTTTTTTATTTGGCCTTTTTAATGTCTATGAAGTTATATGATCACTTTTTTTTTTTTACCCTTGCTTATGTTATGCTTTGTATGCATTCAGTGTGAAACTGCAAATTTCTGCTGTACAAATTTCTAAACATACCTTATATATTAAAACCGTACACTCCAGACTAAGTGGTTATTGAAATACAACTACCCAAATCTAAAGACAATGTCTCAATACAAATAATGGGGTGAACTAATTACTAGCCTACAAATCCTAAATTGTTGAAACTCTTATACAGAATGTACAAAATTTAACAAACATTTGCAACCAATATAGTGTTACTTTTTTAATACTTGAAAATTGTGTTAAAATAAAGCTATAGCAGTGATATGATTGACCTATGAGTTGTGGCATGAATCCTTTTTTATGAAGGGTGCAAATAATTCTGGAACTAACCTACCCATTTTTAACAAAACATTATACAGTAGCCTGTGCCTACTGTTACAGCTATCCTTGTCTTTGGATTTACTGAGCAATACAGCGAGTATCTAATTGCTTGGGCTTGTTGGACTTGGTTGGAATACATTTATAGCTTCTATTTCCCACAAAATAGAGGCAAATAGTTATAAGCTCTTTTCTTATGAGAGATTTACTTGTCAGAGGACACATACAAACTATCCCCAAACCCCAAATTGTTAAATGGCACCAGCTGGGCATTGATAGATTTCTCATTTACAGTGGTAAGTAAACATTTGGACACAGTTGTGTGCAGTAGTTATGCTGCTACTACTGCCAGTAACCTTTGATTATTATTATCCAATTTAGAGTGTAAGTCTGTGGTGGAATAGCGTCTCATTTGAAAGAGGAACACTACCAACTCAAATGAAGCTCAAATGAAATAAGTGGTTTGGAGAAAATCCAGAAGCAGAAATTTCCCCTCTTCTTGCGACATATTTGATCAGCCAAGGCATGTTTGTTGTTCAAGTATTGCTTTATTATTTTTGCACTGGACATTTGAAAACCATCTAAAATAAATAAACAAAAGAAGCTCAGGACCACCCTATTACTATCATGCAGTATGCCTCAATCCATGGTAAGTTATTAGGTAATCACAAACTGATCTGCATATGACTTTTCTAACACTGAACTGCTGTAAGCTGGACCATTCCATAAGTATATAACTAAGCAATATAGCACAAGCAAGAGTGCGGTTATATTCAGTACCGGCACAGCTGTGATTTGGCTGTAGGTAATCACAGCTGTGCTGATATTCACCATAATCTCACTCTTCCTCATGTGATATTGCGTTCATACAACAGTTCTATAAATAAGAAGTTAATATTGGGTAAGTGACATTTCAGACACAATTTGGCCAAATGTTCTGTTTGTTGTTTTTTAAGGCCTTCCTGTATCCTAATAATAAGATACAGGTTATATCGCTTATGATATAAGTACATCAATTAGATTTGGATCACCGTCAGATCCCACAGAACTCGATCAGGCAACTGAAAGCTTGGAGTCAACACTCCGCTACACGCTAGATAGAGTGGCTCCACTCAAAAGAAAAATAATTAGAGAAAAAAAATTAGCACCCTGGTATAACGATCAAACGCGAACCTTAAAACAGACAACTCGACAATTAGAATGTAAATGGCGTCAAACCAAACTGGTGATATTTCAAACAGCATGGAAGGAGAGCCTACTGAAATATAGGAAATCTCTTGGCGATGCTAGAAAAATCTATTTCTCCATCTTAATATGAGACAACAAAAACAATTCTAGATTCCTTTTCAACACAGTAGCAAAATTAACTAGGAATAAAACCACTACAGAGAGAAACACTCAATCATTACATAGCAGTGAAGATTTCATGAAATTTTTCATTGATAAGGTTGAAAATATTAGACGTGAAATACAGGCCATTAAATTAAAACCGGACAGTACTGTAACAAACCCATTACATGACAATGTAGCAATATCAGATCAATGTTTAGAGTGTTTTGCTCCGCTTAGAGAGACCGAACTAGCTACATTAATCTCTTCAGCCAATTCATCAACTTGCATACTAGATCCCGTACCTACATGTTTGTTTAAACAGATTTGTCCAGGAGTAATTGAACCACTTTTAAATATAATCAATTCTTCCCTAAGCACTGGCTATGTACCTAAATCACTTAAATTAGCAGTTATTAAACCCTTGATTAAAAAACCTGATCTTGACCTGTCTCAATTGTCCAGCTATAGACCAATATCAAATCTCCCCTTCATGTCTAAGATTTTAGAAAAGGTTGTAGCAAAGCAGTTATGCTCGTACTTAGATAGGAATAACATTCATGAAATGTATCAGTCAGGATTTAGACCTCATCATAGCACAGAGACAGCGTTAGTTAAAGTGGTAAATGACCTTCTACTGACCTACGATCAGGGTTGTGTCTCGCTGCTTGTGTTACTCGACCTTAGTGCAGCTTTTGATACTATAGATCACACTATTCTCCTTGATAGATTAGAAAATGTTGTTGGTATTAAGGGAACAGTCCTCTCCTGGCTCAGGTCTTATCTGACTGATCGTTATCAGTTCGTAGATGTAAATGGTGATTTCTCCATGCGTACTGAGGTTACTTTTGGAGTTCCACAGGGTTCTGTTTTAGGCCCATTGCTCTTTACTTTATATATGCTACCCCTAGGACAAATTATTCGTAAACACAGAATTAGCTTTCACTGTTATGCTGATGATACACAGTTGTATGTTTCAGCGAAGCCAGAGGACAGACAGAAGCTTAGTAAAGTTGAGGATTGTGTAAAGGACATAAGACATTGGATGTTAACTAATTTCCTTCTACTTAATTCTGATAAAACAGAAATACTTTTATTAGGCCCACGTGTAGCTAGAAGTAATCTTTCTGATCACATGGTTACTCTGGATGGTCTTTCTGTTTCATCATGTACAGCAGTTAAAGACCTTGGAGTGATTATTGACTCCAGTCTATCATTTGATGCTCATGTAGATAATATTACTAGGATAGCTTTCTTTCATCTCAGAAATATTTCTAAAATAAGAAACATATTGTCACTACATGATGCGGAAATACTAGTTCATGCATTCGTCACCTCTAGATTAGATTACTGTAATGCCTTACTGTCTGGATGTTCCAGTAGGAATATAAATAAACTCCAGTTAGTCCAGAATGCAGCTGCTAGAGTCCTAACTAGAACTAGAAGATACGACCATATCACACCGATATTATCAATACTGCATTGGCTCCCAGTAAAATCTCGCATTAACTATAAAATACTTTTATTAACCTATAAAGCACTAAACAGTCTTGCGCCACAATATCTAAGCGACCTTTTGGTTTTATATGATCCGCCACGCCTACTTAGATCAAAAGATGCAGGCTATTTGACGGTACCTCGAATAGTGAAGGCTACAGCAGGGGGGAGAGCTTTCGCTTATAGAGCCCCACAGTTTTGGAACAGTCTTCCTATTAGTGTTCGGGACTCAGACACAGTCTCAGTGTTTAAGTCTAGGCTTAAAACGTATTTGTTTACTCAAGCCTACCCTGACTAGATTCTGTTCTACTACTTCGCAGTCATAATAATCTTTTTTCTCCCTCTCTCCTTTCGCCGAGCCCCACACGAATTTATGGAGATACTAGAGATCCCAGATCCTTTCTGCCTCTGGATGGAGCTCAAATCTTCTCTAATTCCAGACTGCTGGGACTACGGCTGCTCCTAAGGCCATACAGACTTCATATAAATCCATAATGAACTTTTTCACACTATCTATTGTTACCCAGATGAGGATGGGTTCCCTTCTGAGTCGGGTTCCTCTCAAGGTTTCTTCCTCTTAAAACATCTTAGGGAGTTTTTCCTTGCCACCGTCGCCACTCAGTGGCTTGCTCAGTTGGGATAAATTCACACCTTTAATATCTGTATACCATGTTGATATTTCTGTAAAGCTGCTTTGAGACAATGTCTATTGTAAAAAGCGCTATACAAATAAAATTGAATTGAATTGAATTGAGGCGCGCAGTCTCGCTATGCCTCTGGGCATAAGGGCTCATTCCAATGGGGTATCCTTACATGATGTGTGTGCTGCTGCAGGGTGGTCTACGCCACACACATTCATTCGATATTACAGCCTGGATATTCATTCCCCCCCAGACTCAAGTGTCTTGCAGTGACCCTCGGGCTTAGGTCTTTTTGAACAGGCCGTACCCTCTGTATGAGGGAGTGGGTATTCTCATTCCCATAGTTTTATGCTAAACGCAACGTGGAGTTCCCTTTGAAAGGGAACGTCTGTGTAACCTTGTTCCCTGAGAAGGGAACGAGACATTGCATAGCTTTGTCATACCGGGGTAGGCCTGTGAATTGCGTCTTCGCTTCAGATAATAGAGGCTCACGGCGCAGTTCACAGGTGCCATATATATATCACGCGACGCGCTTAATTGCCACATCACCTGATCACGGTAGGCCTATAAATAGGCATGATTTTACACAAGCTTCAGATGTCGGTCGTGCGCAAGGGTGATGTCTCTTTCCCTTTTACATCTGAGTCCTGTTTGGACCTCAACCCACGTTATGAGTTGTGCAAACAGAGTAAACAATTTATTTTATTTTTTAAAGTAATTAGAGAAACCATTGCTTTACTGCAGCTATCATTCCCCCTTTTGCCGCATGGTCCCTGCCATGCGTCAACTTTGAAGACAAGGACATCCCTGGGGGCACCGCCAAACTCCGTCAACAACCGTGCAGCCTGCTTTGCGCCACACAGCCTTTTCCTCGTCCGTATAGCCTGTGCTTGGTGGTCTGAAAGCTGTAAAGAAGGAGTTATTATTTTCTTTTGCGTTTTGGGACCACAAATGCTTGCTTTGCTGTACTGTCCGATCAAGCTTTCCTAGGAAAACAGGGTCTAATTTGTTAGTGTGTGCATCACATTTGCATACTGCAATAGTTTTGGGGAGTAGGACTGCATACAGTAGCTCAGAGACTAGTTTGTGGTGGGCTATGTGTGTTCCTGAACTCGTCAGGAAGTTCCTGTGTTTCCAAATTGTCCCCAAATATTGTACTACCACAAAGGCATATCTACTGTCTATGTAGATATTTACTAACTGTCCCTGAGCATGTCTTTATGCCTCTATGAGGGCATATAGTTCAGCTGCTTGTGCTGAAAGGTTTGAGGGGAGACTTCCTGACAGTATGCCGTTACTACTGCATAGCCCACTCGATTTTTACCTGCCTCTGGATCACGTGACGCTGATCTGTCCACAAAAAGGATCAGATCTGTGTTTTCCAATGGAACATCCTTCAGGTCGACTCTAGGGGAGCAGAGTTCGTTAGTCAGTACAACACAGTCATGTAGTTCCCCGTCTCCCTCTGTTGGAAGAAGAGTAGCAAGGTTAAGGACAGTACATTGTTTTATAGTGACATTTGGCATATCTAGTAGTATAGTGTTATGGTGCAGCCACCGTTGGGTGGACAGGTGTGAGGTCTTTTGTTCAAGCATGAGTAATGACATTTCATGTGGTACCAGAAGGGTCAAGTCCGAGTAACCGATCAGGTTTCTGGATGACACCATGGCTTTCTCAGCTGCTGCGACTCAATCCAACTTACCTGAGAATGAGCTGTCCAACCTGTTGCATATGCCATCTCTCTGAGTGGTGCTTCTAGACTGGAATAGTTTAGAATGAAATTCTGCGATACAAACACATACCTAGGATAGAGAGATCTTGTTTCTTCATCAGAGGCTTGGGAATCTTCTGGATTGCAGATACTCTGTCAGCTGAGAGTTTCTTTCCCTTTGCAGAAATGTCATGCCTTAGAAATCTCACTTCTTGTTGTACATACTGTAATTTGGTTAATCTTAGGCAAGATGCTGCAACAATTTAATGGTGTCAGTTTCACACTGTGCCCTGAGAAAGTGGTAGAGGTGCTAAGCTATCCTTTAGCATTTGGTTGTATATCGTCGGTGACTCTCAATACCCTTAACACAAGCGAGTGAAAGTGTAGGGATGTCCGTCAAATATGAATGCAAACCGAAACTGTCTTTATCAAGAGATCAAGAGATACTGAAAAAATGCATTAGCTAAATCTATGACTGAAAACCATTTGCTATTTGCTGGAACCTGGCTTAATATAGTGTAAGAATTTGGCATGTCTGGAGCTCTCTGTTTGACTGCTGCATTAACTACTTGCAAATCTTGTATAAATCTCCATTCATCAGGTTTTTTTTTTTTTTGCTTCTCTCACTGGAAATATTGGGGTGCACACTAACGAATCAGGGCAGGGAACAATGACCCCTGATTTTAGTAGTGAATTAAATACTGGACTAATTCCCTCAATAGCTTTTAGTTTAAGAGGGTATTGAGATGGTCTGGGCCTAAAGTCATTCGGGCGTGATCACGACTGGTGATGCACTTCTAATCAGGCCTACGTCATGTTTCCCTTGGGCCCACAGCCTGAGAGGCACCTTCTTCAATTGTGGGTGTGTCTCTAGGGGTGTGGGGCTTGTCCCAAGTTTCGGAAACATTCCCTTGTCATGACATATTACCTTCCGGTTAACCTTGCAAATTTCCTGTAAGAATTTTTTATAAACTCCCAGCGTCGGGCTGTACTACATGTTGAAGGTGGGTTTCTGTTCCCAATCTGTAATTTTCCAACTCTCACATAATCAGACCCACAGTCCCATGTCTTTCTACTGTTTGTTCTTTATTTTGGCTAATGAGACGTGGGGCGCTGATTCTGGGACAAAAAATACATGCAACTGCAGGTCACTCAATTTGACTGAACATGCACAAAATTTGTCACACCAATATAGGTACAGCTCTTCACTTTCTGGGATATCCATAAACCATTCTTTCTCAAAATTATTTTCAGCAAGTGCCCTTCATGCACTTGCTGTGCAATGAAGGGCAGAGGACAGCATAAATTCAACATAGTTGTCCTTCATCTTATGTGCCAACGTCAACAAACGAGCACAGGCTCTAGGCTTGTTATGCATGGACAATTGATAAACACAGAGCTCTGTTTCTTTAACAAATGGAGTTCCAAAAGATGAGTCATCAGTTATTGTTACTCCCTGAGGTGAGGAGATCAAATTTAAGTGTAAAACACACATTAAGTCCCTGCCCAGTAGATTTACTGGACATGAAGACGAAATTAGGAATTGGTGGGTTACTCTTTTCCCATTTTCACATTCACAAACTAGCAGTTCAGAGATACATTCTAATACTGAATGTCCTGTCACGCCCATGGAGCGCAGTGACCGTGAACTCATTTTGGGGGATTCTTTTAATTTGCAGTGTTTTATTACTGAATATGTTGCTCCTGAATCTACCAAAAAAGTGACACTTTGTCTGTTAACTACAAGAAATATACATGGTAACTGTGTAAAAGGCATTATACTTTAAAGGCATTATACTTTCAAAGGTTAAGGGTCATGACTGCTTCAGACTTTTGTGAATTGTCAGTCTGACTAATGTTGAATGTGGGTGTGTGCATATATTCCTTTTCTTTGTGAGCTAACTGATAGTTGATAGTGTCTGATGTCACCTCTTCTGTTCCCAGGTGCCTCACCCTTCCCTTAGCTTCGCCCGTCAGTTCGCCTCTGCTCTGGACAGTCTCTTGCAAAATGTCCAACTTTTCCACAGTTGTAACAGTTTAATCCTGCTCCATAGCCCTTACGTCCGGGTTATCCTCGCCCACGGCCCTTTGGCTTTCCTCTGTATGGTGCTCCTCTTCCTCTGCCCCCGGTTGTTGTATCCGCTGTGGCTGCATGCTAACAGATTGTAACATGGTTAGTGTGGCTGTGTGGAGGTCTTTTCCCCTCTTCTCTGTCGTTCTGTCCTTTGCGTCTCATAGGAGCTTCTCTGCATGGATTACATACCTCTCCACTTATGTGAGGTTTCCGGTGTCCCAGGTGATACATTGTTGTTTGACTATCGTGGCAATTTCTGGTTTCATGCCATTCATAAAGCTGTTTATGAGATGTGCCTCCCATGCTGTGATGGCCGCCGGCCCATCTGCCAGAGGTTTTCTGCTAGCCTGAGTTTGGGTCATGGATCTCAGTGAGCCGGGACAGGTACTGTGATACAGTTTCTGAGTCTTGTTGTTTACACATCGCTATTTTTGTCATGTCCATTTGCACAGGAAAGGTGTTCGTCAGCCTCTGTTGGAACGCCGTGATTTGTGCTCTGTACCTTGCGTTGACTCCATCATCCCACTGTGGGTTGATCAGGCGGACATCGTTCTCAGGGAATTCACATGAAACCTTGACCTGGTCCATGCCAAGTTTCGCCATGAGCAGTCGTCGTAGTTCATGAGTGGTGGGTCTGAATTCTCTGCAGAATATCTGAAGTTCATCCCCAAACTTTCGTCCTCCTACTTCGCAGAGTGCCGGCAGATGCATCATGCTGCTCCTGATGTCCTCCAATGTCCAGGGTCTGTGAACTAGAATAGGGCCTCCTTCTCTGGCCACTTCTAGCATTGGGGCATTTACCACAGTGTGCATTGTCCCTTCTCTGTCCAATTTTGTTGGTCTGAAGCCCTCAAGCAGCAATGTTGTTGGTCCCTTCACTTGGGATCTCATGTGTAGTAGGGGTTGGTGGCTCAGTTCTGACAGGTTCGGATAGAGTGGCGTAGGCTGGGCCGCTACATCGTGATGAGGTGCCTCTGAAACTGCAGGTTCCTCCCTCCTTACTGGCTGTGGGCATCACGGTGGGTCGGAGTCCAGGTCGGGATCGACTTTCTGCAATTTAGCACACTGAGAAACAGATGAGGGCCCTGCCTGAAATTTTTTCTCTCTTTTATGTGCCTCTCTCTGCCATTCAGCAAATGCCTTCTAGTCAGCCAAAAACTGCACTTCCCTCTTTGTTTTAGGAGTCTCTCTCTCTCTCCTTTTTCTCTAATTTAAGTTTCAGTTGTTCTAACTGTCTGAGACTAAAACTACCTTTTTCAGGGAAAGCACATTCTTTAACCCATACATCATATTGGTTGAAACATCCTTCCCCATAATTCACATGCATAAATGTGATATTAGGATCAACATATGAGCATCCTGTACATACCATAGCACGTGTCACAGGATGTGCTTTGCTACATGTTTTTCCCATATTTTTTTATTTTTATTTTTACACCTTCTATAACTTTCAAAGTTTTAATCAATTTAACATGCTATGAAAATCAAGTGAATACGCATTCTCGTGCACAGACAGAAAAGGTTCAAAATGTGTGCCAAATCTCTAGACATTCAATCAATCATATAACTTATAGGTTCAATAGAGCAAACCTTAAGAATGTAGGAGTCCACATACAGCAATATGGTAGGACTTACAGTTTTCTCTTCCCTTCTTTTTATATTTTTTATTATTATTATTTTTTTATATCTCAGTAGAATTTACTTGTGTGTTAATTTTGCCAAATGTATCATGTACCGCTGATATGATGGAATGAGTCAATGGGGCATGCCACTTGATAATAATCCACCATAAAAAATACTGCGCCTCTTAATAAGTACTCCCTTCACTTATTTATTCCTCGAAGCAGACTCTTTCTGTTAGCAAATATTTTTAACGTTATTTTCTCTCAATATATATATATATATCCGTCAGTGTATAGGCACTAACTTGTAAGGCACTAACTTGAGCAACTTGGGGTTCAGTGTCTTGCCCAAGGACACTTTGGCACATGGAGTCATGTGGGCCAGGAATCGAACCGCCAACCCTACGATTAGTGGACAATCTTATCTACCACCTGAGCCACAACCACCCCTTTAATAACCTGAAACGGAACTGAAGGTTTCTAGAGCACCTAAAACAGCAGGCATAGAAGCAATAGGATCGGTTACATGCAATAACAAATCATCAGCATATAGCAACAATTTGTATTCGACACCGTATTGGATTATTCCTTTGAGTGGGAAGATCTTAATATGATAGACAGATGCTAGTGACAACAAAGTGCACAGGCGATAAGGGACAGCCTTGGCAACGCCCTTGTCCGAGAGCATAATAATCAGAATCAACATCGTTAGTATGAACAATGACTTTAGAGGATGAGTAAAGGAGGCGAATCCAAGAAATAATTTTTTCCCTGAATCTGAATTTCCTCAAAACTGCAAACAAGTACTCCCACTCAACCCTGTCAAATGCTTTTTCGGCATCTAAAGACATTACAATTTCAGGAAGTTCAGCTGAATGCTTTGAATAAATTATATTAAAGAGTGTACGGGTATTAAAAAAACAACTGACGTCCCTTTATGAAATCATTTTGCTCTTCATAAGATATAATGAAGAAGAGAGTTAAATCTCCAAAGCAGTGGGTTATGTTTATAAATAGAAAGTTGAATATCTAATTGCAGAGGTGCATGGTCAAAAATTACAATACCTAAATGGTCAGAAGAAACTACACAAGAATTAAGAGTATTGTGTTAGGATTTGTAAATCTATATCCCGGGACGAGCCCCCAAAAAACTGTTAGGATTTGAAACTAGAGAATCTTCTGGCTATGATTCTTAAGAAGAGAGAAAGTGAAAATGCAAGAAAGATGGCACCCTCCCTCACTTCCCACACCAAGGCCTTGGGAGAGTTTGCCAAATGACACACAGACATACAAGGTTCAAATGGCAAGATCTCTCATTTATTCAAAGAAATAATAAGAGAATATATCAGGTTTATGTAGTGAGGTGTGTGCCGTGATTAAAATGTCACCCTTATTAACTACAAGGCCAATGAGCTATCTTCCTACTACAGTATATAAGTGGTTCTTTATGCCTCATGGAACGCATCTTGGTCGAAAACCCGCCCCTTCCTTTCGTTGCTATGACTACAGAGGTATGTGTTTTTAGCTTTGTCGCTTAGCTATTTGATGCTAGTGTTCTCCACTTACCATGCAATTTACTTGTTTACTGTGACGTAGGACTACTGATTCTGTGTGCAGGTGTGGTGTGCTGCTCACTCTCAGTGTGGTGTGCCGTCAAGGCTCCCATCTGTGTAGCATGGTAGTTTAACATAGCCCCGGTCGGAACACCAGCTGTTGCCGTCACAACTATTAAAGATGCTATCATGATTTTCATATGTGCTATCGTGAGTATTATGTCATCGGATCACGGTAGGTAAATCATTTAGTTCTATTACTCGAGCTAAATGATCTTGCATGCTTTCCAAATTGAGGTTGTAACACCTGTTTGTTCTTAGGGTCCTCGATTTTGCATGCGTTAAGGCGGGCTGAGTGAGATGTGGTTGTTTCGGTATAGCTCCTCTCCATCACTCGTGGAGCCATGCTGCTGTTTGGTTTTGGACTGCTTTGCTTGCTTTGGGCTGCCTTGGGTTGTTTTTATTTTGCGTTGCTTTGTTCTGCTTTGTTTTGTTATTTTGCTTTGTGTTGGTTATTGTCATTAAGATCAGTTTTCTATAATTCAACTGTGTTGTAAACAGTCTATCAATTATGCTGATACTGCTATGTGGTAGTAGTGGTTTTGGTCAGCTTTGGTAAACTTGCTACGTGTAATCAGTTTGAGTATGGGGTTATCTGTGTTTGTGACAGTAAGTTTGTCTTTTGTTTTGTCTAGTTTTATATACTTTTGTTTACCTGCTTTGAGCATATTGTAATTGATCTTGTGTGGGCTTTTTTTTTTTTTTTTACTTTTTTTTTCATTTTTTCCTCCCTTGTAGGAGCTGAGTGCTTCCTGAGGCTGGGGGAGTTCTTGGCTGCACCTTAGGCTGCACCTTGTGGGTATGATTCTGATTGGTGGGGTTCTTCTCCCTTTTGTATAGCTGGTGCTGTCGTACTAGCCTGACCTTCATACAGGAAGCCTCAGTCCTCCTATGATTGTTACTTCTTGTGACTGTTTTATTTGACCAATGCCTGACTGTGTTGGTTGCTGTTTTATTATTTTTTAAAAAATAATTCTTGGCTAGTCTTCAACTTCAAAATAAAATGTATTTTTGTATGGAAACCCATGCCTCTTGCCTGTTCTAAGCAAAACGTGTTCGGTTATTTTCCCCGTTTTCTCGGGGTGGCGTAGTTGCTACGAAATGAGCCTACATATGAGTGTATATATCAGGCTTGACACGCAACAGACAATGAGTTACCTATTGATTGGCTAGGTGGAAGGGCATATTTGCATAAAACGGGCAGGTATGTAAATGTGCAAATGGTGAGGGGACAAAGGAATGCACAAATGGTGAAGGGCTTCAGCCGTCTGCACTTGAGTCAACAAAGAGGGGAAAAGGTGCCAACACAGGAAACAGAGAAAGGGGGGTGTTCATAGTGAGTAAAGTGTGTTCACAGTAAACTTATCATACTGTCAATAAAAAAAAATTGATCCTCAAATAGGAATGATGCACCTGGGAGGAGATTTAAAAAAAAAATTTATTGAGAGGGGTTACGGGAACTCCATGGATCAACGAGACTATTCTGCCACTTAAAATTGGAAAATGTCATATGACATAGCAGATTGAGTCAGACTATGGGGATTAGACTGATCCAAGTTTGGGTCAAAAACAGTTTAAATTAAACAGTTTAAATGTATGCATATATGGATGTCACGACAACCGATAGGTCGGTACCAACATTCTTAAAACGTACTTGTTTTTCTGCAGTAGCGTAGGTACCGAGGTTGCAATTCTTCCGGAACTGGTGGGGGCAGCAAATACGGGTAAGTGTTTTATTCAGTCCACAAGTGGTAAAGACGAAGAAGAACGCCTACAAGCACACAGGGAAAAACTACAGATGATGGCGACGAGTTTAGCTCTGCCCTGACTGGTTCAGAGGAAGGGTGGTAACAACAAACATATAATTGATGCTCTGAAGCCGATGTGCAACCGATGCTATCATTCATTTCAAACAAAGCAAGGAAACACCTAAAAGATGGGGCCTATATTATGTTTGTTTGAGGCAGCTGGCACTGTGGCCGTGAAACCAGCTAACATTATGCTCCATGTAATGCTTGCGATAGCCAGTTATTTGTTAACGATGAAACACATTGCAGTGTTATAAATTACATCCTAATGGGCCACCACGCATCACCATTCAGCCCGTGTCCTGTCAGCAAAATGTAGCCTAATGTCACAATTATTGACATGTTAATGGTTTTAATAAATCTTTTTGGCCTGCCACCATATCAGTGAATTTAAACTAATTCTTGCATTCAGAGTAGTGTGTGTGTGTGTGTGTGTGTGTGTATGTGTGTGTGTGTGTGCGCGCGTGCGCATTTAGGAGTGCACCTTAGCACTTGTAGCCTCCACTGTTTTATTAGTCACTGTCAGACAGTGTTTGAAAATTAAAATATCCCCCTCTCTATTTTTGCCAGTATCAGCCAGAGGATGATGCCCTCCAGGAGAGTTTTTTAACTTAATTTAATTTTCTTTTATTTTTATACCACACTGTGGTATCGACTTTGGTATCGTGTACTTTTGGTGGTATCGGTGCTGACTACTAGATTTTTGGTATTGTACTTTTTGACATCCCTTATATATGTATGTATGTATGTATGTATGTATGTAAATACACACACACACACACACGTGTGTGTGTGTGTGTGTGTGGTCAGTCGTCTAGATTTTTGTCCCCTCAATGTTTAAACTGCTTTTACATTTTAAAACCACTCTGGCATTAAAGCAAACCGAACACATGGAGAAAAGTCCTAGTGGTCAATCCTTTCTCATTAACCTCTTGGATTCTGCTCAGCTGTAATGAAACATTTCTGCTGTTGCTTAGAGATGCATAACCACGTACACACAAACAGAGATGTAAATTATTACTCTGTTGGACATGAAGTCAAGACCCTATTACACTTGGCTGAAAATCAAGAAATTTAATAATACATTAGAGGAATGAGGAGGAAAATGTATGGGTTACGCATGTAACCCTGTTCCCTGAGAAGGTAACGAGACATTGCGTAAGCTGAACGTTGCGTGGAGCACTCTCGCGTGTGACCGGTATCTGAAGCTTGTGTAAAATCATGCCTAATTTATAGGCCTAAGCACATCGCGTGATATATAAACCTGTGAACACACCTGTGAACCACGCCGTCAGCCTCTATTATCTGAAACGAAGATGCAATTCACAGGCATGCCCCAGTATGAGAAAGCTACGCAACATCTCGTACCCTTCTCAGGGAACAGGGTTACATGCATAACACAGACATTCCCTTTCAAAGGGAACTTCACGTTGCATTCACTGAACACTGTGGGAAAGAGAGAACCCGCTCCGTCATACTGAGGGTGTGGCCTGTTCAAAAAGACCCAAGCCTGAGGGTCACTGCAAGACACTCGAGCCTGGGCAGGAATGTATATCCAGGCTGTAAAATCGAATGAATGTGTGTGGCGTAGACTACCCCGCCACAGCACACACATCCTGTAAGGATACCCCTTTGGACAAAGCCTTCGAGGAGGTGACACCCCTAGTGGAGTGAGACCTTATGCCCAGAGGTGTAGCGAGACCGCACCCCTCATAAGAGATAGAGATAGCTTCCACTATCCAATTAGAGATGCACTGTTTCAACACAGCATCACCACTGCTGTCGCTGCCAAAGCTGACCAGCAGCTGCCCTGACTTACGCCACTGGCCGGAGCAGTGGACGTAAGTACAGAGAGCCCTTACTGGGCACAGTCAGTGCAATTTCTCTTGTTCCGGTATGAGGAACAGAGGAGGGCAGAAAGCCTGCAACACCACTGTCTGGGCAGCAGATGTAGGCACTTTAGGAATATAATCCGGCCTAGGATACAGGGAGGCCTTGGCTAATCCAGGGATAAATCCAAGGCAGGAAGGGCCAACAGAGAGCTTGTAGATCTCCTACTCACTTGAGAGATGTCAGGGCCAGCAGAAGAGCTTTCTCAGTCAGAAGCTGCTCAGAGGCTGACACTAAAGGCTCAAATGTGGCATCTGACAGACCTTCCCGGACCACAGAAAGGTGGTATATCTCCCAAAGATAGATGATGTTGCCCCACAGAGGCTCCATCAATAGGGGCATGGCTGGCCGAAATGGCGGCCATGTAGACCGTGATTGTAGGAGGAGCCAACCCCACTGAGAAAGGTCCTTGTAAGAACTCCAGGACTGTAGCTATTGCACAGTTCGCTGAGTCTAGCTGACGTTCCTCACACCACGAGACAAAAAAGTTGCCTCTTGTTCTAGCATACTACATGGTCTCTACAACCTCAGTTGTGAGACCAGAATCTATGAGCTGGTGACTCTCAGGGGCCAGACTCAGTTTCCATAGTTCCGGCCGAGGGTGATAAATCAGCCCTCCGGCTTGAGACAGTAAAACACAGTATTGTCTTTGAGAACCATATTCAAGCTGGCCAATAAGGTGCTTCTAGCAGCAGACATAGACCATCTTGGTGAACTTTTACTAGAACTTGAAGCAGAGCGATCAGGGGAAAATCATATAGATGTGACCTCGGCCACATGTGCACCATGGCATCCCAACCTAATCTTGTGGGAGGAGTGAGTGCAAACCACAGCGGGCAGTGTGTTGTCTCCTCAGAGGCGAACACATCCACTCCCACTTGGCCAAACCTCCACCATATGGACTCCTCCACTTGTGGATGGAACCACCAATCCCTGGGCCTCAGCCCCTGCCTCAACAGGACGTCTTCCCCCACATTCCGGTTGCCTAGAATGTACATTGCACTCACTGCCAAAACTTTCCCTCTGCCCAGAGAAGAACTAGTTGTGCCTGCCTAAACGGGGGGTGCGAACATAATCCTCCCTGGTGGTTAATATATGAGACCATTGCTGTGTTGTCTATAAACACATGGTGACCTCTCAACTGAGGAAGAAAGAAATATGCTAGAAATATGGCTCGCATTTCTAGGCAATTTGCACGCCACTCCAGATAAGGGCTGCTCCAGAGACCGTGAGCTGGACAACTGTCTAAGACTGCGCCCGAGCCCGTGAGGGAGGTGTCTGTCATTACCGTCTTGCGATACAGAGACATCCGTAGAGTGTGACCCAAGGCTAGAAACCGGGGACATTTCCAAATTCTCAGAGCACGTAGGCATCGTCGCCTAACACTGATTACTCTGAGGTTTCATCCTTGGACAACTTCTTGACAACTTCAACTTCTCAGCCACCACCGAAACGGTCTCCTGTGCAATAGGCCATAGGATAGGGATGCCAAGATCCAGCTTTATCTTGCTCAATGTTGATAGGATTGATCCTACGCATGTTGGGGATAGAAACGCCCTCATTGTAGTAGAATCCTTATAACCCCTAGAACAGTTGTCCACTGCACTGGAGAAAACATACTTTTCTGAGGTTCAACCTGAGCCCCAAGCTCTTCATGTGGACGAGAACAACATCTCGATGTTGAACCGCCAGTTCCCTGGATCATGCTAGAATTAAACCAGTTATCCAGGTGGTTTAGTACACGGATGCCCTGGAGTCACAATGGAGCCAGACTGACATCCATGCACTTTGTGAAGGTGCGAGGGGATAAAGCTAGCCGGAAGGGAAGAACCCGACCTTGGTATGCGTTACCTCCACCGCAAACCCAGGAAATTCCTGTGACTGGGCGATATTTCTATGTGGAAATATGCACCTTTTAGATCTATCGTCACAAACCAGTCCTCAAACTGAATCTGTGGAACGATAAGTTTGGGCGTCAGCATCTTGAACCTGTTTGTCTAAAGTGTACAGTTCAGATGACGCAGATCTAAAACTGGCCGCATACTCCTCTATTTTTTGCAGACCAGGAAATAATGGCTGTAAAACCTCCCTCCCTCAGGGAACGGGGTACATGTTCTACGGACCCTTTGTCCAAGAGGGATTACTTCCTGCACTAATGTCAGGCTCTGGTCTGTGCTGACTACTGTCAAGCTCTGAACTGGACCCGGTAACCCTTTTCTATGGTAGACAGAACCCATGAAGACACATTTGGCAGTAGTTTCCATGCTGCCAGATGGTCTTTTAGTGACGTTAACTTTTCCACATTCTATAGGAGGGAAAGCATCAGATTTTCGTTGCCCTGTGAGAGCTCGCTGACCAGAGAACACTGAAAACTTGGGACAGCCTTGGCTAGGGGAGGCCCTACAGTAGCACTGGGGGCTAACTGCCCTTACAACCTCATGTCCCCTGATACATCCCTCCACGGCCCCTCAGGACCGCTCCTCTTTGTCTGCTTGGCCTTTATGACCATTCTCAGATCAGGCCTAGTAGCAGGCCGCAGCTGTGGCCTCCTGGTTCCCCTGGCTGTCTATGGGGGTTGGAGGGCTGCTGTACTCACCTTGTGTGCTTCCCTTGCACTAGTGCTGGCCTGGGCTCCACTCATGGATGTCCGGGTGAACTCGACACAACAGGGAAGGATCTGGCTGAATGCCGCCATTTGTCAAGCTCACTCAGCAGGTCTGCTTGGTAGGCCTGCAACACTGTTATTGTCTTCAGTGACCAACAAGCAAGACCCACTACTGCATAGGCATTGCTCACCAATGCCACGGTGGCCTTACATGGCTTGGATGGCAAAGCTGGCTCCCCTAAATTACCTGCCATAGATGGAGAGAGGTAGCTCGCAAGTGCCTCCTCCACCTTCAGCATAGCTAAATAGCCATGCCATTCATTCCCCACGATGGCCGAATAATCCAACATCGTGGGGTTGTAAATACGGCTTATGCTTGGTTTTCCCCCTAATTCTGATATTTTGTCATGCACTTCCGAAAAAAATGGGAGTTTTCTGCAGTGTGAGGGATTTACTTTCACTGGGGAGAAGAAAAAAAGCTCATCTAGCCTTAGTAATCACTTCAAGCAGCTCTTTATATGCTACTCTCAGTTTTTAGCACACCCTTCTGGCTCCTCGGAGTCAGAGAGGAATTATTTTTGTGTGTTTTTATTTATTTATTTATTTTTGGTTTTCCATAGCGGAAGTAGGAGTTGCAATGCGAGCTCCAAAATCCAGCAGAGACCCGGAAGACAGAGCAAGAGATAGAGCAACGCTCATCTCCGGCTCCTCTTCCAGGTCCATAAGAGATCCCCTGGACCTGAGACGGCTAGCTGCCTCGGCACCGGCCGGCCCAGATCCGCGAGGCCCTGAAACCCAACTCCCTTGGTCTTCCGAGAAAAGAGTCGCGAGCGGCGCTGCCTAATGTAAGGCATTGCAATGCGCACAGTTAGACCTCTCGAGGGCTGTATGGCATGCTCCATCCCTAGACACTTCACCCAGAAAGTGTGTAGTCCTCCCCATGATGAAACGGGAGCAAGGCCTAACACAATTCCTGAATTCTCTCACTCATACTTTTCTCTTTCGCTCATTCTTTTTTTTCTTCTCTTTTTTTTAGAGGGATAGAAAAGTCCAGAGATTTTGAGAGAAGATAGAGAGGAAATGAAGCGCCTTTTTGTTTTCGTTACACAAACGACCGACATGCAGTCTCGCTGAAGTTAATAAGGTTGACGTTGTGGTTCACAGGTGTCGTTTATATATCATGCAACGTGCTTAATTGCCACGTCACCTGATCAACTTAAATCTCATGTGCTTAGATAATCTGTTCCATGAATTATAGCAGTATCCATTTGTCCATTACCAAGCAAGGGTGGAAAATACTTTAACAGTAATTTTGCTTCAATACTTATTTCTTCTTTTATACTTTACATAATGACTTTTCCAAGCATTTTATTTAGACCAGTTGCTGTACTCCATATCTCAATCAAATGGGCTCAGTTTAGCATCCAATCAGGTTTACCAATGCAGAAAAAAGGTAAATATTTGTTATTTACACTCGATTCAATTCAGATCTATTTGTATAGTGCTTTTAACAATGGACAATGTCATAAAGCAGCTTTACAGAAATATATAAATTTAGGATATAAATTTTAAATTGATAAGTTCATCCATAATGAGCAAGCCAGAGGCGACATAGGCAAGAAAAAACTGAGACGATATGAGGAAGAAACCTTAGGAGGAACCAGACTCAAAAAGGAAACCATCCTCATCTTGGTGACAACAGAGTGCAATTGTGCTACAGGAAATTCATAACGAGGAGACTCGAGTGCAGAACTGTTCATGACAATTGCAGTTTAAAGCCATCGTCATGGTTTTTAAGTGGTACAACCCTCAGTAATCTCATTGATCTTTAGGCTGTTCATGTGGGGCCATCCGTAGCAGCAGCAAGTGATTTCCAATTGATGAGAACTCAACCAGAAGTAGGGCATCAGGATGGATCAGGCAGCTATGGAGAGCAGAATTGTTCAGGATCACTGGTATCTCAGGAGTAGTATGTGTAGCTCGACACACACGCACGCACACACATACACACACACACACACACACACACACAGAGAAAGAGAGAGAGCATTATGCTGTCATAGCAAGACTAGCTATGACAGCGAAACTAAAATACATGATATTTTACTTCTGATAAAAAATTCATCAGCAACATTGGTCATGCATATAACCAGCAAACGTAAAGAGAAATGGTGTGGTTACTTTAAAATGAAAATCTTAGTCATAAAAAACAAATGCAAATAAAGAAGTTTTTGGTTTAATGCAGTAATTAATACTACAATGGGAGCACACACATGCATGAATGCAAACAATCCCCAAACAATGACTTGCATGAACAGCTTCTTCTTAGTCATCTCTTTATCCTCCAGTCTGCACTTAATTCAGAAGACAGATGGTGCTACTGGGACTCTTCAAAGTATCTCAGCCAGTGCCAGGCTCAGACTTTGTGTTTTTCCAGTTAAACCTTTGACCCAACAGTTTGTAAACAATTCTCCCCACATAACGTTGAGGAACTCGCAGAACTCAGTTGGGGTTGAGATGATTGGTTCATTAGAGGACATGAAGAGCATGGATCACATACATAAATACAACAACCTTGCCACTCTCATTGTGTACAAATAAAAAAATAATAAGAAGGCTTCATTTCTTCTAGGCAATGAGGATATCTTCTTCGATAGTGTTTCTGTACCTGAAGCTAAGCAATACTAGATAAAAGGTTCCCAGAGGCTTTCACTGTGTGACATATGTGTTCCATTATGGGCCATTTCAACTGTTTCTCCAGAACTTGTGGCTTCACAGTCTGCTGCAGTTAAGGATTAGGCTGTCCTGAAATTGATTTATTTCTGCACCAGAGCTGTTTATTAAATATAATTGGCCATCAACAATGTCAAAGGGAGGAAGGACAGAAAAAAAGGTCAAAGCTGTCATCATTTACCACAAAAGTGTACATTTAAGAAAGGATGATAGAAGTCTGAAGTGCCTGGTCAGGAGCAGAGATTCAGAGCAGTTTCAAATTACAGCTAGCTAATTTCTCTGATGAACACACAAAGAGATGGCTCATGCAGTGAGCCATACAAACCCATTCATATGCTGACTCTTGTTATTTTGATAAGTTTTATTATTTCCAAACGGAATGCTTGGTCAGATCTTGGCTGTTGTATATGTAAATGGATAATGAATGCCAAAGCGATGGCGCTGTTGTCACTGAACATTAAAAAGACAGAGTAATCATTTCTAGCTTAGTTTTCTTCCAAAAACCAGCTGGATACTGGAACATCAGGAGACTGTTTTCATCGCATTGCTCCTCTGTATCAGAAAGAACCCAGAAAACACTGGGTTCCCTGATTATCATTACTTGTGGTTTTAACAGACACAAGTCAGTCATACTGTAGATTCCAGGCACCACCACAAACTGAAAAATGCCAAAATAAAGGCGTTTTACCCAAACATATTTATTTATTTATTCAGTTATTTATTTATTTATTCATCCTATTAAACACATATATAGAATCGCTCCCATGTTCCACCCATACATATTATAAGATGACTTCTTATTATGGCACTCTATAGCATGAACAATATGTCAAAATGGCCTTTGCTTTATAACATGTGACAACTTTGTCAACCAACAAATAATAACAGTTATGTGTATAGAACATTCTATTACCATGTGCATTCAATGGTTTCCCATAGATTGTGACATTGAGATGTTGACACACTAGCATTTGTGGTGCTGTTTGTCACTGGTGAAGGATTGTAGATGAGTGCAGTGCAAATAATTTATCAGAACACTGACATCAAATCATCTATAACATCTGGAAGAACTGTAGAACAGATAAACAGAAGTGAGAAAGAATTCCTTTGGAGAATGTGTTTGGATATGTGTAACAGAGAAAGAGGGCAGAAAGAGATGGAGAAACTGAGAGATTCGCTCATAATTATAGGAACAGAAAATGCTACATAAAAAAAAAAATTGCATTGCTCATTACAGTTGTTGTTTAAATGCCTACCAGATATGTTATAAGATCTTTTCAGCTATAGAATAGCTTCCGAACTATCAAGTTGGTGATTAAATATCTTGTGAGTGACAATAAGCTCAGAATTTCATTGTGTTGTAATGGTTAACTGTCAAAAGTGATCTAAAAAACAAAACAAAACAAAACAATGCAAAACAAAAAATAACCATAACTGGAAGATGACAATATGCTTTAATGTCAATTTACTTTGAATGACCATTCAATGTATTAAAAAAAAAAAGATCATGTAGTTTGGACAATCCCTGATAAATGAAAATCTAAAAACTGGGGCAAATTTGGAAGGATCCAGTTTTGGGAACATGTCCAGGAATGTCAGGAGAGATTATCAGCCAGCCTTATCACACCTTGCTTTTGTGAGGCATCAGTCCTCCGCTTGTCATCTGTGCAGGAATCAAAACCCTTATCTATGAGTTCTGCAGCTCAAACACAAATGCATGCTGGGAAAATGGAAAACACTCATGTTAGATCATGTTGTGCAGTAAAAAATGAAAGACCAGGCATTGTTAGCAAATTTATTTTGATATAACTAGAACACAGAACAGTCCCAGGGCATGCAAACCTGTTACAGCATAGCTGGATGTTCTGTCTGAAAAGTGTCAAACCTCATATGTTGAAAGCTACAGTTAGATCATACAGGGTCAGTTCTGATAGACCCTGGAAGTGACGTGTGCTGTTTTTGCAAATACAGTAATATATCAATTCAACATAAACTACATAGTCTTTTCCCCATGAGTTGGTTGTGCTTTTGAGCCATGCATATACATCTGCATTGTAAAATTATAGCAAGTCTTATTATACAATGATTGAATAGTAGGGACTGGGAGTTGACAATGAAGTAGAACTGGAGCCATTTTTAACACACATATCTTTTCAATCACTAGGTATTTACAACCTTATAAAAATAAGGCTGAATTTGGTTTCGTAAATCATGAAAACCTCCCTTGTCTTGAAAGAGTGGTCTACTTCATGGAACATTTATACCATCTTGACGGAAACATAAATCATGGCAAGGATTTTTTGTGGATAAATGGAGCACTTTGAACTGCTATAAATGATTTTTTTTTTTACAAAATGTAAAAAAAAATAAAAAAATAAAAATGAAACCCTTCCACCCATCCATAAACCTATATCATCTCAGTAGTCTATTCATGTAACAGGTGACAGCTGTGTTAGATAGGTAATGGGAATAGAGGTCTTATTTCACATCACTTTTATACCCAAAATGTGAGCACATGGAAAAAGTCAAATCTTTTCACAATGAGGAGACTCTTTGATTTGTTAGAATTGCCATCAGTGATGCTGACTGATCAGAAACAGCTGTCAGGCTCTTTAGAGAAATGGTGGGAGATACACAGTTTTGTAGCTAGGTGGACTTTGTGTTTTAAATATAAACACATGTTGCCCTCCATTACTCTGATCACCCTTTCTGTTGAAAAAAAAAAATCCATTTACTCTGTATTTTAATTGAATCATATAATGATATATGGGATCTAATATTGTAAGAAGAGAGAGAAAAATACTCATTGTTGCATATTTCTTCACAACATGAGGATATTGTTCTTGATGAGCAGAAACAGTTTTTCAATGCACTTGTGGGGTTACTCTGAATCTGGGTTGAGAGGAAGTAGAGATGCCAGATGTATAGCTGGGCTGATGATGTACAGATATGGCTGATGGGGAAAGCCTTCATTCCCCAGAGATTGACCCTAGAACACATCTCCACATGTGGATAGAAGGGAGAAAAGCATAAAATCTGCTTGTTTTTATGGGGCCAAACATGGGAGTGAACCTCTTTCCTCCACTTGTTTTCTTCCACTTGATCACTCTAACAACCTACATGTTAATATCTCCTCTTATTAGGAGAGATTGAGAATGAAATAGGATGGCAGATCAATGCCTAAGACTAATTTATTTCAGAAGCCATGGAGCAAAAACAGGTCCATTCAACTTTCTTGGTAAAGTCGATTGGCAGACTGGTAGTAATGTTATCACTGATGGTCTTGTCTGCTATTTTAAAAAGCACCACCATCATCTGTCATAGACCTGAGTATCTGGAGTTCATGATCAAACAGGGGACCCTGGTGCTGTGAAGTTGCAACATTACCTGCTGTTACACCATGCTTTCCCACACTGCACCACCATCCATAAGATGAAAATATGTTACAGTGTTAAAGTATTGAACTTTTAAATTAAAACAAATTATGTAAATTGTTTCAGGTCTCCATCAAAGACCTTCTATTTGACCGCAGGATTACAAGATTGAGGCAAAGCTGTTCTTTCTCTGCAGTTATCGCAAATCTTATGTCCCTGTGGACTCTAGCAGAGGGTGAAAGTCCATCAGTTGTAGCTACACAACAATCTACATAATACCACAAACACATAATCACTATCCACTATCATGTGCACAACACAATGCATAAAACTATGAAAGTACAGGTCAAGAGCTTCAGTTAATGTTCACATCAAACATCAGAATGGGGGAAAAGTGATTTAAATGTGACTTTAACCGTGGCATGGTTGTTGGTGCCAGATGGGCTTGTTTGTGTATTTCAGAAACTGCTGATCTCCTAGGATTTTCACATACAACATTCTCTAGAGTTTACACAGCATAGTGTGAAAAAACAAAACTGAGTGAGTGACAGTTCTGTCCGTGAAATGCCTTGTTGATAAGAGAGGTCAGAGGAAAATGGCCAGATTGGGTTGAGCTACCATCAAGGATTTAGTAACTCACATAATCACTCTTTACAACCATGGTGAGCATAAAAGCATCAAAGCATGCACAAAACATTGAACCTTGAGGTGGATGGGATACAACAGCAGAAGACCACATTGGGTTCCACTCCTATCAGCCAAGAACATCATGGGTACAGACTCACCCAAACAGGACAGTTGAAGATTAGGGAGAAAATCACCGGGTCTTTTTCCAGTCTTCAAATGTCAAGTTAGGGTGAGTCTGCCACGGGTTAAAGTCACAGAGATCACATTTTCCCTATTCTGATGTTTGTTGTGAACATTAACTGAAGCTCTTGGCCTGTATCTGCAATGCTTTTATGCAATGTGCTACTACCATATGGCTGCTCTACACCCTATTTTTTAAACACCTTATAAATGGAAAGTGTGTATGGAACACTTTGTACCAATTGTAACCATTCTGGACAAACTACTTTAAGTCTCATAAAGCCTTTAAAAAGGTTTAAAAGTGATGAGAAGCTTACTCAAAGAAGCTTTGGTGTTTCACTGCGGAAAAGCTGTACTTGAGCTTTTTGGGCCAATATGTTTGTCTTTGGCACCTGAACACAGAGCAGTGTTGAATAAAGACAGCCTAATTAAAAACTTCAGATAATGCTGAAAAAGTACCAAAGGCTCTTTAAGAACTATTGCCCTATTTAGGAAAGTAGAAGATTCAGAGGTTTAGTTGGACCGAGTTAGGGGCTAAGACACTATGGTGGTAAGCGAAGAATTTATTTGGCGATGGTTAATGGGCCTAGCATTTTTGTTGGAGGCATCATCTCCATCTCCGCTGGCTCTCTGTATGATGCTACAGCAAAGGTATTGACAGAGAGACCAAAATCATATCCTTCAGGAGCCTCTCTGTCTCTAGCTACAATTATTCCTTCCTCGTAAAGTCAGCAGTCACACCACTGAAGCAAACAGATGGGCCAAGTTCAAAGAGTGCATTGCCTGGAAGTGCACAAGTACAGAGTGAAAGACTGACAACAACTATACAATGTATAAAAGCCTCAGACCTGGCTTATATCTGATGAAATATGTTTGACGGATGAAGGTGGGGGAGAGAGAGAGAGACAGAGAGACAGGGAAACAAGTCACAGGGAATAAAGAGGAGCCCCCTGTCATCTTTTTTCACAGATCAAGCCTGTGCACAATCCATCAATCCACTCTCCTTTCACTCTCTGCCTGGATCTTTCACAAAATAAACATTGTTTGACCTGAAGAATTCTCCCTCTTCTGGAGATTTCAGATAGCATAATCCATCATACCACAGACCATGAAATTACTGCTAATATTCCATCTGTGAGGCAGTCCAATATGAATAAATGTGAAAATCAGAAACAGAAAAAAAAAAAAACAGGCAAGAGACATCCAGGCACCAAATAATTGAACGTTAAGACTCAACTGAATGTGCAAGACCTGTCAGCTAGGTTCAAGCAGAAAAAGGTCCAAATAGCAAAATGAAATTACATCTGGTCAAAAGATGTCCTCTTATTTACAGAGGTTGCGAATAGCAACTCTGATGTTGTCTGACCTGACCTCTTTTTCCCCTTCTGTCCCACTTTAAATGAAAGCTTTTAATGGACAGGGAGACGATGCCATAATTTTTTTTGGCTAGTCTTCACTAGACAAACAGACATGATGTGTTTCTAAGGGAAGGGGCAAGTAAAATAGAAAATTAACAACAACAGGGCTTAGTGACAAAGACTTTGTTGTGTTGCTGAGAAATAATTTGTGTAGGTATCAACAGGAACACTCCAATTATGGATAGATTAAAGGACTCTGTTTGCAAAGGTCATCCTTCAGTTTAACTCTTTTCTTGCAAAATTCTGGTTTAAGGCTGCTTTCACAATAGGCAGTCTTTTCTACAGAAAACACATTGGTTGGCACATCTCCTGTGTTGATATGAAAAAAGAGGCTCTCACGGCTTACACACTGTAACCATAAAAGTCCTAGCTAGTACAGGGTAGCTGTATTATTCATTATTTTTTTATAGTTCATTATTTCTATTATTATTAATAATAATAAGAAGACTTATTATTCACAAGTTGGCCTGCGCTTTGGCTTGGGAGACAGACGCTACCAGAGTTAAAGTGGGAGTGGTCCATGACATCAGAATATACATGACATATAATGTGCCTTGGATCATTAAGCAACTCATATTCACTCACTAAGAATACTGCTGCTGGAACTGTCCTCCTTATTGTTTTTTTTCCCCCTCAACCCCCAAGCTGTGACCTGATTGGTCATGAGTCGAAAATCACTTGATGTCACTCTGCGCTTTTCTAAAATGTTTTTTGAACTTTTGGAACCTCCACAGTGACAAAAATATTCTGACAATAATATTCTGGCCTTGTGGCCACTTTTCATAGGATTACATGTAAAAGGAGTTAAGGACAGAAAACACCTAGTGTGAAAGCATCTTAAGACTAGCCTATAGACTTCATACTGTATATTCCAACTACAACAACACTCAGGGGAAAGTGAAACTGGTCTCTCTCTTTCTCTCCTTGAGATGAATAGACAGAGACAGAGAGGGGAGTCTAAGGAATGCTGAAATCTAACTTTTTTTTTTTCTTTGGAAAGTGAAGAATGTGGTTAAAAGCAGCACAGATTCAGACCTGGAAAGGATATGTACAAGTCTGAGCAGAAGTGTGAGGAAACCTCCAGTGCATAAGTATATGGTTTAAATGTCACTCCCTTGCTGATGGCTACAGGCGCTGGTCTATAATGATATACTTTGTATGCTCAATATTACAGAGTAGCAAATAAAAAACAAAGCAAATGGTTATCCACAGGCAGATAAATGGCATTACTTGCTGTTTACATAGGGAGGCAAATTTGTAAAAACCCCAAAACAGATCTGTTCAGTTAAATCAATGTAATATTATTGTATTTGAAATACACAGTTATTTTTTAAATACCAGGGTTTCAAATTATTACTCACAAGCCAAGATTCAGACTTTATAACAGAGTTGAACTGAATAGTCAGATGGTGTTGATTAATTCAATAAAACAACACAGTTCTGACAGTAGTGCTGACTGTAACTCAAATCACACGTTTATATGTGCTTGTTCTAATGCATTATTGTTTCTATAGTAGCAGCTGATGCATAGGGACTTATATGGTGGATGCCCCATATGATCTGATACTAATGATAAATGGATTAAAAAATTATTTGTTATTAAACAAAGGAAAAATTATAATATTTGATTTGGTAAAGTGGGGGCACGGTGGCTTAATAGTTAGCATGTTTGCCTCACACCTCCAGAGTTGAGGGTATGAATCCTGTCTCCATGCTTAGTGCACGGAGTTTGCATGTTCACCCTGCGCTTCGGGAGTTTCCTCTGGGTACTCCGGTTTCCTCCCCCATTCCAAAGGCGTGTAGGCTGATTGGCATTTCCAAATTTGTCCGTGTTGTGTGAATGTGTGTGCGATTGTGTCCTGCGATGGGTTGGCACCCCATCCAGGGTGTCCTCCGCCTTGTGCCCTGAGTCGCCTGGGATAGACTCCAGGTTCCCCGTGACCCTGTGTAAGACAAGCAGTACAGAAAATGGACGGATTTGGTAAAGCTTCCTGTATGGAGAAATTTATTTTAACATTAGGGAAGGAGTCTCAATGTTTAGTAAGTTTTCCACCACCGGAGAGTTATCAGGACAGAGGACTTTGCACTTTCTGGGTTCTCATGTACATGACAATCTGTCTGTATGTACATGACAATCCTTTTTCTGACAATCATGACAATTTTTTATTATTGTTGTTTGATTGACTTCAAGAAAGAAGGAAAGAACAAAGAGAATCTGGTGATTGGATGATAGTTTATAGCTGCTATGAAGTCATAACAGGAGCTAATCTGGTTTGCAGACATTCCATAGCATTAAATAATACTATAAATGGAGAGAAAGTATGATGTGTCATTCTTTAAGTAATACATTTTTTAATTGGTTGCAAATTGCTGTGATATAAGAGTAATAAAACACGTGGAGACCTGCTGTTATAGGAAAATAATCACCCCTTGGTGCTTTATTCCTTACAAACTGAGTGTGAGTACACTCTTATAAAAAAGGGTATTTCAAGGGATTTTAAACATTCATTGGTTTATTAGGTTCTTAGCCTATATAAAATGTTTCACTTGGAACCTTATCTGTTAAAATAAGAATGGGCCAATACTGTTTTTCATCTCCAGGGACAACCAAAGAATTCTTAAAGGTTCTCACTTTTCTAAGTGCTTTCAATGCTGCTAAAGTTGATTATGAATGCTGTCTTTTCACCACTGAATATGAATGTGATGGTGATCAGGGTCAAAAGGAATAAAAAATAAGGATATAATAGAAAATTCTCTGGGAATGCCTCCACTTTCTGTCCAGCACTTCATGATTTGACATCAAGAGTGTTCACATGGCAACTGGTACTCAAAATGAACACACACACACATACACACACACACACACACACGCACGCACGCACACACACACACACACACACACGGCACTTTAGCACTCTCTGCTGGAATTCACAAGTTAATTCTGTGAAAGAATTAATAATACACACTAGCAAATGAGAATGTGTTCCTTTTTCAGACAGTCCAATACTTCCTGCCTCATTAAACCTCTGTAAAATGTAGATGTAATACGAGTTTGCTATGGAATCAACTAGAGGAGCACATGACTCACAGAGACTACCGTGGAAAATTCAGGTCCTGGTGTATGGCCTGAAATTTCTGTTGTACTGGAATTTGAAACCAAATTTTGCTTTCTGCAATCAAGTCTAAACTTGGTGCATCCTCCCAATCTTTTCATCTGCATGGATGACAATCTTGGAAGTCATAATGTTTAAACACTCCAATCACCTGCTTAACTAAAGAACTGGAAAGCTGGTGTTTTCCCTCAGCTACTTTCCTCTCAGCTCAATATCATGCCATGCAGTGATTACTGTCTAATTCATAAACACCATGCCTTACATCACCCCTCACACTTCACAGATACCTTCTCAAAAGATCTGGAATGCCCTTCCAATTGGTCCATAGCTTAGAAAGAACACTAGCTTTAAAAGGATGTTTCACATCACATGTACTGTATAGAGCATAGGTACAGCATGCTGCATGTTCTCTTAACTTGATACTGGACTGTTTCAATCATGCTATATATATATATATATATATATATATATATATATATATATATATGTGTGTGTGTGTGTGTGTGTGTGTGTGTGTGTGTGTATATATATATATATGTATATATATATGTATATGTGTATATATATATGTACCGATTGACTCTTACCCCCCCAAAAAAAGATTGAATGCTGTGATAAAATTTAAAGGTGCTTCAACTAAGTATTAGTTTAGGGGTGTGCACACTTATGTAGGTTATTGTACATTTTTTATTTTTCACTTTTGTCCACTAAAAAGATTCTTAATTTTTTTTTCACTTTAATTAATAGGTTAAATTTCACAGGAAAGGTAGAAAAGGTTCTGACATGATTCATCTTGATTTCCTTTTTTTTTTTTTTTTTTTTTTTTACATCACAAAAACCTGCCATTAATAGTGTACAGACTTTTGAGATCACTGTATATTTATTTATTTATTTAATAATTAATGTACAACAAGGATTTTTTTAACCAGCCACCTTGAGAACATATTCCCACCGTTTCTGATGTTAAAGCAACTCTGCTAATCAGATACCTCCTAACATTCATATCATGAGCAAACTTTCAAAGAATGCTGCATATTTATGACTAACTTCCTGAAAATCAAGCTTCCAATTACCTCGGCTTGAGTCATTGGCTTATTAGCAGTGGCTCTTTCGTTCCAAGAGTTATTAACACATAAGCCACTAACGGTGTAACATCACTGGAAAGGAAGAAATGCGAGTTCATTAGGCAGCAGGTTTTTGAAATCCTTACTTCAAAAAGACAAATAAAATGTATGCAGACGCAGTCAAACTTTACAAATAGTACCAAAATCTAGACTTAGTTGTTTTCACATTGATCATAGCTTCATAGCCTATACTTTTGGTAGCCAATTGTGATGCCAGAAATGCATAAAATGTTACATAATGTGAAAACGTCGGGATTACGTATGTAACCCTGTTCCCTGAGAAGGGAACGAGACGTTGCATTTAGTATAACTGTATGGGAGAGCCCTTGCATGCATGACCGGTATCTGAAGCTTGTGTAAAATCATGCCTCTACTTATAGGCCTGCCATGATCAGGTGACATGGCAATTAAGTGCATCGCATGATATATAAATGGCACCTGTGAACCACGCCACCAGCCTCTATTATCTGAAGCGTAGATGCAATTCACAGGCTTGCCCTGGTATGACAAAGCTATGCAACGTCTCGTTCCCTTCTCAGGGAACAGGGTTAAATGCGTAACCCCAACGTTCCCTTTCAAAGGGAACTTCGATGTTGCATTTAGCATAACAGTATGGGAACGGGAATACCCACAACCGTCAAACCGAGGGTACGGCCTGTTCAAAAAGACCCAATACCGAGGGTCACTGCAAGACACTTGAGCCCGGGGTGGAATAAATATCTAGGCTGTAATAATGAATGAATGTGTGTGGTGTAGACCATCCCGCAGCAGCACACACATCCTGCTAGGATACCCCTTTGGACAAAGCCTTCGAGGAGGCGACCGCCCTAGTGGAATGAGCTCTTATGCCCAGAGGCGTGGTGAGACTGCGCGCCTCGTAAGCCATAGAGATTGCTTCCTCTATCCAATTAGAGATGCGCTGCTTTGACACAGGATCACCTTTACTGCAGACCAGCAGCTGCTCCGACTTACACCACTGGCCAGAACGGTGGACGTAAGTACAGAGAGCCCTTACTGGACACAGCAGGTGCATCCGCTCTTGTTCCGGTGTGAGGAACGGAGGAGGGCAGAAAGCCTGCAACACCACAGGGTGGGCAGCCGATGTAGGCACTTTAGGAATATAATCCGGCCTAGGATACAGGAAGGCCTTGGCTAATCCAGGGGCAAAGTCAAGGCAGGAAGGGGCAACAGAGAAAGCTTGTAGATCTCCCACTCGCATGACAGATGTCAGGGCCAGTAGAAGAGCTACCTTTAGAGTCAGAAGCTTCTCAGAGGCTGACTCTAAGGGCTCAAATGGGGCCCCTGACAGACCTTCCAAGACCACAGAAAGGTCCTAGGAAGGTATGTGTGGCCTGCAGATGGGCCTCAGCCGTCTGACACCACGCATGAACCAAAGAAGCTCCATCAACAGGAGCGTGGCTGGCCGAAATGGCGGCCACGTAAACCCTGATTGTAGAAGGAGCCAACCCTGCTGAGAAACATTCTTGTAAGAACTCCAGGACTGTGGCTATTGCGCAGTTCACTGGGTCTAGCTGACGTTCCCCACACCACAAGACAAAAAGTCGCCACTTGAGCGCATACAATTTCCTTGTGGATGGTGCTCTAGCGTTTAACATGGTTTCTACAACCTCAGTTGTGAGAACAGATTCTATGAGCTGGTGCCCCTCAGGGGCGAGACCCACAGTTTCCATAGTTCTGGCCGAGGGTGATAAATCAACCCTCCGGCATGAGGCAGTAGATCCCTGCGGATGGGAATCTCCCAAGGAGTGCCGTCTAGCAGGGATATTATCTCTGAGAACCATATTCAAGCTGGCCAATAAGGTGCTACTAGCAGCAGGCGTAGACGGTCTTGGTGAACTCTCGCTAGAACTTGTGGGAGCAAAGCGATCGGAGGGAAAGCATATAGACATGACCTGGCCACGTGTGCACCATGGCATCCAGCCCAAATGGTGCAGGAGGAGTGAGCGCGAACCACAGCGGGCAGTATGTTGTCTCCTCGGAGGCGAACACATCCACTTCCGCTTGTCCGAACCTCCGCCATATGGACTCCACCACTTGTGCATGGAGCCTCCAACCCCTGGGCCTCAGCCCCTGCCTCGACAGGATGTCTGCCCCTACATTCCGGCTGCCCGGAATGTACATTGCACTCACTGACAAGAACTTTCGCTCTGCCCAGAGAAGGATTAGTTGCGCCTGCCTGAACAGGGGGCGTGAACGTAACCCTCCCTGGTGGTTGATGTATGAGACCACCGCTGTGTTGTCTGACACAACTAGCACATGGTGACCTCTCACCTGAGGAAGAAAGAATTTCAGTGCTAGGAATACGACCCGCATCTCTAGGCGATTTATATGCCACTCCAGATGAGGGCCGCTCCAAAGACCGTGAGCTGGGCAGCCATTTAAGCACTCCAGCCCGTGAGGGACGCGTCTGTCATTACCATCTTGCGGTAAGGGGACGCCCCTAGAGTGTAACCCGAGGCTAGAAACTGCGGGCACCTCCAAATACTCAGAGCACGTAGACATTGCCGCGTGTCACTGATTACTCTCAGAGGTTTCATCCTCGGATAAAACCCCCGATATTTCAGCCACTACTGAAACGGTCTCATGTGCAATAGGCCCAATGGTATAACGTTGGCTGCTGCTGCCATAAGGCCCAACAGTCTCTTGTAGAGGCTGGAGGGGATGCCCAGACCTAGCTTTATCTTGCTCAAAGTTGATAGGCTCGATCCTGCGCGTGTTGGGGATAGAAACGCCCTCATTGTAGTAGAATCCCATATAACCCCTAGAAAAGTTGTCCTCTGAACTGGAGAAAGCATACTTTTCTTGAGGTTCAATGTGAGCCCCAAGCTCCTCATGTGGGCGAGAACAACATCTCGATGTTGAACCGCCTGTTCCCTGGATCGTGCTAGAATTAACCAGTCATCCAGGTAGTTTAGTGCACGGATGCCCTGGAGTCGCAAGGGAGCCAGAGCAGCATCCATGCACTTTGTGAAGGTGCGAGGGGATAAAGCTAGCCCGAAGGGAAGAACCCAAAATTGGTATGTGTTTTCTCCAAACGCAAACCTCAGGAACTTCCTGTGACTGGGCAATATTCCTATGTGGAAATATGCATCTTTCAGATCTATTGTCACAAACCAGTACTCGGACTGAATCTGTGGCATGATAAGTTTGAGCATCTTGAACCCGTATGTCCGAAGCGTACAGTTCAGATGATGCAGATCTAAAACTGGCCGCATACTCCCATCTTTTTTGCAGACCAGGAAATAATGGCTGTAAAAACCTCCCTCCCTTAGGGAACGGGGTACATGTTCTATGGCCCCTTTGTCCAAAAGGGAACTTACTTCCTGTGCTAACATTGAGCTCTGCTCTGTGCTGATACTGTGGTGAGCACACCTCTGAACCGGGGGGGTCGAGCTCTGGACCCGGTAACGCTTTTCTATTGTAGACAGAACCCATGGAGACACATTTGGCAGTAGTTTCCACACTGCCAAATGGTCTTTCAGTGATGTTAGCTTTTCCACATTTCGTTGGAAGGAAAGCATCAGATTTCCGTCGCCCTGTGACAGCTCGCTGACCAGAGAAGACTGAAAACGTGGGATGGCCTTGGCCAGGGCAGGCCCTACAGTAGCACTGGGGGCTAACTGCCCTAGCAACCTCATGTCCCCTGATACGTCCCTCCGTGGCCCATCAGGACCATTCCTTCCTTGCCTGCTTTGCTTTTATGATCATTCTTACATCAGGCCTCTTAGCAGGCTGTGGCTATGGCCGCCCGGTCCCCCTGGCTTGTTTGGCCGCCACACTCATCTTCTGTGTCTCCCTCGCACTAGTGCTGGCCCGGGCTCCACTCATGGAGACCCGTGCGAACTCGACACGACGGGGAAGGAACTGGCTGAAGGCCGCCGTTTGCTATTTTGCCTCGCGAAACCTGTCGGCGATGGCATTAACTGCGCTGCCAAACAGGCCGGAAGATTTAACATGGGCATTCAGCAAGGAGACCTTATCTTTGTCCCCCATCCCTGAGAGGTTGAGCCATGGGTGCCTCTCTGCCACAACCAGGCTACTGTTGTGGATAAAAATGACATGAAATAAACATGAGGGAGACCTAGTATGAGTGATATATAATTTTATTGAAAATTCACAGGACTGTGGATGCATAATCTTGAGGAGAGCGGTAGGGGGAAGAAAATGGGGTGCGTCCTGGGGATATGGGATAGTCAGCAAGGGTGAAATAAGGAGAACACTGAGAGTACGGCAGACTGACAGGTGAGAAGAGGGAAGAATGGTCAGAGCCCAGATCAGAGAAGGTGGCATCATCCTCAGACTGAAAGCTGGAGGGAGGGTCAGGCGGAGGGTCTGTCTGTGTAGAGTCGTCAATACACACATTCACGGGGTGAATTCTGTATCTAAGGGGGGGGGGACCCTGCATTTCCATTTCCAGAGGGGGTGCTGCGAAGAACGTTAAGTAGCACCATGATGTCAGCAGTGAGATGCGCGAGCTGATAGTGAGTGTTCAGATCCAAATCCAGCCCCTCCAGTAAAGGAGAGAAGGAAAAATGACGACGGGCACCTAGACACACAGAAGCGGTATTAGGCGGATATTGACGAATTGAATTCACACTTTAAGATCTTTTAAGAGTAACACACTATGGTTTATTAGTCACAGAGAAATATAAGAGCTGATGAGTGCAGGCTGAGAAACACACACACTCTCGTATAGTCAAGGGCAGGAGTGCAGACATAACACCCACACACACACACACACTCTCTCTGTCTCTCTCTCTCTCTCTCTCTCACACACACACACACATAACATTATAACTTTATAAGAATAATAAAAAGGAGTATTGAGATATTATAAGGGTAATATAAAGAGTAGTAGGATATGTAGGATATTAGAAGGATAATATAATGATATTATGAAGTAGGGAGTACAGTAAACCATTTGCAAGCAGTATAACCATATATAAAATAGAGATATAGAACAAATATGAAAGTAAATTATAAACCAGAAATACAGAAAAATGTAAAAGAAACTTACTCATAATTCAGATGGTGAAGATTATTGTCTCGCGAGGAAGGGTCAGGCGTGGTGTAGACGGGGGCCTTAATTTTAAGAGAAAACCATGAGGAGCCATTTATAATGGTAGCTGAGTCAAGCTGCCCCCGCAAGATAATAGTGAGACTAAGGTCTCTCTAAATTGTTTTGTCTCTCTCCCACTTTCAATCCTAATGGTAGTCAGAAAGTCCTCTTTCAAAACATAATGGTAGTCAGAAAGTCCTCGTTCAAAACATAATGGTAAATTTGATAAGCCTCTTTTTAAACATCATGGTAATGTAGATGAGCTCTTTTTTTTTTTAACCCTATTGGTATTAATATCATAGTCTTTCTAAGATATATTGGTTATTTACTGTGTAAATACAGTATAAATACTGGAGCTTGAGCTCCAGGTGTCAGATCACTTCTGAGAATTCTCATCGGTGTGGATCTCGTGTGGTGGAACGGAACCAATAAATCTGGAACCTTGCTTCTTCTCACTCACGGCTGGTGTCTTATTTTTCTATCTCCAACTGGGTTTGCAGATGTGAGTATTTGCTTCTATGTTGAATTTTTAAGTGTCTTCAGGTAATAGGCTAAATTTGAGCCAGCATTACCCATTGAACGGCCGATATGACGGGCCGTTTGTTTGGTCACCCGGAGAGATAAATCTGTGGCGCGGCGCAGCTCTGCCACTGCCTCGGGCCCAATTCCCTCCCCAGTATCGAGCTCACTCAGCAGGTCTGCTTGGTAGGCCTGCAACACTGCCATTGTATGCAGGGACCCACTAGCAAGACCCGCTGCCGCATAGGTTTTGCCCACCAATGCCAAGGTGGCCTTACATGGCTTAGAAGGTAAAGTTGGCCTCCCTAAATTACCTGCCGTTGATGGAGAGAGGTGGCTTGCAAGTGCCTCCTCCACCTTTGGCATCGTTAAATAGCCGTGCTGCTCACTCCCCATGATGGCTGAGTAATCAGACGTTGCAGGGTTATAAACACGGCTAGTGTAGGGTGTTCTCCAGAGGCGTGATATCTCATCATGCACGGAAAAAAGGGGAGTTTTCTGCGGTGTGAGGGAGCTTTATATTTATTTTCACTGGAGAGGAAGAGCTCATCCAGCCTGCTACAAGCCACTTCCTCTTCCCTGGGCCAGTCTATATTCAACTTTTCAACCACCCTAGTGATCACCTCAAGCAGCTCTTTATATGCTTGAGAGCTGCTGTCGGTTTTTGGTGCAATGGTACCCTCTACCGACCCCTCGGAGTCAGCGAGGGTGTTTTGGCTTTAGAGTCGCGACACGACTTCTAAAGTCAGGCGGAGAGCCGGACCCGGAAGACAGAGCAAGAGATAGAGCAGCGCTCGTGTCCGGCTCCTCTTCCAAATCCATACGAGAACCCCACGACCTTAGCGAGGATAAGGCTCCGCAAGGCTCTGAATCCCAACTCCCTTCGGACGAGAAGAGAGCGAGTTGAGAGCATAGTTGCCTAATCGTGAAATGTTCACAGTGCTGACAGTCAGATCCCTCGAGGGCTGCTGTTGATTTTACACAAGCTTCAGATACCGGTCACGCGCGCAAGAGACATCGCTAAATGCAACGTCGAAGTTCCTTTTGAAAGGGAACCACATTTATTCTTTTTTGCATGGCATATCTCACACACCTCTTATGATATGTTGACACAAAAAAGAGAGTTATTGAACAGTTACCAATTACAAAATATATTAGGCTGTACATGTAAAAAGCATTTTCAGTTCAATTCTTTATTCAGAAATGTAAATGAAAATACAAAGCTTGCACATTATACACATTTTAGTAACACTTTTGTGGGAGTGTGCGCGCGCGCACACACACACACACACACACACACGTTCAGCTGATCACCAATCTGCCTAATATTGTGTAGGTCCCCCTTGTGCCACTAAAACTGCTCTGACCTGTCAAGGCATGGACTCCACAAGACCTCTGAAGGTGTGCTGTGGTATCTGGCACCATGACTAAATATGATTAAATGTATTAAAGGATTATAAAGGAATTCCAGATAAATGGGACAGCACCTGTTGAATACTAACAGGGATAAATGCATGTGCATGTTTGTGTGTGTATAGCCATATTTTTTATATATTGGTGAGAACGAAATATTTACTACTTTTACTACAACTTTTATTTAAAAAATAAATAAATAAAAAGGGCCAAAAGGTTATAGGTAATGTTAGATTTAAGTGTAGTACTGGATTAATTAGCTGAATTAATAATTACAGTATCTCACAAAAGTGAGTACACCCCTCACATTTTTGTAAATATTTGATTATATCTTTTCATGTGACAACACTGAAGAAATGACACTTTGCTACAATGTAAAGTAGTGAGTGTACAGCTTGTATAACAGTGTAAATTTGCTGTCCCCTCAAAATTACTCAACACACAGCCATTAATGTCTAAACCGCTGGAAACAAAAATGAGTACAACCCTAAGTGAAAATGTCCAAATTGGGCCCAATTAGCCATTTTCCCTCCCCGGTGTCATGTGACTTGTTAGTGATACAAGGTCTCAGGTGTGAATGGGGAGCAGGTGTGTTAAATTTGGTGTCATCGCTCTCACAGTCCCTCATACTGGTCACTGGAAGTTCAACATGGCACCTCATGGCAAAGAACTCTCTGAGGATCTGAAAAAAAAAAGAATTGTTGCTCTACATAAAGATGACCTAGGCTATAAGAAGATTGCCAAGACCCTGACACTGAGCTGCAGCACGGTGGCCAAGACCATACAGCGGTTTAACAGGACAGGTTCCACTCAGAACAGGCCTCGCCATGGTCGAGCAAAGAAGTTGAGTGCACCTGCTCAGCGTCATATCCAGAGGTTGTTTTTGGGAAATAGACGTATGAGTGCTGCCAGCATTGCTGCAGAGGTTGAAGGGGTGGGGGGTCAGCCTGTCAGTGCTCAGATCATACGCCGCACACTGCATCAAATTGGTCTACATGGCTTTCGTCCCAGAAAGAAGCCTCCTCTAAAGATGATGCACAAGAAAGCCCGCAAACAGTTTGCTGAAGACAAGCAGACATGGATCACTGGAACCGTGTCCTGTGGTCTAATGAGACCAAGAAAAACTTATTTGGTTCAGATGATGTCAAGCGTGTGTGGCGGCAACCAGGTGAGGAGTACAAAGACAAGTGTGTCTTGCCTACAGTCAAGCATGGTGGTGGGAGTGTCATGGTCTGGGGCTGCATGAGTGCTGCCGGCACTGGGGAGCTACAGATCATTGAGGGAACCATGAATGCCAACATGTACTGTGACATACTTAAGCAGAGCATGATCCCCTCCCTTCGCAGACTGGGCCGCAGGGCAGTATTCCAGCATGATAACGACCCCAAGGATACTAAGGGGTATCCTTGGGGTACCTCACAAGGATACTAAGACAAATGTGTGTGTAAGACAACTGAAGTGCAGGGTTTTACTCACACTGTGAACACAGTGACAAAAACACGAATTATTCCATGAAGTTAGAACAAGAGACTCTTTCAAAAAAGAAGCTTGAAAAGGAGGTATGATTTCATTTGACCCTCTTTGGAGAATATATTGGCTATAAATGAGATTTCATGGGACTTAAACAATTAATGAATCAAATATGATGGCATATTTAGTTTGGTGGGAAAGCTTGACTGGAAAAATAGTATCTTTTAATCACTAGGTTGGTCTATTGAATGTTTAAGAAGATATTTTTCTTTCTTGGCAAAATCAGCTGAGTGTTCAGCCTCAGTTAGATTTATGAGGTGGCTGTTATTTTGTGTGTGTGTGTGTGTGTGTGTGTGTGTGTGGGTGGGTGTGTGTGTATAAAACCATACTTGTTAAATCAAAAGGCATCTATAATCAAAATTTGAAATGATATTTGCAAACTGTAGAAGTGTAGAGGATATGGTTAAGATGACCGTACCTCTCTAAAGCCCCTCTATTCTCTGTCCAGCTTGAGTAAATTTATTTGCTGCTTCTTTTGCCATTAATATTGTGGTGGATTTGGATCTTAAAACACTGGTACAATTTAGAGACAAAATTAGACCAGGCTTATAAGAGAGAAAGCAGTGCTTGTTAGGCAAAAGAACCAATGACCCAATATGCACTAGAGGAATGTAGATAAATCCCATATGGCCTCTTATTGTGTGCACTAGATAGAATTGATTAAACTTTATTAATTTTCATGGGCAAGAATAGGAAATAGAAAATATACCCATACTAACTCATATCCCACAACTACAGAAACAGTATGTCTACTGAGGCTCAGTTTTCAGTTCAGAACTCATTCAGTTGGATTTATCAGTTTTTTTCCTTTCCTTTTCTTTTCTAACCAATCCTTCAACTTTCCCTACTGTTAAAAGTCCCAGAATGATAAGTATCTGAACATTTCAGCCACTTTCACAAACTGCTACAATGCACTACAATATATTACAAACTTAACAGACATAGAGTAAATAGTTATTTAGTTGGTTAGTTAGTGTTCCAAGCAACAGCAGACATGAGATAACAGTTTTTTAAGCACTTGTGAAGAGCAACTCTTCACATCTCTCTCAGTATGAACACACAGCTTATCAAATCAGTCCATATCATCATCACATTATGACCAAAATGCACTAATACATGATGCTGCTGAAATCATCTCCTTTAGCTTTGGTAACATCCCCCTCCTAATTCCTGCAGAACTGGGCAATGAGCCAGAGCCAGAGAGCAGATGCTAGAGGACATCTTATCACAGGAAACATTAACATGATAAAAATTAATTGGGTATTGTGGGTAAAAAAAAAAAGAGATTTAGGCAAAATATATAGAGCCTCTTTAATGACCAGTGGTGAAATAAAATGTCACAGAAACAATTATCTGCTTAGATTATGGTAGATATTGGATTATGTTTTTTTCTGCTATTGATTTTACTCTTCACTGCTGTTGAATACATTAATTGAAAGTTCTAATAAAAAAAATGTTTTCTGTCTTACTGTTTTGCTTGTTCACTGAGTCTGTCAGAGCTAAACTTATATATATCTATATCTATCTATCTATATCTATCTATCTATCTATCTCTCTCTCTCTCTCTCTCTCTCTCTCTCTCTCTCTCTCTCTCTCTATATATATATATATATATATATATATATATATATATTTCTTTATTTTTGCCCCATCTACGGTTTCATATCATATTTGCATATATTGTGAAAAATTATGAAAGCACAACATCACTCCTTCTTAGGAGTTTACTTACTTACTACTGCTTGTTAAGTTTGCCCTTTTTGTTCTCCCACCTTAACACAATCTCACGATTTACAGTGTCTATACCAATTTGCACTTATAAAACTTATAATAAACTCCTAAGGCTCCTGTGAATTGTGCCTCACTGCACATAACCAGAAGATTCAAGCAGTTTTCAGTCTGGATGAAGCCACAAGGGCACAGCTGGGACTCATTTCTGAAATCTCCCCCTTCCCTGCTCCCCCTAAACACACACCTTTTAACAGTTTAAAACTTTGTTTCTAGTAATAAATAGAAACTTTAGTTGTTCTTTTTTTCACAGGCCACCAATAATGGGACTCAGGGTATAATTAATGACTTCCTCTGCAATATAGGCCATACCTGAGGTCATACTTACCAAGATTCTGGCTAGAAGGTCCTGGATTTTCACTGGTGTTCAAAAATCACAATGATTCTCTAGAATGGTTGTATATAATCTGTATTTCTCCTAATTTAGGATGGATTTTCAGTATTTGATGCATGAAGCTTTTCTACCAACATTATTTGAAGGCACCTTAGGCTCCTATGGTTAACTATAACCAACTCTCAACTGGAGGCCGGAAAAAAAAACAGGGGTTCCAAGGACTACTGAATAATATGACTTAGTTTGGCCTTTCATTCATATTCACAACAATTCTGTAACAGCATTCTGATAAAATAAAATGAAATTATTTACTTCATCAACACACGTAAACCTAACTACTACTCATGGCTAATTACTCATTGTTGCCACTAGGAGGCAGCAGGAGAGCGCATTTGGAGCAAGATCCATTGCCAGCATACACGTGGTGGATGATGCAGCCAATCAGCACCCTGACAAGTATCACTCACTTGTCAGTTCTACTTTCAGCCCCTTCCCTCTATCTATCTATCTATCTATCTATCTATCTATCTATCTATCATAATGTTTTATATGGGTGCTATATAAAATGAAATAAAATGAACTTTCATAAAATGAAAATTTCATTGAAATGCTAAATCAACAGCAACATTTAAATTAATTTTAAATGAACAACATTAAAAGAGAGGGTTGATATATAATTTATGTTTAATTTAATTAATAATGCAAAAAACAACCCACACACAATTTTGTACAGTAGGTACCTCACATTAATTAGAATTTATTAATAGTTATGATGAGGTGTTGTTGTAAAGTCTGCATGACAACTTGTCCTACTTCATCTAAATTTGCCCCAAAGATAAAAAAAAAACTCACTAAATATTTCTCCTTGAGGATGGCAAGCATGTAATGCTTACAAAAATGATTTACATGAAAAGGTAACTGCGATTGGCTAACCTTTTAAAAGGTCCATACAAAGTCCAGGAAAGGGTTGTATTGTTAAGAAGCCCAGATGCACAATAAATAAATATATTAATAAATTAATTAACTGTACTAAATGTATCACCATGTATTAAGTTAAGAGTTGATGGAAATTTCTTAATATTGCAAAACAGAAAAAGAAGGAGGGGAAAGTGAGGATAAACCCATCAGCCTGACTCTTTGCTCCATAACACCGGTCATTAAAAATGAGTCTTTTTTTTTTTTTTCAGTTAGATCCAGACTGCATTCCACCCAATCCATTACCATGCACTTATGTGGAGGACAAAAGGTCCTTTGGTATTAAACTTTTGAAGCTGAAAACATGCAATTCCATTTAGAAGAAGGGTGTCAGGGTCTCTTCAAATTGCCTGCAGATTTCTGCTGCAAATCCTCAGGATGGTAAAGCTCTAGAGGTTGGAGCTCATACAGCCACGACAGTCTAAGACTAAACCATCTAAGCCAAACACTAAGAAGGAATGACAGATGAATTGTAGTGGAATCATGTTGGCATGACAAGTGCTTATGCATTTATTTCAGTTTAAGCACTGAAATCTCAGCAGCAAGTGAATCCCATTTGGTTCTGGCTTAAAATGCATGTATTTAATGAAGATAAATACATGCCATTCTACTAATTAACCATTTTTATATATTGCATGGTTTTTCAGTACTAATTCTGCCTATTTTATTGTTGGAAAATGCCTGCCCCCTACCCATCACCACATTTTTGTAATGTTGTACAAAATCTTGTAAGTTACCTTATGTCAGACACATTTGTATTGTGGTTCTTGCATGTTTTTTGTTGTGCTTAGCCATCTCTACTCTCCTGGTTGGTGTCTTGCCAAAAGTGTTTCTCCCTGGAACAGTGCCTGACCAATACATCAGCCAGATATAATTGCTTTTTTAAGGCATCAGCCAAAGAAGAAACAGACATTCACATAAAATAACACCAGACACTTGATATGGAATGGGCTTTTAAATTACAGTGATGATTTGCACCATGTTAACAGTAAATCTATCAATCAGTGTTGTCAGCCAAGCATCTGCCTAGGAAATCAGCAAGAAACTGTTTTTCATCCTTAATTTAGATTTTAGGTGAAGGTATCTATTTCACTGTTTCACAAATGTTAGCCCCTTAATTAATCCTGCTAACCATGGCACCCAGTCCAAAAATCCAGGCACACACTTTATGATTTTAGAAATCTTTGGTGACAGCTAATAGTGTGTTTTATTTACCCATTATGACAGCTCACATTTTAATCGCCCTGAGCTATTTATATGCTCACACTTTACAAAATTCAAGCTCTCAATAATGCAATTATAAAGATAATTTACTTTAATAGCACAACACAATAAACTGAAAGCTGATGCTTTACAATATTGTTTTTTCCACTGCATTTTTTTCTCCTGAGGGCATCTGTATCATCTCACAATCAGTGCAGTATGGACTCATTCTAATCCTGCAGTCAGTCAATGAAAATGGCTCTTTTGTGAGTTCTGAATAAAAGATATTCACCATTGCAGCCCATCCACGCAACATATTAGTGATTGGCAGATATATGCTAGGAAAATGTCTGTTTTTTCCCCCCCAACTGTCTCCCCAAGTACTTGGAATGTCTACAGGCATCAAAGGTGTCAAAAACACCTTCCCACAAAGCTGTTCTACAAGATATTTCAAGTGGAATCTGATGTGGTGAAAGAAATGGAATTCTGGTAGACAAAATATGATTTATATCCGCAATCAGTGTGTGTTTATGTATCTGGCCAAAAGAGAGAGTGGACAGAGTTTTAAATCATTTTTGGAAGCATCTCACAAAGCTTTGCCCAAAAATAAGAGCTCTATCTGCAAAGAGATGGCTGCAGTTTATCAGTGTGACTAAGCTTGAGATGGATTAGGAGACTGAATGTGTCTATCAGGGGCTCTTTGAAAGGAACTGCCCGATGTCAGAACGGTAGGGGAAGAGAGAATGGGTCAGTGCCATTCTGGGATGGCTTGAAGCCATGTGACATCTTAAGAAATTTTTTGAGGAGGGGGCTCCTGACCAGGCTGGAACCATTTTCCAGCCTTCCTGCTCCACTGAGGATCACTTCAACTCGTTGCATGACTGAGGATGTCCCTCTATCCCTTGCCATGCACATCACTCCATCTCCTTGCTCCATCTTGACGCCACTACGCCATCCGGCTCTGTTGAGGATGTCGCTCTGCCTCTTTGCTCGAGTTAGGGTATCACTCCTTTCCTTTTCCTCATGGAGGACATCACTCCTATCAATCTATTGTTTAATAGTAATTTTTTGATCTCAAGCCCAAATGTGTTCAGTTTATAGCAAAAACAAAAGAATTGGACTTGTCATTCCAATTCTTTTGGAGGGGACTATATGTTTTATTAGGCAGAAAAAATATTTTCATTCACTAAATTTGACAAAACAAACTCAGTCGGTTAATGTACAGAATATGCAGGAGCAAATTTTGTCTTGTTTTAAAATGTGCCTACTATTTTCAATAAAGAAATGGGCATAATACTGGTAACACTGTATCTTTTTTGAAAATTACACTACTCCTTGCTCTGGTGATTTTGCTAGATGTTGTGAGTAAAATAGCACATGAGCTTTCTGAGTCATCATGATCAGGAGGTTAGCAAATCCATGTGTTCGTTAGTGCAAGGATAGGAGTACTATTCACTCAGTATGATGTCTGGTGCTCTAAGGGCAGTGAATATTCAGCGCAAGGTATAAATATGGAGTCAAATAAAAGAGGCTGTGGGAGGCTATGAGAACCATAATGAGACATCACAACTCCAGTGTTCAGTTTGCTGGACTTCGATATATTTAGGCACAGCTATACAGTACAAGTCTTACTTCAGTAGTTGCCTCTCTGTACAGAATGATCAATTGGACACCGCTTTTATTATTATTCCACATCCTTGGTCCTGATCCAAGAAAAAATAAATTGCAGCTTCTCCCAACTCCCCATCTATAATAAACAAACTGTACCTATTCTGAAGTTTGTCTCTTTTCAACACTGAGAAAAAACACTCTTATCTCTCTACTGTCCAACCATGGACAGGATGAATCTCTAAAGTCATTTCAATGCCATAGTTTTAACACAAAGGCAAGGATAACTGCAAAATCGGAAATCCCAGCCTTACTGACACTTTCCTACTTAGCTTGTGTAAGTACCTGTTCTACATTCTTCATGTTGACAAGATGTATTCACTATTTCTGAATACCATATCATCTACAGTATTTAGGTGATTATACATGTATTACCCAATGTTATGTCATTTGTTTTAAATTTGTTACCAAACTTTTTTTTTTCTGTTGCTGTGTGGACAGTCACACAGAGACCTAGGAATGATTAAGTTCTCACTGACAGTTTTGTCTGTTGTGTATTCTGGGATCAAGAAAGTTTTGGCTCTCAACTTTAAACTTTAGTGTTTTCATATGTAATTTTAGGTTTGATTTAAGTAGTTGAGTGTCAAAACTTCTAGTTGTTGTTCTGTCTATCTCAAATGTTAACATTATTTGTTTTCTTGAAAGCATTTTGCATCTCAACAGATATGAACATGTAATTTGTAGACATTGTGTAAATATCATGTCTATATGACCACGAATATATACATTTATGATACTAATAAGGGTAAATATTCTATGTCATCTCAAATGACAGTGACATATAACCTCATCTCCTGCAACTCTACTCTTGGCTCTCCCAGATTGATGAGTTCCACAACCTAGTATGGAGAGTAAGCCCAGCAACCATGCAAAAGAACCTGTACTCACAACCATATTATTTTGGTCTCCAATCACACCTCATGATTATATGTGAGAATAGGAACATAGAGATCTTTGTCCACAAACTAAGCCCCTGATTCACCACCAGATTAGCACTGTGACTGTGACACTGAAGTGGCTGACCGGATCTGCTTGTCAAGTCTCTGTCTGAATAAGATTAGAAGATACTTAAACTTCTCCACCAGGGCAAGTGTCTAAAGGCAGCATCCAAATCTTTTACAGGAGATAACCATGGCCTCTGACTTGGAGGTGCTGATTTTCATCCTAGTTGCTTCACACACAGCAATGAAATATTTGAGTGTGTATTGGAGGTCAATGCTAGAACATCACCTGCAAATAACAGGGTTGTACCTCTTCCCCCATATAGTGTACACCTCTTCAACTTTGGCTGCATCTTTATCCTGTCCATGAAAACCACAAATAGAAATGGAGTTGAGACAAATAGAGACCGGATCACACAAAATAGCAACCCAACTACCCCATACACCTGCAGTACCTCCCACAACGAATGTTCACAATCATAGGCTTTCTGCAAATCCACCCAATGTATGTAGATGGGATTAGCATACTCCAATAGCATAGCATACTCTTACTTTTACTTGAAGGCTGAGGAGTGTGACCCCCCCCCCCCCTCATGTAAATGGACTGGCAGGGCTAATTCAAAGATTAAAAGGATGTCAAAATAAGTCTTCATTTTTGGCACTCCCATCAGATTATTTGCTTTTAATAAATGTTTTAAGATGGATTATTTTTTACTTTTGTTGAACCAAGCACAAAAGCACCAAAAATGGTGATAAGAAAAATACACAGAATGGTATGAATCGAAACTGGGGGCCCTGCAGTAGATTCATGAAGCATGAATCAGTGACAGGCATGTCAGGTGATTACACAGAGTGAAAAGCCTCCTAGATTTCGTGTGCACTGGGGCTATTTTTCAACCCACTTCGCTGAAGCAGATATAATATGTTATCAGCAGTCATGGTACAGACTCAATCACAGGTTTAATGAACATGAAAAAAGTGAATTATTTACTCTCCTTTGTTCTTCAAAATACGTTTAGAGGAGAAACTAAAAGTTGATAGACTAAGTACACATTGTCCAATCAAAGTGCAAATTACACAAATGGTCCAACAACAGAAGAAACATGGCATGAACCCAGTAGAGCATGACAGACTTGAAATATTTAAACAAATTGAAAACACCAATACAGCTGCCTATCTGTCTTTAAATGTGTGTGTGTGCGTGTGTGTGTGTGTGTGTGTAAAATATTTTGCCCCGATATTGTTATTATGCTATCCATGAGACCATGTGATATACTGCATTGCCAAGCTCTAATAGATTTATTGGTGAGCTACTGATAGATATAAGATTTTAATCCTCCTATCTAATAAAACCATCAGCTGCCACTACCATCTCCAGTTTGTGAGGTCAAAGGCACTGCCCCAGATGCAACAATGAAGAGGCATGTTAACCAGACAACCCCAAACTTGTCCAGTGCCTTCAACATTTCAGTACAAATCTGAACTGAACATGTGCCTACTCTGTTTTAGCATAACTTGTGCACGATCTCGTTTCCCCTCCTGAAGTGCTGAAGGGTTTGCCAGAACATCTTTGTGGCCACCTGAAAATCTTTTTCCATGGAGCCTCCAAACTCTGCAAGCTTCCTCTTCATTGGTTTCCAGCAGCACATCCTAAGGTTACCACCATGACAGGCACCAGCAACCTTTTGCAGGTGCCTTTTTTGATTGAACAAACTCCATTCAAACTCAGTTCCTGACCTCAATGGGTACAAAGGAGAAGTACTTTTTGAGGTGACAGTTAAATTTATCTCTCACTAAAGCTTCTGGGAGACCTTCCCAAGGAACCTGAAGGACTCTCATGGGTTTAGCACATAAATCTGGCCAGTGCCCAGTCTAATGAATCCAACTCAAACAAACAACAGATTTGTCCTTCCTGAGACATGAAATCTCAAGCTCTTGTACACTATCCATTAGCCTGGAACTGGTGAGTATCCCCATAACACTGTGCATTACATTGCACCCCCAATCTACATCTTGCAGGTAGTGAGCCCACATGATGGCTCCATGTCTCCATTTCAGGCTGAGCCTGACCAGATTTGCCACTGTTAAAAGTATGATGTAAAAATGAAACAAAGATAACTCTTGTCGGATCTTTTCTACTTATTTTCTAAGTGTGGTACACTTAGCTAATTTTTCCCATTCATGGGAAAGTTTAGGACCATTATTTGTCTGATCTCTCCCATCAAATCTGTTCCGCAATGGAGGCCCTGCTGGGAGCATCAAGATCCCTGTTAGTTCTGAAGTTCACCAATGTAGACATATCTCTTCATCATCAAAATCAACTGAAAATATCTTTTGATCTGCATTGATCTACTCAAAACATCTACTCCTCAGCTACTGCTTTTACATGCTTAATACTCATGGTTCCACTTAGGAGTAGAGAGAGAGAGGGAGAGAGAGAGAGAGAGAGAGAGAGAGAGAGAGAAAGAGAGAGAGAGAGAGAGAGAACAGTAATTTCCAGTTCTACTGCAAGATGTATAATTCAAGACAATTTATATTCTAATAAACTTTACATCTAGTCCACCAGATGTAATTATCATTTTTCTTATAATGTTTTTGTGAATATTTCAACTGTCTAGATGATTCTGTCAACTTTAATTTTTACTTAACTATATTTTCAGAAGCAAATGAATTTACTCCAATAAATTTCCCCAAATGCCTACAAAACATACTGCAAACGTATCCCTTTCTTGTCAACCCATTCTAAATTCCAGAAAAAAATATTGTAATGATTTTGACTGTTCTCAGTCCAATCACCAATATCAATACATTGCTAAGATGATGAATTAAGGATATATATGATATTGTCAGCTCACAGCTCCAGGGTCCCTGGTTTGATCCTGAGCTCAGGTAACTGTCTGAGCTGAGTTCACATGGTTTCCCCATGTTAGTGTGTGCAGCACTGCTCAGGAATATAGAAGCAGTTATTGAAGATGAATGAATGAATGAGACACTGTCACATCCAGCTCCACTGCCAATCCAGGAGCCGCCACTCTTCATTCTGATCCTAATCCAGCTGGGACTTTTAAACTCACACTCACCTGACCACTAACATACCTGTTCCCTGTTTGACTCTGTGAATTTAAGCAACTCATTCAGTTCTGTTTTTTTACGATGCTTGTCCATCTTTCTAGTAGCAACTGTTCTAGTAATACTTTCTAGTAGTTATTTCCTGATATTTTCCAGGTTTTGATCTTATTGCTTTCTCTGTGTTTTTGATCAGCTTTTTCGTCTCTGTTTGCCTGTTAGTTTGACCTCTGCTTGTATTTTAGCCATGATTCTGTTTGCCAATTTATATTCTCAATAAAAATAAAGCTCATGCTCACATCCACCTGCCTTGGCTTTGTGAACCATATGAATCACAGTTCATAGATACCATTGTTTCTGGAAATATTTTTGCAGTATTTCAAGGTCTATTTAATTATGCTTAAGATATATATATATATATATATATATATATATATATATATATATATATATATATATATATATATATAAACAATTTATATAAAAGTTATTATTTATGATCATTTTTATTTATTATTTATTTATTTGTCTTATAGTATGTAGGCTTTAAGCAAGTCAATGTGTTCTATATAGTTAATATCACACCATAGTGGCCTCCCTGTTACATCATGTGACCACAAAAAAAAAATAAAATAAAATAAATTTTGAGTGCTCATGTGCTGGTGTTGTCACTGCTGTTGTCAAAAAATCATTGTGCAGGATAACCAACACATGTACAGACCCATTGCTGTCTTGTATCAAAATGAATACTACAGGTTTGTCAAATGTAAAGGGATGATGTTAGGGACTATTTACACCATCCATGCGGTACATGGTAGCTACTAGGTATCTAAAACATTAAAAATGTAATGTTGTCTAACTTAATTCACTGTACTGTAGATGCCATAAATAGCTAGTAGCTCTGGCATTTAAATGAAGAATTCACTGAGTGAAGCAGTGTGTGTGTGTGTGTGTGTGTGTGTGTGTGTGTGTGTGTTTCTATCAATATTTCCATTTCATTTGACAAATCTTCAGTCACTCTACTAATCATCAGTGCCTAGCAAGCTAGTTAGAAGAAGCCAACTTGACAAGATTTCGACTAGGATGTTTTGACGATAAAATGTGTACAGTTTTTGCACAGTAACTTAATCATGGAATCATGCGTGGGAAAACTGCATTTCTTTGCTATGTTTATGGTTATCATTAACTTTTCACATCTTCAGCTATTTTTGTTACACTCTTCCTTGGCCTAAGCTACATAGTCAGCTTTCCAGGGCACTACCTAGAGGGGGTGCTTTTTTACCAAGCCAGTAATTGTATGTTGAATATCATGCTGTGCTCAACATACAGCCTGAGCGCTACCATCCAGTATACAGCTGCCCCCCTTCTTTGCAGCTCCAACAGAAAAGAGTACAGATTCCCTGGCTTTAGGTTGACCTCCTTAAAACACTGATGCTTGCCTACAAAGGCAAAAATGGACCAGCTTCCACTTACCTGAAGACATTCTTTTCTCAGTTCTGACACCCAGGTGGTGGAATAAACCTCCCCTTAATGTCCAAACAGCAGTCCAAACACTGGCTGTCTTCATATGAAAACTGAATGAAGAAACATCTAATCTCAAAGTACTTAAGGAAGCACAAAATCTACACACACACTCAAATGTGATGTATATTCTGTAGCTCCCATACTAATTCTAATGCTATAGCAGGGTTTTATCTTGATGGTATTCTTAGACCCTGGCCTATTTGTACTAGCCTGAAGATATGTTTTTAATGGAGACTCTGCACAAAGCTGTACATGTAGTATAAACGCTCATAGACACACATGTAAGTGTAGCCAGAACAGAGCACTATCCTAGTGCAAAATTTGGTGTATGTCAGTGAATAACAATAAAACATCTGCTAACATTTCCAATGAATTACTGCTTGGCATTTACAAGGCTTCTGTGATTCTAGATACAGATAATCACTAGTGAGCTGTTACTGTAATTAGATTAATTAGTAATTAAGTAATTTCATTTTCTGACCATCAAATTATTTGTTTGGCATTTCTGATAACGCAATTATGATGTCAGGGTAACTAGCAGATACTTACATAGATAACAAATGAAGAATGCCATTCTTCTCTTTGTTTATAACTACTTTTATATGGACCACTTCAATAATTAATAAAAAAATATATGGGCTGGTCATTACGTTCTAAGGAAAAAAGTATGCTTTTTATCTATAAAGCTCTTTTTGATAGATTACCAATGTTGCCTTTTATTTTATCAACGTCTTAGGACAGGTCAACTATTTTAAACAGTTTAAATAGTTCGGAATTAATCTTGCATAAACACAAGGAAAAACAAAGCCAATATCATGTGAATTCTTATTATTATTTTAAACTAATTCAATCATTTCTAATTCCCACTAGTACTAGCTAGTTGTTGCACTACAGCTACGTTTTGGGTCATCATGAGCCTCCAGATATGTATTTCCTCTCTTGGTGTTTTGATGATGGTGGAGTAGAATGCTGTCTAACACATCTGTCCAAAGTCTCCCATAGGTTTTCAACTATATTAAGAGCTAGTGAATGTGAAGGCTGTAGCGTATGATTTACATAATTGTTTTTAAATTATCATCAAACCTTTTGGATGGGAGCACTGTGATCCTGGATAAAATTGTTTCCCATAACAGAGCCACCAGGTTTATTCCTTTCATTTTTTACCTGTAGATTGCAAGTACAGACATGCTTGTGGCTAACTGGTGTGTGGCCTCAGGCTTGTTGTGGAAATTAGCACTCGCAGACTCGTCCTCTGAAGGTAAAAAAAAAGGTTTATTACAGAAAGATGGTTAATACAGGATAGAAGAAAGCAGGATAGGATGAGAGCGCTCTGAAGCGCTTATGCTGAACCACTACTATATATATGGAATGCAGAGCATGACATAATTCTGTGTACCGATAAGAAGCGGTCTGAGGCAGTTCAAACAGGCTTTGTTTTAGGGTCTTAGAAGATGTGCAGATGAACCTTGAACAGAAGAACATGCTTGTGTCTCTGTAAGCAGATAAACATTCTGTACTGATCTCAGTGACATGACCTGGCCTTCTTAGGCGTTATCCTCAGATGAACAAAATTATTACAAAGTAAAAATGAGTAATTTCCCTCACAGGCTTTTATATATATATATATATATATATATATATATATATATATATATATATATACATCCATCTTCTATACTGCTTATCCTTCCTTCAGGGTCACGGGGAAACCTGGAGCCTATCCCAGGGACCATGGGGCACAAGGCGGGGTACACCCTGGAAGGGGTGCCAATCCATCATAGGGCACAATCACATACACATTCACACACCCATTCATACACTACGGACACTTTGGACATGCCAATCAGCCTACCATGCATGTCTTTGGACTGGGGGAGGAAACCGGAGTACCCGGAGGAAACCCACACAGCACAGGGAGAACATGCAAACTCCGCACACACAGGGCCACGGTGGGAATCAAAATCCCCCGACCCTAGAGGTGTGAGGCGAACGTGCTAACCTATATATATATATATAACACAACCTTGATAATTTTGCCTCTGTACGCCACCACAGTGGATTTAAAATGAAATAATAAAGATGTGATTGAAGTGTAGACTTTCAGTTTAATTCAAGAAGTTTAACAGCCAGAGTCCCTCCATTTGGACAGGCTTAAAAGTAATTGGACAATTGACTGATAAGCTGTTTCATGGTCAGGTTTGTCCTGTTTCCTCATTATTTCATGACAAATTAAGGAGATAAAAGGTCTGAAGTTGATTCCATGTGTTGAATTTGCATTTGGCAGCTGTTCCCGGGAACTCTCGATCTACGGCCCAAAGAAGTGGCAATGCAAGTGAGGCCATCATCAGGCTGACAAAACAAAACAGACCTGTCAGAGAAATTCATTGTGTCTGTGAAAATGTAGGGACTATGTAAAAAAAAAGGCTGCAATACTCTAATAAAATGGTTAATGCAATATTTTTTGTTAAACTCCTTGGATTAAAGCTGGAAGTCTTGTTTCATTTCAAATCCATTGTGACGGTGTACAGGGGCAAAAATACAAAAATTGTGTCACTGTCCAAATACTTTGACCTGTCAAAGTATAATGTCAGAATTCATCTAATAACATGAATAGTGCACTTTACAGTAACATAAAATGCACCTGAAAATCTCAGCACAGATCAAGCCAAGTTACCTGATACTGCAGCAATTCAAGGAATCTCCTCAGGCTCATCAGGGAGCACCTGTCACCTGTAGCTCTTCAAAGCTGATAGTGGACAACAGAGAAACTGAGGGTGAGACCCCTGATGCAGGAATGTGTCTGCACTCCAGGAGTACAACGTTGCTTCATGGGCCAACCGAGAATTTTATTACACGGATGTCAAGAAGGCAAAAGGGCAGAGGCCAATCCTACATGTACCTATTTGGGATAATGGTGTAAAGCAAGCAAATGTGAATGTGCTTAATTTGTGTATAATATAACACTGCCATATTGGAATATTGTAATCATTAAATATTTAGTTGAAATTACACAAGACAGATATGACCAATTTAGCTTTTTTCTTCACTTATAATGCAAATGCTATAAATGATTTAATTTGTTTTAAATATTAAAATCTTCAGTGTTTAAAAGTTAACAATCAACATAAATGCATAACCCTCCTTCAGAGCTCTTAAAATGCTGTTGAATTGCTCCAAAGAAGGGTGATATGTTTTGACAGTCATTCTTTTATTATTTGTACTTTGGAATCAGTAGCTGGTAGACATCATTTTGCCGTAACTAGACAGTATTGCATCACCCACCTCTTCTCAGATCAGCTCTTCCAGTGCTCCAGTGGGAGACATCGTTCTATCAAAAATTGAACACCATCCTGGCTGCCTGAAGGGTAATGTCAGCTGTACTCCTACACTATGCACCTGATACATTAGTGAGGTGCGCTGAGCAAACGTGAACATTTTAGCTACAGCTGTAGAGTTAATTTCTTCACATAGTCTTAATCTTATGATTAATATACCCTACAGTGCATTGGTCCCATTTCAGTAACATTCATTAGATCATTAGATGCATTTTACAAATAAAATCCAATTAAATAAACTAATGCAATAATATTAAAAATGAATACAATCCAATATTATTCATGAAAGGCTCACTGATTTATTGCAGTCAATGACTAAGTAATTCTACCTCTATATCTTCAAGGCAACCACAGCCTTTTCAAATGCAAATTGTGATTTCTTGACACTACCTTTGTACTCAGGAGTCAGTTGTACCCCGAATGCATCCTTTGATAAACTACAGAAGGCTAAGAGCCAGCAAAAGCATAAACTGTCTGGGCCTGTTATTAGGCCTGGCTCAAAAAAAGTAAAAAATCTTTAGTCAGTGATAATTCTCTCAGAGTAGTTAGGTGTCTGGCTTCAGAAGAGACTTGAGTATATGAGTCATTGAGCTGAAGACCGTTATATTTATCAAAAGAGATTTCTCTTTTTCGTTTGCAGAAGTACTTCTACTAGGACTACTGATGTAAGCTTTCTGATTGTGTAGCAACCCTTGATGTCCTTTCACTTACCATTATATACAGCAGGGAAAGACTTGAAGCTCATTTCATAAACATTACTAAGCAAAGAAATGTAATGCCTTTACATGAGGCAGAAAAACTAATTCATGCTTTTACTGCTTGTTGGTTGGACTCATGCCTTGCTGTAACAAGCTACAGTTAGTGTAGAATGTAGTAGCATAAAAGTCCTATATGTATATACAGTGGGGGAAATAAGTATTGAACACATCAACATTTTTTTCAGTAAATATATTTCCAATCAGGCTATTCACATGAAATTTTCACCAGAAATCAGTATTAACTCAAGAAATCCGGAAATATGAAGAAATCCAAACATTAAAGCCCATAAATTAAGTTGTGTAATAAAGAGGAATAACATAGGAAAAAAGTATTGAACAAGCTAACTGAAATTTATTTACTACTTAGTGGAAAAGCCTTTGTTTGTAATGGCAGCTTCAAGATGCTTCCTGTATGAAGAAATTAATCTGCTGCAGTATTCAGGTGTGATTTTGGCCCATTCTTCTAAACATATTGTCTTTAAATCTTGTTCAATTGGATTCAAGTCAGGTGACTGACTGGGCCAATCTGACACATTGATTTTTTTTTCTCTGAAACCAATTCAGAGTTTCCTTTGCTGTATGCTTTGGATCGTTGTCCTGCTGGAAGCTCCACCCATGTCTCATCTTCATCATCCCAGTGGATGGCAGCAGATTCTTCTCATGAATCTCCCGGTACAGGGCTCCATTCACCGTTCCTTCAATTATATGAAGTCTGCCAGTACCATGCGATGAAAAACAGCCGCACACCATGATGCTTCCACCTCCACACTTTACTGTTGTTATAGTGTTTTTAGGGTGGTGTGCAGTGCCATTTGGTGTGTAGTATGACAGCCAAAAAGTTATATTTTGCTCTTGTCTGACGAGACTACACTCTCTCAGTATTTCATAGGCTTGTCCAAATGAGTTGTAGCAAACATTAAATGAGCTTCGACATGCCTTGTCTTTAGTAATGGAGTCCTGCAGGGTGAGCGTGCATAGAGGCCATGGTGGTGGAGTGCATTGTTTATTGTTTTCTCTGTGACGATGGCACCTGCTGCCTCCAAGTGTTTCTGGAGCTCTTTTTGAGTGGTCCTTGGCTCTTGGGCTTGGGCTCTTCTGACTATTCTTCTGACTCCCTGGTTAGAAATCTTGTGAGGAGGTCCTGTGCATGGCTGGTTGATGATGGAGTGATGTTGCTTCCACTTGCAGATAATGGCCCCAATGGTGCTTACTGGAGGATTCAGAAGTTTTGAAATACGTCTGTATGCAATTCCAATATGTTTCGCAACAATAAGGTTGCAAAGAGGTGGATTTGGCGCACACAGAGACGTAACCATATGGAAAAGTACCTCATGCCCATGGTTAAATATGGTGGTGGCTCTGTTTTGGGGCTGTTTTTCTGCCAGAGGACCTGGACATTTTTTTAGGATACATGGCATCATGGTCTCTATCAAATATCAAATATCAATAATAACAGATATTAAATGACGTCTGCCTCTGCCAGAGAGCTTAAAATGAGCCGTGGTTGGATCTTCCAGCAGGACAATGGTTTACTGACCATAAAGGTCCTGCCATGACCATCCCAGTCCCCTGACTTGGAACCCATAGAAAACCTGTGGGGTGAACTGAAGAGGAGAGTCCACCAGCATGGACCTCAAACAAGTTTCTGGAGAGATTCTGGAGGAATGGTCTCAGATATCTTGCCATGTATTCTCTAACCTCATCAGCCATTATAGGAGAAGACTCAGAGCTGTTATCTTGGCAAAGGGAGGTAGCACAAGATATTGAATAAAAGGCTGCCAATAACTGTTGCACACATATTTAACAAATATATACATACAGTATCTCACAAAAGTGAGTACACCCCTCACATTTTTGTAAATATTTGATTATATCTTTTCATGTGACAACACTGAAGAAATGACACTTTACTACAATGTAAAGTAGTGAGTGTAAAGCTTGTGTAACAGTGTAAATTTGCTGTCCCCTCAAAATAACTCAACACACAGCCATTAATGTCTAAACCACTGGCAACAAAAGTGAGTAAACCACTAAGTGAAAATGTCCAAATTGGGCCCAATTAGCCATTTTCCCTCCCCGGTGTCATGTGACTTGGTATTGTTACAAGGTCTCAGGTGTGAATGGGGAGCAGGTGTGTTAAATTTGGTGTCATCGCTCTCACATTCCCTCATACTGGTCACTGGAAGTTCAACATGGCACCTCATGGCAAAGAACTCTCTGAGGATCTGAAAAAAGAATTGTTGCTTTACATAAAGATGGCCTAGGCTATAAGACGATTGCCAAGACCCTGACACTGAGCTGCAGCACGGTGGCCAAGACCATACAGCGGTTTAGCAGGACAGGTTCCACTCAGAACAGGCCTCGCCATGGTTGAGCAAAGAAGTTGAGTGCACGTGCTCAGCGTCATATCCAGAGGTTGTCTTTGGGAAATAGACGTATGAGTGCTGCCAGCATTGCTGCAGAGGTTGAAGGGGTGGGGGGTCAGCCTGTCAGTGCTCAGACCATACGCTGCACAATGCATCAAATTGGTCTGCATGGCTGTCGTCCTAGAAGGAAGCCTCTTCTAAAGATGATGCACAAGAAAGCCTGCAAACGGTTTGCTGAAGACAAGCAGACTAAGCACATGGATTACTGGAACCATGTCCTGTGGTCTGATGAGACCAAGATAAACTTATTTGATTCAGAATTCAAAATGGGCCAAGCATGTCTCCAGACCTACACCCTATTGAGCATCTGTGGGACATCCTCTAACGGAAGGTGGAGGAGCACAATGTCTCTAACATCCACCAGCTCCGTGATGTCTTCATGGAGGAGTGGAAGAGGACTCCAGTGGCAACCTGTGAAGCTCTGGTGAACTCCATGCCCAAGAGGGTTAAGGCAGTGCTGGAAAATAATGGTGGCCACACAAAATATTGAGACTTTGGGCCCAATTTGGACATTTTCACTTAGGGGTGTACTCACTTTTGTTGCCAGCGGTTTAGACATTAATGGCTGTGTGTTGAGTTATTTTGAGGGGACAGCAAATTTACACTGTTACACAAGCTGTACACTTATTACTTTACAATGTAGCAAATTGTCATTTCTTCAGATATAATCAGATATAATCAAATATTCAAATATTTACAAAAATGTGAGGGGTGTACTCACTTTTGTGAGATACTGTGTGTGTGTATATATATATATATATATATATATATATATATATATATATATATATATATATATATATATATTTGGATAAACTTGTGTTTTGGTTGCAATAGTTTGATATCCATGAGAGCAGAGTATTTTTGATTAAGATTTTGAACAGGATGATTGGTGATAATTGTTAGTAGTGTTTAGTTATAGTTAATAGTTATTTAATTTTCCATAAATGCAATAGTGTCAAAAGGTCAAACACAGGCTGACACCTCTACATTTAAAAGCTTTCAAGAGAGCACAAATCTTCATTATATAGTGAGCAATATGAGCTATTAAACCATATTGTTCCTTTAATGTGAGAAAAAAATGTCTTATATTAATTATAAAAGCAATATCACTGAATGACTGTTCACTCTCCTATTAATGATGAAATCGTAATGAAATCTTATTGCAATCTTACAAACCCAGCATGTCATCAGAAATCTATTCAAAATGGACCAGTGCATTTTGTTGCAGTTTGTTAACTATCAGTAACTAGGAGCATTACAGCCAAATTTTTTCCTGAACAAATGGTAGTCATCAGTCTGTTTTACGTCATAAGACTTAATTGATTAGCCGCTACAGGAGATCAAAAGTGAACCTTGCTTTCAGGCAGGATGCTGATGCTGGTTTCCATTTATTCCAGCTTTTGTACGGCATGCTGTTCGAAAAGCTTGGAAACACACAGCAGCCAAGCTGAACATCTCACTTTTTTACCCAGTCATTTCTCTAACTCTCACTGCTCCCTTGCCTAAGAAGACAACTCAGATTAATGTTATTGACACAAGCTTCCGTGCACCCATGGGTTTGCCAGCTTTTACCAACAAATGCACACACACACACATACAAACACACACACACATACACACACACACACACACACACACACACACACACACACACACACACACACACATCAGTGGAGACTGAAAAGCACCCCCACACACAGGCCCCTCAGGTAGCTTTCATGTGAGGACTGTACAAGGCAAGCAAAAGAAAATCCATACTGAAGAGACACAACATAGAGTCACTTTACTCTGCTGCTACGAGGCTTGATAAACCTCATCAACCTGAAGGGCCGTTGTTGCATCAAGCATGGAGGAGGTAACACTGGCTGTCCGAGATAAAGGTGAAAAACAGCATGGCATGACATCCTTGAACCAATGTTGCCTGAAAGGAAAAAGCTGACATAGAAAAAAGAATATGTCAGAAAGGGATTTAAAAATAAGAGACAGAGGAGTACAGTGCAGGAGGGCAAGAGGGAAATGGAGAGATGGCTATCTGAAAAGCCAAACTACAAATCATATTAGGCACTGCACAGTCAGATATATCTTAATTATGTTAAGGAGAAGGCCCATTATTGGCAGGTTGTCAACATAACCTATTCTATTGCAGATAAAGGAGGATGCTCTCCTATCCGGTCATCATATTCAATAAGGAAGTCATGGAGGCAGCAGCAGCCTGTTAATTAAAGCCAGAAGTGGGCTTGCAATATTTTCAGTTGCTTCTAAGTTAGTAACATTTGTATTTGCTTAATCTGCCTTGTCTATATTAAAACTGTAAAAATAAATACATAAATAAATAAAGTAATTTAATGAACAGATCCCATCATAAAAGAATAACATCACATCATACAAGAATAAAGAGAATATACTGTACATCTCCCCAGCCAATGTATCATGGTAGCATATACTGGCTGGTGTTAATCAATGTTATACATCTTTGATACTGCCATGACAAAATATTGTAGCATTCTGGTATTGTCCAGAAGCCAAATATTTTTTAAAAAAATTATCCCTAATTCAGACTTGACTTGATACAATAATATTATGTATAATTTAAATATGAGACACCTGAATCTAGGTATTTGAGAATTAGTAGGTATTAATCCTAATAAAGAAATATGAATGTACTATTTCCTTCAATACACACGTTAGCTTGTAATACATAGTTACAGTGACTAACACACTGTTGTGTGTTATTTTTGTAACTGCTGTTAGTCAGTAAAAACGCATTATATTAGTAAAGAATGATGTAATATTGTCTGAGAAATAGAATTTATCAAAATTGGATTATCTTTTTAGAATTAGAAACACACACACACACACACACACACACACACACACACACACACACACACACACTCACAGAGGCAAACCTAGATTATCTGCCCTTCTGACAGATTTATGTTATTATGTCTACCCAGAGATATTGTTGTGACCCTTTATTTCCGTGGAGGAATCGCAGTAGACTCATGTTTCAAAGACTTCATTTCTATATTAAAAACACTATTAAGGAAAGGAGCTACCCTGCAATTGCTGAACATGGTCTCAAAACTGTGTCCCTTGCCCCTGTATCATGTCCCCCCAGCTCCCCTGTCTGCTGCCTGAATAAAATACATAGGCATGATAGGTCAAGCCCACATCATCACATCATTATGAGAAAACATAAAATGTTACATAAACACATATACATTAAAAAAATATATATATTCCATTGGCTCCTACAGATATAAATATACAACGTACATTTGAAAATAGTCAAATCATATCGAACAGAACATGAACTGTTTATTTTTACAGCTTCATGGTGTGTTTTACAAATATTAAATCAGTGAGGAAACAAATTCTTTATCTTCAACTAATGGTAACTAATGTATTAACTAATGTAAAGGACTGATTTGCAGGAGTAAAGAACGCAGTACCTGTACTTTCCAAGCGGTACTGCCGGTGTTGTGCACATTATTCCGGGTAACTATTGCATTTCAGCCCACATTAAGAACTTCTAATACTACTCAAAGCATGCTAAACCTAGCTAACTATTGTCACTAATTCATCTTATAATAAGGTGAAATAAAACTGAAACTGGACAACTAGGCTTGAGTTAGTTTGTCTGTGCTATGCACTGTTTTAAGATGAAAATGTATTATTTAAATGATCAGCCTGTAGATATGCCTCATAGATACACACACACACACACACACACACACACACACACACACACACACAAATGGCAACTTGGAAGCAGACCCAGGCTTCGGTGCTATGTCTCAATTTGTCTACTTATACGATGCACTGAAAGGATGTGCTCTTTTTGCGGAGAAAAAGTCAATGCTTTTGAGTGTGTTGCAAAAGAGTATGCAAGTACTGGGACATACTAACACATCATGTAATGGAAGAGAACGTTGTTGCCTAGTTACTCACACTTTCATCGTAAAAAGACTCCTTGTTGCATTTCAGCTTTTCTTCATTCATTATTCTTTATGTAATTCATACAATGTAATTTAATTTACCACTCCCTTGATTTATTTTTCAACATTTCATTTACACCTCTCTAAAATGCATCCTTGAATTTGGTAAAGCAAATGGTCACTTAGCTCCCCCTCCCTCGTGCAAGGAGTTGTGGGCAATATTAGCTGAAAAAGTGTCCATGGATCCACATTTCAAATATCTACTGGAAATAGTAGACCATCTGGGTACAGTTTGGATACTCATTTCAACATACTATGATTTGGGACACACTAATTCTAATCTCGATACTATTTAGGACGGATACTAGGCAAATTGGGATGCGGCATTGGACTCTGCAACAATAATTTTCCAAAATACACCAGGCCTTGTTACTATACTATTTTATACCTTTCACCCCTCGACAGATAATGTTTTACATTCCACTCTTTATTAGACCCTCAGTTTATATGTTATGTGAAAAGCTACTTTGTCTAAAGCAGATCTTGGGCTTCAGTACAAGAAACAGCAGTGTTTGGTTGATATACAGTATATGTCCTAGCAGAACTATTGTATCTATTAGCAAGCTGTGTTTGTTCAAATGAAACATGACTGCCCCCTACTGGTCTTGTCTTTTCTACGCACACAGCATGAAATCGCAGGATCCCTTTTCCTTCAACGCGCATTTTCAATGGCCATCTGTGTACATTTATATTTTTTAAACCTTGGATTACAAGCTCTTACATCAGATGCTCACATTATAAATCTGAAAGAAAACATTCAAAATTTTAATATCAGCAAGACTCCAATCCCCAAGCCAGTCGACATCTAAAGCAACACATCACTTATGGCACAAGTAGAGATGTTAGAAGCATTTCGTTGGTTGTGACTTGTGACTGATTTGTTTCAAGTGATTCCAAGGAACAAATGGATCTTCTGAATAGTAAGGGTGCTCTCTCAATTAACTTAATCAACAACAATTCCTGCTATTCATGTACCTTGATTTCACTTATTAGTAGGTGGTATGTATATGCACAGTTTATATGGGCAGACAATTAAGCTTTATAAATTAATGATATACATTTAGCAGACATTTTATTCAATTTGCAATCACAATCTTCTGGTCATTAGCACATACTTAGCCACTGAGACACTGCTGCACTATTATTAATGAATTCATGTTTCTTGAAATTTTTAACAAGATGTATGACCTTTTAGAAGTTTCAAAAGCATTGTGCATTCTGATTACAATGATGGTATTCCTATAATCAGAGTAATAGTTACCAGTCTTCAATGACAATGGCCTACTCTCCCACCCACCTCCAGTTCTACAATATCATTGTCATTGGCTTTGCTATTAGTGAAGGAAAATTAATTATCAGTGACTGAAGCCCCCAGAGCTTTTGGGCTAGCTTAATGAGAAAGAATTAATGCTGCATTGACGAGGCAATGATACATAGCCAAAACCTATCTTGAGCTATCAAGGTTGGATGGTAAAATCTTACCAACTTGTATGATGCAAGAAACTCATGAGGATTTATTTTCATAAGTTGAGCTAAGAGTTTTGGTGTAGATTTAATGTTGATGAAACTTTGGCACTTTCCTATTGCTGAAAGAAAAAAACCTGAGGTGGACGCTTTATGTGGACTTTAGGAACCTTTTGGTGATTTTTCACATACACCCAATTACAGTGGGGGAAATAAGTATTGAACACATCAACATTTTTTTTTTCAATAAATATATTTCATATGAGGCTATTCACATGAAATTTTCACCAGACATCAGTATTAACTCAAGAAATCTGGAAATATAAAGAACTGACAACATTAAAGTCCATAAATGAAGTTATGTGTAATAAAGTGGAATGATGCAGGAAAAAAGTATTTGGCACGCTAACTGAAATTTATTTAATACTTAGTGGAGAAGCCTTTGTTTATAATGACAGCTTCAACATGCTTTCTTTATGAAGAAATTAATTGGTCGCAGTATTCAGATGTGATTTTGGCCCATTCTTCTAAACATATTATCTTTAAATCTTGGCCAATTGGACTCAAGTCAGGTGATGGACTGGGCCATTCTAACGCCTTTATTATTATTTTTTCTCTAAAACCAATTAAGAGTTTCCGTTGCTGTATACTTTGGATCGTTGTCCTGGTGGAAGGCCTACCCACGTCATCATCCTGGTGGATGGCAGCAGATTCTTCATAAGAATCTTCTGGTAAAGGGCTCCATTCATCGTTCCTTCAATTATATGAAGTCTGCCAGTACCAGGCGATGAAAAACAGCCCCACACCATGATGCTTCCACCTCCAAACTTCACTGTTGGTATAGTGTTTTAAGGGTGATGTGCAGTGCCATTTCTTCTCCAAACATGGTATGTAGTATGACAGCCAAAAAGTAAAATTTTGCTCTCGTTTGACAAGACTACACTCTCCCAGTATTTCATAGGCTTGTCCAAATGAGTTGTAAATGAGCTTCAACATGCCTTTAGTAATAGAGTCTTGCGGGGTGAGCGTGCATACAGTTCATGGCGGTGGAGTGCACTGCCTATTGTTTTCTCTGTGATGATGGTACCTGCTGCCTCCAAGTGTTTTTGGAGCTTTTTCCGAGTGGTCCTTGGCTCTTGGGCTACTCTTCTGACTATTCTTCTGACTCCCTGGTCAGAAATTTTGTGAGGATCTTCTGTGCATGGCCGGTTGATGAACGAGTGATGTTGCTTCCACTTGCAGATAATGGCCCCATATCGATTCCATCAATATATTTTGCAACAATAAGATTGTGAAGGTCTTGGGAGAGCTCTTTGCTTATACGCATCATGAAATGTTTCTTGTGTGACACCTTGGTAACGAAAAGCCTTTTTATAGACCATCAATATACTAACCCAGCTGATATTAATTTGCACAGATAGGGGGTATAATTACTTACGGATTTCAGCTGGTTCCTTGTCTTACCTTGCCTTGGAGAACTGCTTTTTCTTAGCATGTTCAATACTTAAAGTGTTTTTTCCTGTGCCATTATTACACATAAGTTTATTTTTGGATTTTAATGTTGTGAATTCTTTATATTTCTGGACTTCTTGAGTTAATACTGATATCTGCTGAAAATTTCATGTGAATAACCTCGTTGGAAATATATTTACTGAATTTTTTTTTTTTACATGTCCAATACTTATTTCCCCCACTGTACATCCTGTACAGTATATACCAGAAACCCATGAAACTGTGTGAGGTAAGATGTAGACAGTAGTGAGTGTATAGCTTGTGTAACAGTGTAAATTTGCTGTCCCCTCAAAATAACTCAAGACACAGCCATTAATGTCTAAACCACTGGCAACGAAAGTGAGTACACCCCTAAGTGAAAATGTCCAAATTGTGCCCAAAGTGTCAATATTTTGTGTGGCCACCATTATTTTCCAGCACTGCCTTAACCCACTTGGGCATGGAGTTCACCAGAGCTTCACAGGTTGCCACTGGAGTCCTCTTCCACTCCTCCATGATGACATCACGGAGCTGGTGGATGTTAGAGACCTTGTGCTCCTCCACCTTCTGTTTCAGGATGCCCCACAGATGCTCAATAGGGTTTAGGTCTGGAGACATGCTTGGCCAGTCAATCACCTTCACCCTCAGCTTCTTTAGCAAGGCAGTGGTCGTCTTGGAGGTGTGTTTGGGGTCGTTATCATGCTGGAATACTGCATACTGATCATGCTCTGCTTCAGCATGTCACGGTACATGTTGGCATTCATGGTTCCCTCAATGAACTGTAGCTCCCCAGTGCCAGCAGCACTCATGCAGCCCCAGACCATGACACTGCCACCACCATGCTTGACTGTAAACAAGACACACTTGTCTTTGTACTCCTCACCTGGTTGCCGCCACACACGCTTGACACCATCTGAACCAAATAAGTTTTATCTTGGTCTCATCAGACCACAGGACACGGTTCCAGTAATCCATGTGCTTAGTCTGCTTGTCTTCAGCAAACTGTTTGCGGGCTTTCTTGTGCATCATCTTTAGAAGAGGCTTCCTTCTGGGACGACAGCCATGCAGACCAATTTGATGCAGTGTGCGGCGTATGGTCTGAGCACTGACAGGCTGACCCCCCACCCCTTCAACCTCTGCAGCAATGCTGGTAGCACTCATACATCTATTTCCCAAACACAACCTCTGGATATGACGCTGAGCAGGTGCACTCAACTTCTTTGGTCGACCATGGTGAGGCCTGTTCTGAGTGGAACCTGTCCTGTTAAACCACTGTATGGTCTTGGCCACCGTGCTGCAGCTCAGTGTCAGGGTCTTGGCAATCTTCTTATAGCCTAGGCCATCTTTATGCAGAGCAACAATTCTTTTTTCAGGTCCTCAGAGAGTTCTTTGCCATGAGGTGCCATGTTGAACTTCCAGTGACCAGTATGAGGGAGTGTGAGAGCGATGACACCAAATTTAACACACCTGCTCCCCATTCACACCTGAGACCTTGTAACACGAACAAGTCACATGACACTGGGGAGGGAAAATGGCTAATTGGGCCCAATTTGGACATTTTCACTTAGGGGTGTACTCACTTTTGTTGTCAGCGGTTTAGACATTAATGGCTGTGTGTTGAGTTATTTTGAGGGGACAGCAAATTACACTGTTATACAAGCTGTACACTCACTACTTTACATTGTAGCAAAGTGTAATTCCTTCAGTGTTGTCACATGAAAAGATACAATCAAATATTTACAACTTTCTGTTATATTTCACACCTCATAACCATCGTGTGTGCATCAGACCCCTAAAAAAGTAGTCGCTCTGTGTCAAAGTTCCTTTCCTTTTGGACAGAGGTGTGATAGAAAAGGTAGGCATAGCAGTTCAAAGCAGTTGTTTCTATTTATTTGTGGTTGCAACCAAATCTAAACTTGAGAGAGTTCAACCAGTTCTTAAACACCCTCCTCTTTCATATGCAGCAGGTGATAGTGACAGTAAATTAAGCTGTCCAGCCTGTTTCACATCTGTGGATCTCTCCAAGACTTATTTCCATATTCCCATTGACCTGGAACACAGGTGGTTTTTAAGGTTTGCCTTCCAAGAGCAAGCATTCCAATTCAAAGTCCTGCTTCTTAACCTCTCACTAGCACTGCAAAGACATTTGCAATCTGCCTTACCTCCCTGTTGGTCAGCAGCACCAGGATATTTCTGTACTTGAACAACTGGCTCCTATGTGTCAGGCCCCCCTTTTCCCACATTATCATTCTCTGACAGTGAACTCAGAAATGAGCTCCCTAACAATGAAGCAGGCTGCACAGTACATCGGCATGAAGCTAGATTCACAGAGAATGCTAGCCACTCTATCACAATGTGTGGCGGATATTATTATGCTTGCCAATCACATTCAGCCAGTCTGCCCTGTGAGGAATAGACATTGGATGATAATGATAATCATGGCAGCTAGAGTGGTGATTCAAAGACCATACATAGCAAAAGGAGCCTGAGCATAACAGAAAGAGTCTGGTGGAAATTACCCATCAGAGAGAGAAGGAGTAGCCATCTACTTTGTATGCTAGGAAGCAGAGTGGTGCTGGAGCGGTTTGGGTTGGGTGGGGGTTGTTATGTAGATGTAGATGGCCCTCAAGTTCGTCTTGCTGGTTCTAACACATCACCATGTGTTGGTCTGCTCAGACAACACTGTGATAGTCTTGCACAGAATCTTCACACCCCAATTATAGCTAACTTCACTGGAGGCAACTCATCTGCCATGGTTCCGCAATGGGGTAATGATACACTGTCAGGACAGCATGTACATTCAGGGGAGTGGTGTCTGCACCTGTAATTGGTAGCCCAGATTTGGGAGAAGTTTGGTGAGGCACAGACAGACCACAAGAGGCAAGTCAACATATTGATTGTTGCCACACATTGTACATAGTTCAACTATGTGTATAATCCTGCTTGTAGCCCAGAGATAGCAGTGAAGATTTTCAGTAGCTGTTGGTACACCCTTGCAATTTCTTTTTCCAGCAGATAAGCTATCCCAAGTGGATGGTGAGATTTGGGAGTACAAGTAATGGAAACATCTAAATGCAAGAGGCTCTAGCACACAGATCTTGTATGACCTTAAAAAGGCTGGATGCATTGCACAGTTCCCTGGATCCTTCTTTAGACACTGCTAGACAGTGGCAGCCCACTGTCTCCATCTACACTAAAGGTGTATATGGCATCATTACAGCACAGCACATCACTGGGTGGTGGATGTCATCACCTTAGCCCAGTGGTTCCCATACTTTTCCAGGGCAAGGCCCCCCAAATGGCATTAAAATTTGACCGAGGCCCCCCTTTTGCAAGATGTCTTTAAAACACATTAAAAATACAGACTTCTGAATATATCCCCCCCCCACCTTTTTTTTTTATTAATAATTACATCTTACATCTTTACATTACACGAGGAATTGATTGTGTGTGTGTGTGTGTGTGTGTCTGAGAGTGAGAAAGAGAAAGCGTACATTTATTAATTTTTCACACAAAATTGTTGAGGCCCACCAGGTGCCCCCTGGCAGCCCCCACTTTGAAAACCACTGCCTTAGCCTATAGCTTGGCTGAGTGTCTAGTCTTTACTATGACATGACACTCAACAAGGAGCATCTACTCCTCATGAGCCAAATTTAGAGGTGTGCTGCTCTGATCTGGGCATCATCCTGAGCTTTCTTCAGATGACACAAGATTTTAAATAACTAATTCATGGTAGTCCTAAGGTCAGTAATGATTCTTATGGCAGTGTTACATCATCCAGGTGTTTCACATCGCCCCTGGTGGTTAGGAGAGGTGGAATAGAACACTATTTACAGTATGTATGCAAGTGTGGTTTTGTGAACTCCAGAATGAGTTCACAAAACCAAAATTGTTTGCATTCTTTTTAATAAATTTTGATGGCAGATATGCATTTAACCTTTAGAGGAATTCTCTGGTAATTTTGAAACTCTGTGATACTGTACCAGCCATGTCAGGTGAGGAATGCTCTATGAGGCATGCCCTGGTTTTAAATTATGCATGCTACGCACTTACTCCCACCAAAGGTTTGGAAGATATAGAGACAGCAACCACAACTTTAGGCCTTAATTGTGCCTGAACATTGTAAGTGCTGTCGTATTTGTAATCTATTGGTATAAATGAATGAATAAATAAATGTATAAAAAGAGGTTTAAGTGTGTGTGTGTTTGTATATATATAAAGCTCATTCACATTCAGTAACTGAGTTTTATAAATTACCTAGGGGCAATTTATCTTAGTCATTTCACCTACTGGCATGTTTTTTGGAGGTGACAGGAAACCCACATGGACACAGGGAGAACATGCACAGAAACTGCACACAGATACTTGCTTGAGCACAAGATCGAACCAAGGACCCTGGAGCTGTGAGGCATTAACACTACCCACTTCCCACCACCCCAAGTTTGAGCTTCTTCTCCAAATAAAAGAACTACCATTTTCCAAGTTGTTCTCATTTAACACTAGAACTAGAACTAGTGCTTGACCTGGGCTGGTATTCATGCAGTACCACCACTTCTATGTTTTGTGCTTCTAAGCACCATAGTGGTACTAAACTTAAAAAGACAGTGTAGCTAATAATGCAATCTTTTGGCTACACGCCACAAACTAAGTGGAGTTACAGTTCACAGTGTATACACAATGTGATTTCAATTAATTGTAAAGACTTTGAGCCTAAAAATAAAGACAGTGATAAACAGAGTGTGAAGAAAGGACTTGCATTTTAAACACCATTAAAGCAGCTTTTGTAGATGCATTGAAGCAGCTTTTGAAAACATGCTAGTTACTTAACTAAAGTGCTAGTAAAATGCTTTAGAAATGCATCCAGTGTGAATTAGTCTGAATGGAGCCAGAGCCCAACATAACATTGCCTCAGAATGAGAGTGAATCAAATACTCAAACATATACAACATATACTGACAAAGTACGGAGAAGTGTAAAGAGGTCTGCTACACTGATGATACATTTAACCTCTTGTTAGTATTTGGTGTCTGTAATGTCATGTGTAATGTTTGTAATTGTCTGGTGCTGTGACTAAAAAATTTCCCTCCGAGATCAGTCGGTCAGTTGGTCGGTCGGTTCATCGGTCCGTCTGTCTTAATAGAAAACAATGGATATTTTATATTCATTTTGTATTTCAATATTTAAATGGTTTAATTTTTTTTGAATGATTAAATAATTTGTGTCTTCTTAATTCTGTGGTTTTTCAAGTAATAAGTTATACATCAGCCACTGGCAGCTGTCTTTAGTTTGACTTTGTTAACATTAGACAAGCATGTACTTAACACTAGTTTTCAACTGAATGAGACAAACAGCAAGATATTTTAACCAAACAAGGATTAAACAAGCCTTCAATGAAGTGTCAAATCTAACACATTACATATAATGTAAATGGTAATGATAATTGGACAGTGACTAAAACACTGTTTGTTCTTCTGCTCTGATCAGTGCTCAGACATGTTGAAACACTTTGAGCAGTAGAACAACACTGAAAATTTTGGCTATGTGGAAGCATTTAAACTTTTTTTACTGTTTAAAGCATTGTAAAAAGATTTTTATCAAAAATTGACTGTTATATTTTTACTGTTTACTGCTGTTTTAATGTGGTTATATTTAATTTTCCATCCATCCATCCATCTTCTATACCACTTATCCTTCCTTCAGGGTCACGGGGGAACCTGGAGCCTATCTCAGGGAGCATGGGGTACAAGGCGGGGTACACCCTGGACAGGGTGCCAATCCATTGCAGGGCACACTGGGGGAGGAAACCAGAGTACCCGGAGGAAACCCCCGCAGCACGGGGAGAACATGCAAACTCCACACACACAGGGCCATGGTGGGAATCGAACCCCTGACCCTGGAGGTGTGATGCGAACACACTAACCACTAAGCCACCGTGTGCCCCTTATATTTAATTTTATTCCATTCTATTTAATTTCATTTTATTAATAATAGTTAATAATAGCCAGTTAATAATAGGCAATAAAAGCCTTGGATGAATGGAACGACTTGGTCTTATACACTGAACTAATTTGAGTTCTCAAAACACTAGGAAGTGGGCCTTATAGGGAAAAGTTTGAAAACATCCGGGATAGTTCATAGTAGTAACTAAATAATATACTTAATAATGACTAACTGAATAATGAACCGAGGGGTTAAAGTTACTATCCCACAGAAATTGCATTTCTGTGTCTTTGGATAAATATTGAAATTCAAGGCAGTATGGTCAATTTATTTTCAAATACACATAAAAGGAATCTCCACTGGTTTACATACCATAAGTTTCTAGTAATGTTGTAACGCAATTTCATTTCCTCAATTTCATTGTGCATACTGTATTTAAATATATATTACAGAAATGAGTCAATTGATTTTTGAAGTAATACCCTTAAAGAAGAAAGTTTTACTGTATGTACAGAGATGTGTTGCATGAGCTGACACAATGAGGCTACAGCATTGTCATTCTGCTCACAGATCTTTAATTAATACAGAAATTCTCTCTCTCTCTCTCTCTCTCTCTCTCTCTCTCTCTCTCTCCCTCTCTCCCTCTCCCCCCTTTGGTTCCTTGGTGTTACAACCCGCTATCTTGGGAAGTTTTTGTGTGCTGTGACATATTTTGTTTGCAGGTCCGAACTCCCTCCCAGACTTTCCACTGAATTCTCACTGAATGGCAGCCATTTTTAAAGAAGAAGACAGAGTGAGAATGGTGTGGGATGTTGGAGGTGGTTACATGTGTGTTGGTGGTTTAGAGAGTGTGTTTGGTTGTGCTGCTTTATGCTATTTTCTGACTGCTGTTCTGGTTTTTGACTGTTGCCTGGATTTCTGACTTTGAGTTTGGTTGTCCTTGTACTTGTTTATGTGCATTCTATCCACCATTGTATATATGTTCACTTGGTTCACTGGCAGTAGAGGTGTGGCTGCCATTTCAGTACTGTAACAAACCCATTACATGACAATGTAGCAATATCAGATCAATGTTTAGAGTGTTTTGCTCTGCTTAGAGAGACCGAACTAGCTACATTAATCTCTTCAGCCAATTCATCAACTTGCATACTAGATCCCGTACCTACATGTTTGCTTAAACAGATTTGTCCAGGAGTAATTGAACCACTTTTAAATATAATCAGTTCTTCCCTAAGCACTGGCTATGTACCTAAATCACTTAAATTAGCAGTTATTAAACCCTTGATTAAAAAACCTTATCTTGACCCGTCTCAATTGTCCAGCTATAGACCAATATCAAATCTCCCCTTCATCTCTAAGATTTTAGAAAAGGTTGTTGCAAAGCAGTTATGCTCGTACTTAGATAGGAATAACATTCATGAAATGTATCAGTCAGGATTTAGACCTCATCATAGCACAGAGACAGCGTTAGTTAAAGTAGTAAATGACCTTCTACTGACCTACGATCAGGGTTGTGTCTCGCTGCTTGTGTTACTCGACCTTAGTGCAGCTTTTGATACTATAGATCACACTATTCTCCTTGATAGATTAGAAAATGTTGTTGGTATTAAGGGAACAGTCCTCTCCTGGCTCAGGTCTTATCTGACTGATCGTTATCAGTTCGTAGATGTAAATGGTGATTTCTCCATGCGTACTGAGGTTACTTTTGGAGTTCCACAGGGTTCTGTTTTAGGCCCATTGCTCTTTACTTTATATATGCTACCCCTAGGACAAATTATTCGTAAACACAGAATTAGCTTTCACTGTTATGCTGATGATACACAGTTGTATGTTTCAGCGAAGCCAGAGGACAGACAGAAGCTTAGTAAAGTTGAGGATTGTGTAAAGGACATTAGACGTTGGATGTTAACTAACTTCCTTTTACTTAATTCTGATAAAACAGAAATACTTTTATTAGGCCCACGTGTAGCTAGAAGTAATCTTTCTGATCACATGGTTACTCTGGATGGTCTTTCTGTTTCATCATGTACAGCAGTTAAAGACCTTGGAGTGATTATTGACTCCAGCCTATCATTTGATGCTCATGTAGATAATATTACTAGGATAGCTTTCTTTCATCTCAGAAATATTTCTAAGATAAGAAACATATTGTCACTACATGATGCGGAAATACTAGTTCATGCATTCGTCACCTCTAGATTAGATTACTGTAATGCCTTACTGTCTGGATGTTTCAGTAGGAATATAAATAAGCTCCAGTTAGTCCAGAATGCAGCTGCTAGAGTCCTAACTAGAACTAGAAGATACGACCATATCACACCAATATTATCAGTACTGCATTGGCTCCCAGTAAAATCTCACATTAACTATAAAATACTTTTATTAACCTATAAAGCACTAAACGGTCTCGTGCCACAATATCTAAGCGACCTTTTGGTTTTCTATGATCCGCCACGCCTACTTAGATCAAAAGATGCAGGCTGTTTGACGGTACCTCGAATAGTGAAGGCTACAGCAGGGGGAAGAGCCTTCGTTTATAGAGCCCCACAGTTATGGAACAGTCTTCCTATTAGTGTTCGGGACTCAGACACAGTCTCAGTGTTTAAGTCTAGGCTTAAAACGTATTTGTTTACTCAAGCCTACCCTGACTAGATTCTGTTCTACTACTTCGCAGTCATAATAATCTTTTTTCTCCCTCTCTCCTTTCGCCGAGCCCCACACGAATTTATGGAGATACTAGAGATCCAGATCTTTTCTGCCTCTGGATGGAGCTCAAATCTTCTCTTATTCCAGACTGCTGGGACTGCGGCTGCTCCTAAGGCCATACAGACTACATATAAATCCATAATGAACTTTTTCACACTATCTGTTGTTACCCAGATGAGGATGGGTTCCCTTCTGAGTCGGGTTCCTCTCAAGGTTTCTTCCTCTTAAAACATCTTAGGGAGTTTTCCCTTACCACCGTCGCCACTCAGTGGCTTGCTCAGTTGGGATAAATTCACACCTTTAATATCTGTATACCATGTTGATATTTCTGTAAAGCTGCTTTGAGACAATGTCTATTGTAAAAAGCGCTATACAAATAAAATTGAAATTGAAAATTGAAATTTCTTTTGGGAGAGGATCCTTTTGTCTCTATTTTTTTGTTTAGGTAGTTAGGGAAGTATCCTTGTATTTTCTTTATTATTCCTTTTAGGTAGGATAGCTACCTAACAATAGAATTCTTTTGTTTATTATTTTGGCCTTGGCCCACCCTGAAGTTACGCCTGGTTTGGTTAATTTGTACAGTTATATGTATATAATTGTCTCTTACAATATACCACAACCTTTTTCACACGACCATGTTTTGTGTTGTTATTCCTGGCTTCCCTTATTTAAAGATCAGTCCAATTGAATCCCAAGCTGGTTACTCTGTGCGGCCTAACCTAGACTGGGCCGTAACACTTGGTTTTGGAAAGGTTCTTATAAAATGTGAAAACTGATGTTCTTTGTTCATTTCCTACAACATCTATATATATATATATATATATATATATATATATATATATATATATATATATATATATATATATATATATATTTATATTTACCATTATTCAAGTCCCGCTGCAGAACATTGTTATACACATTATTGTAGTTGATTTAGAATAACCTGACATGCTGCAGTACTGATAAATATACAGACAGACAAATCGACAACGTAATATTTAAAAAGATTTGAGCACATCAGAGTAGAAGCATGGGCCAGAGGTTTGCCTGAGCCAAACTTTTGACTATATCTGTCTAACACAAGCGAGGACAAGGCTTGTTAGATAAGATTCAGTACTCTTATTTTTATTTGTCCTAGATGCATTTCAAATGTTACACTGAAATGCATCTAAGACATGTTGCCTATCTTTTGGCTAGGAGTAAGACATATAAGCCTCATGCTGTTTGTTGTGAAGGCAAATCCACTCATATTACTTTCTGGCTAAATAACACAAAGACATAGTGAATACTCTGCATCATTTTACCTCAGTTATGGTGAAAGGAAGAGTAGGTCACTGAGTAGGTTGCTTCTGTCTTGTGGCCATTTGTCACATTTAACCATTAAACCACATTTGTTTTTACCCAAGGGCAAACACAACTGTGTTCAATGGGTAACTTGACCTATGTCAGAGACATGAGGATTCATCCAAGCCCCGGATATTACAATTTAAATATATAATTTTGCCTGCAAGACCTACTAAATTAGACTAGCTAGAGGGAGGCAATATGACTAACAGAGGAAAAAGCATCTCAGACAAACAGAGAAGTCTGTGAATGCATTTTCTTTTTTTTTCTTTTTTTTAAATCATTATTTTATTTAGCATTATTTTACCAGGGTAGTCACAATGTGATAAAATCTCTTTTTCAAGCAAACCCTATTCAAGACAATTAAAAACAGTATTATTCACACTGATTCATGGGATTTTAGTTGGGTAGTTCAGATGTTTTTTGCAAGTCATTCCATGATGAGAAAGCAAGGCTGTCTTACTGAATTCAGCTCTCACTGATGGAGTCATTACATCATGCCTTTTGTTTGCAATAATACAGGTGAATGAATAAATTTGATTAAAATAGACTTATACACAAAAATACTCTGTCTTCAAACTGAAGGTGGTGGACAGTCAGTCATTTAATAAAGATCAGGGTTGTGGTATACAAGGAACCTTGAGCACTGGAAGTGAGGCGGGAATACACCCTGGATGGTATACCAGGGACACGCACACCCACATTCACACACATGGGCAATTATCTTAATCAGTCTACTTACTGGCATGTTTTTGGGAGGTGAGACGAAACCAGAGAACCCGGAGTTAACCCACATGGACACAGGTTGAACATGCATAGAATTTCCCACAGACAGTAATCTGAATTCAGGATCAAACCTAGAACCTTAGAGCTGTGAAGGACTCTATAGTTACCTGCAGTGCCTCTGTGCCACTGCCACCCATAGTGAGTATTGCTTCAAGCATTTGTTATGAATGGTAGAACTGAATTTGGACGCACTAACAAAACTGCCTCATCTTCTTTTTTCATCTAGGTTTGAGTTTGATTAAAGCAAAGACTCTTGCCCGTCTCCGCTTTGATGTGTTCAAAATACAGTACAATACACAATGTTTGCATTTTTCTGAAGAAAACAGAGATGCTCTCATATGAGTTCCCCCTCAAGGCAAGCCTGTCCAGCATCAGCACTTTCCATGATGTGCAGAGCTTTTTGACATGTACACACAATATTCTACATATGGGTTCCACATTACATCTGACATAAGAGACTTGCTATGATACTATCACTATACATTTTTTGGCTTAAAAGAAAACCAGGCAGAAGTTTTGGTGAACTGCAAACTTTGTGTGAACTTTCTTATTAAGACATAATAAACCAGACATTATGCAGATAAAACACAAGAAAACTTCAAACGAAATGGATATAAAATGGAAACTAAAACTAACAAACACAAATAACAAACTAAATGGAACTATATGGATTCTAATAATGGATATGAATATGTTTAATACTGTTGTAAATAACATGGTTCACTTATCAGATAAATAATCTGCATTTATTATAAGTATCCCTTTTAACCACTGAATACTTCAACATCAGGACTGCAATTTACAGTTTTTTTTATTAATAAATATAACAAATTTCTCCAAATTAAATTCAATGCACTCATGATAATTAACAAAGCCATCAAAACACACTCAAAAGTTTGCATGATACAATTCTACTGAAAAATTATATACTGCATATTTTTCTTTCTAACATTCTTATTAAAACAGTTATTGATGTCAAAACTTGTCATCATTTTATACAATAATGTATTCAGCTATTATCAAGAGAGATCAAGAGAGATTTATTGTCATGTGCACAGTAAAAACACCACGGTTTAGACCACACAATGGAATTCTTACCTTGCAAGTCTCGCTTATACAAAAATATACAATATAGTATATATACAGACTAAATATACAAAAATAGGCAAATATACATTGTGCAACAATCAGGGTCACAGTCAGTGAGAGTAATAGGGAGTGAAGTACTTAGTGTTTAATGTATTTGTTCAGTAGTCTAATAGCTTGTGGATAAAAATTGAGTCTTTTTGTCCTTGATTTCACACTCATGCACCGTCTCCTAGAAGTGTGAAGAGGTTGCGTTGTGGATGTGTATTGCTCCTTATGATGTTGTGGGCCCTCCTGATAACCCTGGTGCTGGAAATATCCTGAAGTGATGGGAAGGCTACGCCACAAATGAACTGTGCAATTTTTATCACACACTGGAGAGCTTTCCTATCCTGAACAGTGCAGCTTCCACACTGTGATTGAACTGATGATCACACTTTCAACTGAACATCTGTAAAAGTTGCTGCATATTTCAGTTGCCATGCCAGATTTCCTCAGCCTTCTTAAGAAGTACAGCCGCTGTTGGGATTTCCTCAGGAGCTGCTGAATGTTGTGAGACCAGGTGAGATCCTTGCTGATGTAGGTTCCAAGGAATTTAAAGGTTTTCACCCTCTCCACCTCGGTCTCACCAATGTTCATTGGGGTATGCTGCTCCTCCCTCCTCCTCCTAGAATCAATAATCATCTCCTTGGTCTTATATACATTTAAGCAGAGATTATTTTCCTGATACTGGGCCATCATTCCTGCCACCCGTCTTCTGTACGAAGTTTCCTCTCCACCAGTTATCAGTCCGATGACTACTGAGTGTAGTCTTGGTAATTACGGCTCCCTGGCTCCTTTTCCGGTACTTCATGACATGCTGCAAGCCTTGCCACATGTGCCAAGAATCTGCGGTGCTGTAATATCCCTCTAGCCTTATACTGTAATATCTCTTGGTCTTTCTGATTGAACCGCTCTTGGTCAACTTTATAGACTTTAAGAAGGCGTTTGACAGCGTCCACCGGAAATCGCTTTGGAACATCGCACGGCTATATGGCATTCCACAGCGGTTTATCGCCATTTTCCAGAACTTATATCAGGATTCTAGCTGTTGCATCCGGACGGACACAGGTCATACTGCCTTTTTCACCATCGAGACTGGAGTCAGACAGGGCTGCATTCTTTCACCATTCTTTTTCCTCATGATGATGGACTTCGTCATGCGACGAGCACTAACACAGCCAGCGTCTGGAATTCCGTGGACAGGCCAGGGACGCCTGACCGACCTGGAATTCGCCGACGATATTGTGCTATTGGCGCAGAATGGGAAAGTCTTACAGGAGATGACCACTAGCCTGGAGCACGAAGCAGCCAAAGTTGGGTTACGGATCAGCACTGACAAGACCAACGTCATGGCCGTCGGCCGGATGACGCCGGTGCGGATCACGGTGAGCAACCAGCTGATCGAAGAAGTCAAACAGTTCACCTACCTTGGCAGCATTGTGGCTGCGGATGGTGGGACTAACGTGGATGTCAATCGCAGAATCGGCAGAGCATTTGCAGTCTTCCAACAGCTACAACCGATTTGGGCTAGGCGAACTATCCACACCAACAGCAAACTTCGCCTGTTTAATAGCATCATCATCCCAACCGCCATCTATGCATCTGAAACTTGGAAGAGCTCGAGGGCAGTCATCCACAAGCTGAATGTGTTTCAACAACGATGCCTGAGAAGAATACTCGGTGTATCATACCGTGATCGTATTTCAAACGAAGAAATTCTAAGAAGAACAAACTCCCGCAGCCTGGCAGAAATGGTCGTAGAGCGAAGAATGCGCTTTGCAGGACACATTCTACGGATGTCTGACCACCGCCACGCAAAGATCGCGCTGCGCTGGACGCCGCCACGGGGGAAGAGAAGAGTAGGGCGGCCGCGGAATACTTGGCGACGAACATTCATGGAAGATCTACGAGCGCTCGATGTCAAGTGGGAAGATGTGGAAATCGACGCTTCCGACCGAGCCCGCTGGCGAATGCTTGTTGCCCGATGCGCCCCGCTGCGCGGACGGAACTAACTACTAACTACTTTCTGATTGATTTAAGAAGGTTATATCTGGCCTTTTTATATTCCTCAATGTCACCTGAGGCGAAAGCAGTGGAGCGAGCGTGTACCATGGCCCGCACCTCACAATTGGTTTATCATTGGGATACATCTTACAGAATTTTGCGGGAATTATGTTCTCAGTGCATGTACTGATGTAACCAGTTACAGCTACAGCATACTCCTCCAAGTGCACAGTGAAATCCTCTCTTAGAGCAGCAATTTTAAACACACCCCAATTTGTACTCTCAAAGCGGTCCTGAAGTACTAACTCTGATTCTTCATTCAACACTTTAACAGTTTTACTTACTGGAGGGGCTCACTTAAGGAATTGTCTGTAGGCTGGATAGAGAAACACTGATATGTGATCTGACTGTCCGAAGTGTGGCCTGGGCACAGCCTTGTAGGCATCTTTCATATTGCTGTACACTTGGTCAAGAATGTTATTCTCCCTTGTCAGAAAGCACACATTTTGATGGTACATAGGGAGGGCATTCCAGGTACAGGTACACAATGATAAAACATATTTATTAGACAAAGGGTGTCTAATTTTATCCGGAAAGGACCAGTGTGAGTGCAGCTTTTCATTCCAACCAAGCAGAAGCCACACCTCAGTCTGCTGCAAGCCAAGCTCAATTGATTAAGCAGGTAGAATCAGGTGTGACTCCTGCTTGACTGGAATGAAAACCTCCACCCACACCGGCCCTTTGCGGATAAGATTGGACACCCCTGCATTAGACAGTCCTACAACGTTTGACCCAGTTTCAACGGTTGTTCCCAATGGTGTCATGTTCTATTGCCACAATCTCTGTTCTTATTGTTTCTTAGTGTTCCAAGTCTCCTCCAACAGCAGAAGTGCCATCTGGTGTCCAGGAGGGTGTCAGTTTACCACCATCCTGCTTCCTTTTCTGAGTTTGGAATGTCTACTCCTCTGAAACTGCTCTTCACTTTTTTCTGTCAGGTATGCTGGGCAGTGCAAAAGGCCTTATCAATAATGTAAAGCTCTCAGGTGGTTCTATCCATCAAAAAATGAATTGCTTACCTCTGTCAGTGAGAGATGCTGTCTCCACTGAGCTGGATCACCTTCTCAAAGACAGGATCATTGAGGAGATTGATGTTTAAGCCTGGGTTTTTCACATCTTTGTCACACGGAAGAAATCTCTCAGAGCCCAGTAAATCTATCACTGTGAACAACTTTTCTCTGCCACACATGATCAAATGAATAAGGTCTTTGCTACACATATTATTAAGTATTGCTACACCCACACAACCACAATTTGACTGCTTTCATCATGCAGAAAGGGTTTAGATTTTGCCAAGATCCTTGCGGTTTGCCCTTCTCAACACCTGTCTTAAGAAGATGGTCACAATTCTGCAGGACAGTATGTGGCCAGGACAGTATTTTTTCCCATGACTGTATGTCATATCATCACCTTTATGTGAATCTGACATACCAGAAATAACCAAATTAGTATTCAGGATGTTCTACTATGAGTTAACAAAAATCAGTCACTTGACTCATGTCACTTGAAGCTTACTATTATGAAGTAAAGTAGCATTGCAGCCTTACAGCTCTGGCATGCTGGGTTTTAATTGACCTTGGGTTACTTTCTCTGTAGAATTTAGCATGTTCTCCCCTTATTCTTGTGGCTTTACTCCAGGTTCTCAGTTTTTCTCCCCCACTGTCCAAAAACCTGCAGATAGCCACATTGGTCATGCTAAACTGCCCATAGGTGTGAATGATTGTGAATGTGTGTGTATGTGTGCATGTTGCCCTGTGATAATCTGGCGTCCCATTTGAGATGAGTTATCATGCCTTGTGCCCAGTGTTACAGGCTCTGGCTTCACTGCGACTCTGACCATGGAGTGGACAGCTCCTTCTACAAGTGTTCTCTCTTATTAGACACGACTTGCTGTTATTCCCTCAAGGTGATATGTAAGCACCTAACAATTCCAGAAAAATAAAATACCCAAATTGAAGTAGTTGGATTTTGTGTTAAACTAAAAGTATAATTTATTCATATCTTTGCTCAAAATATCAGTCATTTCATGTATTATTCCTTTTTCACATTTTTATGAAGTGACACATTTTGGAATTAATGCAAAATTCTGTTAGAGATCGTTAAAAAAGTGCCTTCACAAAATGGCAGACTTATTCACAATATATCTAACTATTATCTACACTGTAAAATGAATCAGGTTTCAAGTATATTGCTTTAAAAATGCAAATTTAGTATATAAGTACAGTGCTGTGAATAAGTATTTGCTGATATCTGATATCTTCTGTTTCTGTTTTCATGCTAAATAGTTTTAGATCTTCAAACATAAACCAAAGGCTACCTGAGTAAACACACAATTCAGTTTTTATTTATTTATTTTATTGAAGCAGAAAAAAGTTATCCAACACCTATCACTAATGTGAAAAACTACAACCCCAATACTGAAAAAGTTGGGACAGTATGGAAAATGCAAAAAAATAAACGAAGAGTAATTTGAAAATTCAATTCACCCTGTATTACATTGAAAACACATTATTAACACATTACTTGATGTTTTACTTTGTGAATTTAATTTATTTTTTAAAATATACAGTAATTTCAAATCTGATAACTGGAACATGCTCCAAAAAAGTTGGGACAATCGACTGTTTACCACGTGTAATATCACCTTTTCTTTTAATAAGTGGGGCAGCTGTGTCTGAGGTGGGAGAGCGGGTTGTCCACTAATCATAGGGTTGGCGGTTCGATTCCCAGCCCATGTGATTCCACATGCCAAAGTGTCCTTGGGCAAGACACTGATCCCCAAGTTGCTCCCAATGGCAAGTTAGCGCCTTGCATGGCAGCTCTGCTACCATTGGTGTGTGAGTGTGTGTGTGGATGGGTGAATGAGACACAGTGTAAAGCGCTTTGGATAAAAGCGCTATATAAATGCAGACCATTTATTAAGCATTTGGGCACTGAAGACACCAGTTGGTTAAGTTTAGCATGCAGAATTTTCCCCATTCATCTGTTATGCATTTCTTCAGCTGTGCAACTGTACGGAACCTTCGTTACCTTATTTTGTGCTTCATAATGCACCACACATTCTCAATTGGAGGCAGGCAGGCTATGCTAGCACCCGCACTCTCTACTTATGCAACTATGCACTTGTAATCCAGGCAGAATGGGGATTGACATTGTCCTGCTCTGGATGGCAGCATATGTTGCTCCAAAATGTGAACATATCTTTCTGCATTAATGATGCCCCCACAGATATGCAGGTTACCCATGCCATGGGCACTGACACACCCCCATACCATGACAGATGCTTGCTTTTGGACCTGACATTGATAACAGCTTGGATGGTCCTTTTCCGCTTTGGCCTGGAGAACACGATGGCTGTTTTGTTGAAAAACTATTTGAAATGTTGACTCATCGGACCACAAAACATGATTCCACTGTACTACTATTCATCTCAGATGAGACCGAGTCCAGAGAAGTCGGCAGCACTTCTGGACTGTGTTGATGTATGGCTTCTTCTTTGCATTGTAAAGTCTTAACTTGCATCTCTGGATGCAACAGCAAATGATGTTGACTGCCAAAGGTTTACCAAAGTATTCTAAGCCAGTGATGTCTGAGGGATTGGAAATCACGCGCGTTCAGAAGTGTTTTTCAGACTTGCCCTTTACGCACTGATATTTGACCAGATTCCTTGAATCTTTTAATTATATTGTGCACTGTAGAAGGTGAAATGCCCAAAATCCTACCGATTTTTTTTTTTTTGGAATGTTGTTCTCAAAGTGTTGGATTATCTGCTGTTGCATCTGTTGGAAGATTGGTGAGCCTCGACCCAACCTTGCTCTTGAAGGACCTTTTTTGGAGGCTCCTTATATACTATGATTTGACAGTTGCCTCACCTGTTTCACATCACCTCCTTATTTCAACTTGTCACATCACTATTAGTCGTAAATTGCCCCTGTCCCAACTTTTTTGGAATGTGTGGCATGCATCATTTCAAAATGATTGTTTAACTTCAAAAAACTATGCAGTTGATTAGGTAACACATCAAATACCTTGTCTTTATATGTTTTTTTTTTTTGTTTAAATACAAGTCAAAGTACATTTATGAATCACTCCTCTTTGTTTTTATTAGCATTTTCCATACTGTCCCAACTTTTTTGGAATTGGGGCTGTAGAAGCAGTTGGATTGAACTAATTTACAGTACACATTTAGAGTACAGAGTTAAATTGCTAGTTTGATCTTCAGTAGAGTGCTTCAAGTTCTAAGTTTATTTGTCATGTGCACAAAATGTCAGTGATTGTTGAAATGCTTGTTGTGATGCTCAGGTACTCTACAGTTGTACAATACAAAATACACACTATATATAAGAGGATGAGGGGGAAGAAGAAGAAGAAAGAGGGAAGAAAAAAACCTGTGCAAATACAATATATACAAAAACATGCAGAATATGATAGGCATACTGGTTATGTATGCCTAAGTAAGTAAAGTGCAGATCCTGTAGGGAGTGGAATATTTGCAGTCACAGTATGTGAACAAGAATGTAAAAGTAAGTAATATAAATAATAGCTGCATGTAATGTGTAGTGTATGATCAGTTATCTATAGACATAGAAGAGTATAGTTAGCAGATGTAGCAGCAGTACAAAATAGCATTAAGAGAATTTACACTAAATTAGATATAATAATATATCTAGTGTGTAACAAGTATGATAAATTTATTGCACAGGGGCTGGACTGAGAGTGGTAAGGTTAAATGCAGACTTCTGATTGTGTAGTCATGGAGTGAGCAGCAATACCTATATAGATCGTTATTATTTAGATATTTTTAATTAGTGTTTCTATATGTATTTCTGATCATGATTCCCACTCTCAGCATACAGCATGGTTCAAAGTGTGACAAGCCCTGCATTTTGTTTTGAGTTCACTCCATGTGCCTTTTTTTTTACATTGTCATGTGCCTCTGTATTTGGTTCTGTCTCTGTCCTTTTCCCATCATTGGCCTGTTACCTGATTGGTGCACCTGTTTTGAGTACATTCCTTGATGCTTATCTTTATAGACTCAATGTATCTTTGTTGGGGAATGGTGGCTCAGTGGTTAGCACATTTGCCTCACACCTCCAGGGTTGGAGATTTGATTCCCGCTGTCGCCCAGTGCAGAGTTTGCATGTTCTCTCCTTGCTTTGGGGGTTTGCTCTGGGTACTCCAGTTTCCTCTCCCAGTCCAAAGACATGTGCTATAGGCTGATTGGCATCTCTGAATTGTCAGTAATGTATGAAAGGGTGTGTAATTGTGCCCTGCAATGGGTTGGCACCCTGTCCAGGGTGTCTCTGCCTCATGTCCCAAGTTTTGAGGCAAAAGTTTCATTCTTTGTATTGTGTATTTCTGAGCCATAGTTTCCCCATGTTCCCTGTTCTTTATTTAGACCTGTGCCAGTATTACTGTTCATGATTATGGCTATGCCTATGATTACCCTGCCTGTACCAAGTGTGCCACACAAGTCCTGAAAAGTGAAGCCAACACGTTTCGATTGCCCGCAGATGGCTGGATGCAGTATAGGTCATAAACCTCGCCTTCTCCATGTAATCTAATGGGACGTGAGACAAACTAAACAATCAAATTATGGATCCACTTCACGCTCACTACTGCGCAGACTCGGGCTCCGAGTTCAATTCTGCGCAGACTCGGGCTCCAAGATGTCAGCACCATACTGGGACATTGGCGGCTTCGTTTTTCAATAAATGGAAGAGAGTGAATGTGTGTCATCCATCTTTTTTACAGTCTATGGCCTGTAGCTTGACCCATGCCCATGATTCCTGGATTTCCCTTAAAAATAAAGAATATGTTCATTCTACACACATGCATCCTGCCTCTTCTAATTGCACATTACACAGTCCAACAAATACAAAATGAAACATGTCTCTCTGTTTTTTTTTTTTTTTTTTTTTTTTGCTAGTTTTGATATCTATCTATCTATCTATCTATCTATCTATCTATCTATCTATCTAGTTAGTTACATAGCTAGACACAGTATGTCTACTGTATATATTCTACTGTTGGACAAGCACTGTATGCTGTATCCCTATAAATGGGGTAAATAAAACTTTTTGTGTAGTTGAAATGAATGTATTTTAGTACTCTGATAAAACAAAATCACAGCAATAATACCTGTTTATATTCATGCAATTCAAGTAATTTTACTTTGTTTATTTGTTAATTAACTTAATCTATTTAGTACAATGAACCATTTTTAAAACTGACCCTATTTCAAGGGCTTGCATAATTTAGTTCATTTTACATGACTTAATTTTTCCACAATACTTAACTTTACATACAAGCCTTAACTTTACTAAAAATACAGAATTTTTGTTGTGTGTAACATTATTACTTTATTTTAACGAGATACCATGTATTACTATTCACAGTTCAGTGTAGAACTTTCATTGCCATATTTTTCTTGCATGTTTTCCTTCAAAACACACTAACAAAGCTTACTGCAGTAAATACTGCAGAAGCATCACAGTCTCTTCTATCTCATTTAATCAATATTTAGCTCTTACTCGATCCTTAGCTTCTCACCACCTACACCCATCCACTGGGTTACTGGAAGAGGGCATAATTATTGAAAGCTTTCTGGTTTGATTAGTTAGTGTGCAGCTTGTTAATTCATGCCTAATTAAAGAAGTGAAATGAGACACAGGGCTGACTAAATAATTGAGCTGAGCTCTCTTATACACCAATAAAATCAATGCTGTTGTCATCTCTACCAATAATTGTAGAATATTTATTTACAGTATGTAATATCTTTAAAGATATTGTCTGCTAAGAATTATTATTGGCTGTTAAGGAGACATCCATCCATCCATTCATCCATTTTCTGTACCGCTTATCTTACACAGGGTCGCAGGGAGGCTGGAGCCTATCCCAGGGGACCTGGGGCGCAAGGAGGGGGGACACCCTGGAGAGGGCGCCAACACATATCAGTGTTATTACTTTATCTGTTTGTTTTCTGACAGTTTAGGTTGATTTTCTTTTACATGCTTACAAAATACAGACTCATGACGACTAAAACCTATAGTACATTCACCTTTGAATCGTTACTTAAAAATTTTTTAAAATGTCTTTTCATAATCCATGGACGCACTTTTTTTTCTGGTTATTCAGCCATTTTGCTCAAATTACCCATAACTGCTATTTGTTTACTGTTGTTTGGTAGAGGTTAGTATACTTTGGCATGAAAACATACACAGGGTAGTAATTAAGTACACATACGTTTGATAGACAGTGGCCCACCACAGTGGTCATTCTTATGCCTTCTGTTTTCAGCTCTGTCCTTTTGTTCTTTTATGATTCTCATGACAAAACTTTTAAAAGTTTTCTAATGGAAAAAATACAGTTGATAGTTAAGTAAAGAAAGGTAGAAACAAAGGTCTGAATGGCAGTTTCCCAGTCACACATAAATGCTATTTTCCATCTCAAAAGAGGAGCCAAGGGATGTAAGCCATAGCTTAGGTGGCAGAAAGAGAGAGAGAGAGAGCGAGAGAGAGAGAGCGAGAGAGAGAGAGAGAGAGAGATCGATCTCGCTTGTGATAATCCTGATACAGTACATCATAGTCATACATTTGCTTGGCCAAGTTTGCTAAGCAGATGGCAGGCCCCAAATATTAAACACTCCCCAGTCTTCCCTACATTCAAGATTCAAACCTACATTTACTTCCACTCATTTATGTCTTTATGCTCAGTGATGTAGATTCTTCCTTGTGCACCAAAACCAATCTTTCTTACAGGCTGCATTTTTTTTAGACCAGATTGTGTCACATCAGGGTGCAGACTGTGTTGAGTCATGTTAATAGCTTAAGCAAATATTGTAGACCTTAGTAGAAACCTTTAGCACATGCAAAAGAAGCATTAATGTGCATGAAATGAAATGTTAGAATGAGAAATTGCTGATTCACAGCAGTATTAAGCATTCCCTTGGCTAGTGTCAGATGTCTTTCTGCTAGTTGAGACTTGCTATTTGACCTTTGCTATTGCATGTACTTTACATTCATCTCTTTGAATTTTTATTTTGGTGACCAGCATGCATTCCCGTGATGCATGTGTTATTTGTCGCATTTCCTAGCTGGCATTTAAATATGACTCACTAAGGTATGTGGGCCTGACATTTGTGCAATAGTGTGGTGGTCCTCCTGGCTATTCTTATGTTAGAGGCAGGTGAATTTATCTTCATGCAATAAAGATACTTGGTGCTTGGTATTTGTATACATTCAGCTGATTCCTGGATATGTTCCCTTCACTAAAGCCTTCTTGTATTAAGATTGCATTAGTGAATTGAATTAAATCAACTTTAATTATCCCCAAGGGGGCAGTAGGTGGCAGGGCATATTGACTATCATTATCAAACAAAGCAGAAAAAGCACACAGACATAAAATTAGTATCCGACAGTTGCTGCAGTTATGGGCTGTATTCAGAGGTGGCTATGTAAGCTCAATAGATAAGTCAATATTTATGTGTGGAAGGTCATCTGTATTCAAAGTCAGGCTAAGCAAGGGCTCAAGTTGAATGTCTGGATTGCCCATTCAGATTATGAAAATTTCCCTTTGAGTTTGCCAGGTTTTTGTGTGAGGCTTTCTTAGACAGAGTTTTCTAATACTGTCTAGGCCCTTCCTGCTAAATCAAGCATTCTAGGGTGTAGAAAATAAGTAGATTTTTATTGTTATTTTCAGATTATATTTTTTGAGATTATTATTTTGTTGTCAATTGCAAAAGATGCAGCATAAAAGCAATACAATTAGTAAAAATAATAATAACAATAAATATAGCTGCAAGCAGCAATTATCGGGGTTCAAGCCATTTAGGGCCCTTAAAGATGTTAAAAGATATTACTTAATATTATGCAATCCTTTAAGTACCGAAATCAAAGAAAAAACAAGATAATTTTAAGAAATATCGGCCTCCATTAAGCTTGTCTAATAGTTGCTGAATATTGCTCGACCAATGGTGACCATGTTTTTCAAGATTGACAATTGTCCTCAGATATGCTGATTGGACCTTGCACAAGGGCAATTCTTGCAAGATTTATTTATCAAGTCTATTGGACCAACGATTCCATATTTACTCCCAATATCATATTTTGTTCTGTTGTAGCGCCACCAACTGGTCACAATCAGTATTTTTTTAGAGTTGTCTTCAGATTGAACCCATACATAAGTATCCCAAGTTTGGTGAAAATATCTCATTATATTCAAGAGTTATAGCCATTTAAGTAAAAGTGGCCACCCCTACTTCAAACTTTTTGATGTGCCCTTATGAGGGTAGTGATAATTATTGATTTAAGTAGTCCAAAGTATTATCCTGCTATAGGATTATTACAGTTGAGCAAAAAACATCTGGGTTACACATGTAACCATGTTCCCTGAGAAGGGAATGAGACGTTGCGTGAGCTCCATGCTGTGGGAAGCGCCCTCATGCGTGACCGCCATCTGAAGCTTGTGTAACATCATGCCTATTTATAGGCCTGCTGTGATCAGGTGACATGGCAGTTAAGTGCGTCAGGTGATATAAAAACGGCACCTGTGAACTGCGCTGTCAGCCTCTACTATCTGAAGCGAAGGCTTGCCCCAGTATGACAAACCTACGCAACATCTCGTTCCCTTCTCAGGGAACAGGATTACATGCGTAACAAAGATGTTCCCTTTTAAAGGGAACTCAGTGTTGCATGAGTTTCATGCTCTGGGAACGGCAGTACCCACTCCGTCATAATGAGGGTATGGCCTGTACAAAAAGATCCGAGCCTGAGGGTCACTGCAGCACACTCAAGCCCAGGGTGAAATGTATATCCAGGCTGTAATATCGATGTGCGTGTAGCACATGAATCCTGTAAGGGTACCCCTTTGTACCCCTTATTCCCAGAGTCGTAGCTAGACCGCGTGCCTCATAAGCGATAGAGAGTGCTTCCACTATCCAATTAGATATGCGTTGCTTAGACACAGCATCATCTTTACTGTCGGCACCAAAGCAGACCAGCAGCTTCTCCGACTTATGCCACTGGCCGGAGCGATGGACGTAAGTACAGAGAGCCCTTAATGGACACAGTAGATGCAATTTCTCTTGTTCCAATGTGAGGAATGGATGAGGGCAGAAAGCCTGCAACACTACTGGCTGGAGAGCAGATGTAGGCACTTTAGAAATAATAATCTGGCCTAGGAGATAGGAAGGCTTTGGCTAATCCAGGGACAAAGTCAAGGCAGGAAGGCAGGAAAAGAGAGAGCTTGTAGATCTCCTACTCGCTTGAGAGATGCCAAGGCCAGCAGAAGAGCTACCTTTAAAGTCATAACCTTCTCAGAGGCTGAGTTTAAGGGCTCAAATGGGGCATGTGACAGACCTTCCAGCACCACAGAGGGGTCCCAGGAAGGTATGCGTGGTCTACAGATGGGCCTCAGCAACCTGTGAGAGAAACTGTCTTTTATTTCATGCTGTATGTTGTGCCTGCACATGGATGCATGCCTAAGAAGGTCATGTCATTTAGATTAGTACAGAATGTTTGTCTGCTTACAGAGACACAAACATGTTTTTCTGTTAAGGGTTCGTCTGCACATTTGTTCAGACAATGAAACAAAGCCTGTTTGAACTGCCTCAAACTGCTCCTTATCGATACATAAAAGTGTATCGTGCCCTGCGCTTCAAATATATTGTACATGTTCAGTACATGCGCCCCAGAGCACTGTCATCTTTTATTCTGTATTCATCCTTCTGTAATAAACTTCTTCACCTGAGAGGACAAGTCTGTGAATGTTGTCTAATTTCCGCGACACACCACGCATAAACCTCGAAGTTGAGGATGTTTGCCCCCAGAGGCTCCATCAATAGGGGCATGGTTGACCAAAATGGTGGCGACATAGGACCTGATTGTAAAAGAAGCCAACCCTGCTGAGAAACATCCTCATAAGAACTCTAGGACTGTAGTTATTTGTCACGATTCCCCCTTGAAGCAGTGTGCTCTAAGCGCAAATGCGCGAGCACCTGCTTTTCCGCCTTCAACCGTAGTGACATTGGGACACGTGTGTTTTGTTTATGTTTGTCATGTCTCCTCCCTGTTCCGTCATTGGCTGGGAATTCACGTGGGTCTGTATTGCTCCCAGCTGATAGCAGTTTACACGCTAATCATGTCCGCATATATACCGCGCGCTTCCCAGCACACAACACGGAAGATTAATAAGTCGTAAGTAAATGTTTAGCGTTAGTTTAGTTCGCGGCATAGGCATAGGCATAGGCATAGGCATAGGCATAGGCATAGGCATAGGCATAGGCATAGGCATAGGCATAAGTTAGTGCTGGATTCTCCGCTTCCAGTCCCTCGTTCTAGTTCGTGTCTTGTTTTGGTTATCGGCCTAGATTCCTGCCTAGCCCCGTCTATGCGTGTTTGCCAATCGCCTGACCTCTTGCATGTTTATGGATTACGTTTTGGATCACGTTTTGGATTTGTCTGCCTGCCTGTCTCTACAAATAAACAACTGTTATCCTGCACTTGCATCCGCCTTATCTCTGCTCCGTCACGACGTGTGACATTATTGCTCAGTTCACTGGGTCTAGCTGAAGTTCCTCCCACCACAAGACAAAAAGTCGCCACTTGAGCTTATACAATTTCCTCATGAATGGTGCTCTAGCTTTTAACATGGTCTCTACAACCGCAGTTGTGAGACCAGAATCTATGAGCTGGTGCCCCTCAGGGGCCAGACCCACAGTTTCCATAGTTCCGGCCGAGGGTGATAAATCAGCCCTCTGGCTTGAGACAGTAGATCCCTGCAGATGGGAATCTCCCAAGGAGTGCCGTCCAGCAGGGATATTATCTCTGAGAACCATATTTGAGCTGGCCAATAAGATAAGATAAGATAAAAACTTTATTGATCCCACACTGGAAATTCCCTCGTTATAGCAGCTCAATTACACACACACACACACACACACACACACAAAAAAAGATAGGAAAGAATACACATTAAATAGGAACTGAATTGAAAAAAATTCTAAAAAATATATACAATAAAAATAGAAAAATAAGAACAATAGTAGTGAAAAATAATAATGATGGTAATATGTACACTATGAACCCCTCAATGTATGTATAGATGAATACAAATAAGAAATGTATACAGATGAGTAACAACTCGTCTATATACAGAAAAGTGATAAATGTATTATTGCACAGTTAGCATTAGAGGGTGAGCAAAAATAGTAATAAATGAATAAATGTTCATATTGCATAATTATTCTGAATGTTTAGGCTGATGATGCAAAATATAGACTTGTTTGGCACTCGTTTAGTCCCAGTCAGACAAAAAACCAAGACTAGTTTGCAAAAGTAGGTTTTACAAAAAATCCAAGACAGCAGAAAATGTTTATAGGTAGAAATGAAATAGTTTTCTTTGTGTGGTCCCAAGGATTCTATCGATATAAGACACCTGAGTCTGTGACAAACGCTTCAAAGGCAATGGCCATTTTTCTAAACATGCTCACTATAGTGCCACCATCTGGCTGAGTGGGCCGAAACTTTATGCCGCTGTAGCACTCTGAGGTACTACCTTTCCCCAAAGTTTCATCTCTATAGGCCTTATGGTTTGGTCTGCACGATCAGTTTTAATGCATAATAATAATAATGTTTTTAAAAAAGAATAATAAAAATCCTTACAATGCAATAGGGGTTCAGCCCTTTGGGCTTGAACCCCTACAAATCCTTACAATTACAATAGAGTTTCAGCCCTTCAGGATTGAACCCCTAATAATAATAATAATAAAAAGTGTTGATATACAAATTAACATAATTCATCAGCATTGGATAGTAGAAAATATATTGTGAATTTATTGAGGCTGATTGTCATTTATATTCCTAGTCATGATTATCACTTTGAGTAGGATGGACCATGATTTAGTCACAGTCTGCAGCAGAAGGGTGGTGTTTGGTTGATTAGTGTTAGTGAGCTGAGTGTGTACTATATGTTGCCATGAGCAGAGCAAAGCCGAAAGCAATGTGTGAGCTGAAAAGTTATTTGTCTTTAAAAGCTTTATGTTATTGGCTACTATGCCATGAAAAAAATCATGTGTGATCTTACCATGGGTCTGTTTTTCTGTTTTTTGGGTCTGTTTTTCTGAGCAGCATACGCTTTTTTTTTTATTATATTTGTGCTTCTGGTAGCCTCTCCTCTAATTATTTCTTAACATCATATGCAATTTTAAATATACAGTACACATTCACAAGACACTCTCTTGGGAACACTAGAGTAAATCTTTGCTCACAAAACAGCCTAAATTCTTCTTGGCATGGATTCCACAAAATGTTGGAAACATTCCTTTGAGATTCTGGTCCATGTTCACATGATTGCATAATACAATTCGTGCAGATTTTTCAGGTGCACTTTCATGCTGCGATTATGCCTGCTCTTTGGATTCAGATCTGGTGACTGGGAAGGCCACTGAAGAACATTGAACTTATTGTCATGTTCAGGAAACCAGTTTGAGACGACTTTTGCTTTGTGACATGGTACATTATTATGCTGGAAGTAGTTATTAGAAGATAGGTAAATTGTGGCCATGAAGAGATGTACATGGTCAGCAATAATACTTAAACAGACTATGGCATTTAAGTGATGATAGATTGGTATAAAAAAAGGTGTGCCAAGAAAAAATTCCCCACACCATTACACCACCCCCACCAGCCTGGACTGTTGACACATGGCAGGTTGGGTCTATGGATTCATACTGTTGGAGCCAAATTTTGGCCCTACCATGTATGTACCTCAGCAGAAATCTAGATTATAAAGACATTATAAAGACATTTTTCCAGACTTCAATTTACTAGTTTTGTTGAGCCTATGCCCACTGCAGCCTCAACTTTCTGTTCTTGGCTGACAGAAGTGAACCCTGATGTGGTTTTCTGCTGTTGTAGCCCATCTGCCTTAAGGTTCAATGTGCTGTGCATTCTGATATGCTTTTCTACTCACCACACTTGTACAGAGTGGTTATCTGAGTTACTGTCGCGTTTCTGTCAGCTTGAAATAGTCTGGCCATTCTCTGTTGACTTCTCTCATCAACAAGGCATTTCTGTCTGCAGAACTGCCACTCAGTTGGTGTTTTTTCTTTATTACACCATGCTGAGTAAACTCTAGAGATTGTTGTACATCCCAGGAGATAAGCAAATTATACAAATACTCAGAGCAGCCTATCTGGCACCAAAAATATTTCACGGTCAAACTCAATGAGATCACATTTTGTCCCCATTCTGATAGTTGATATCTGCATGATAATATGCATTGCCACCGTTGCCACACGATTGAATGCATGAATGAGTAGGTGTACAGGTGTAATAAAAGGTTCAATGAGTGTATGGGTATTTGCATGCATAAACAGCATGCAACTTGTATTAACTACTCACTACACGTGTTTAACTCAACTCTCTACAGCCTTACGTGAATAATGTGAATAAAGTGTAGAAGGAGATTCAATTAAAAAAGTAATTAAAGCAACCGAGCACATGGAGCATATGTACTGTAAATGTGAAAGGAGTAAGTGTGAGTGGGTATTTTTCCCATTTTGTGGGAAAAAAAAATTCCAGAAACAAACCTAGATATTGTTTTGAGCAGTTGGTTTGATAAAGAAAATATTTCCACAAATTACGGCTCTCGTGAAAACCTTTTGGTTTGAATGTCAGAACACTATATCATTTGTGTGTGTGTGTGTGTGTGTGTGTGTGTGTGTGTACAAGCATCTATGTAGAGGCAATGATGATGACGGACTATTTGGCCCAAACCCACAGGCTTTCATGCTTGTGCCGAGGGACCGAGCTTTGACAAAGTATGTCACATGTCAGATCTAATGAGACACAGAAACCACTGAGAAGACTTGCAGTCTCACCTCCGACAGCAGTTTTTAACATTTTCCACATAATTCTCCTCCATACTATCTGATTGTTATCCATAAGGGGGATTTGCTAGTCCAGCTCGACAGTCTTGCAGAGACATCCTGTCTGTCTCAATGGCATGTAGTAATTGACCATAACTGCAAGATGGTCTCATGATTGTAAAAAAATCAAAGTCAGATTGTATAAGAAAATTTGTAATTAGGTGCTGGAGTTAGTGTTGGTAACTTTTCATACAACCCTCTTCATTTAAAATTAATTTGAAATTGCTCTGATTTATTACAAATGCTGCGAATTTCATGTGGGAATGGTAGTTTTCCCCTTCATTCTCCACCTCAGTTTCACCATTTCACATGCCCGCTATTTTTACCTCCAAAAGAAGGTCCAAGGGAAGTGAGCTGAGGCAGAGATGGCAACAGAAGAGTTGGAGAGAAATACATTTCTCCCAGTTTACTGCTAATCCATATTCATGTAAAACTATGTGCAAGCATCAGTAATCAGTTTCACTTGCTGCTGAACATCTTAAGTGCAAACTAGATGTGCATTATTGTAAGATCTAGTCCAGTCCAATACTGGCCTCTGTTATGCTTCTCTGACTAAACCTTACTCGTCTGTACACACCCACATGCACACACAGAATAAGAGCTGAGCTTAGATAAAAGAGGCAGCTCCAGCATCCAAAGTGCACCACCTCTACAAATCACTTTGTCAAGCATGATTTTCACACTCGAGCTCCAGAAATATTACTCTGACCCCAGCCCACTCTGCATGAACAAAGTTCAACCAGACACAACCACTTCTACTTACTATGCTATGTTGAAAATATCATAGTTTTTCTTATCCCTCCAAAAATATATGAACCCCTCCTAGTTAACTAGAATAAATATATTCAGGATGTAATGCTGGGCTTAATGTTCTATTACAAATTACTTGATTACAAATTAATTTCAGGCATGCCGTAAACAAAAGCAAAAGCCATGCGTGAAGTGGTTTGATCCATTGTATATGTGCTGAATATGAACAGTCAGTGCTTGCTTTGCTCTACAGTACTACAGTGTAGGCTTTTTCTCCATTTAATATTTAATGTCATATGGCCAGAGGATTTTGTATAACCGAGGCAACATGATGCATTTTGTATATAATTTCAGTTCACTTGTGTGTTTATGACTTGCATTTAAACTATCTGTTTGAACAAATTTCTGATGCTTTCTATGAGATTGGCTGTATAGAAATAAAAGCTAAAATCTAATCTAATGATTTGTGGGTCAGGTCTTCACATAGCTACAAATTCAAATTAATTTCAACAACAACAACAACAGCAATATAAGACCAGGCAATGTTTTTTTTCCAGTCTATGATGGTCCAGTTTTGAGTTCTGGGTCTGTTCCCACTGTAGACTCAGATTTCTGTCCTTGGCTGACAGGAGTGGACTTCAGTGTAGTTTTGTGCTGTTGTAGCCCATCTATTTCAGGTGCAAAGAGTGATTATTTGAGTTACCGTAGCTTTCCTGTCAGCTTGAACCAGTCTGGCTGTTCTCCTCTGTCCTTTCTCATCAATATAAGGCATATCTTCCTGCTGTTCACTGGAGGAAGTTTTTGGTTTTTGTCTAGAGACTGCTGTGTGTGAAAATCCCAGAGGCAAATTTTTAAAATAGTCAAATTAACCAGTCTGGCAACAATAACCAGTCAAGGTCACTGAGATCCCATTTAGCCCATTCTGATGTTTGATGTGAACATCAAATGTGAGGCTCTTGATCTGTATTTGCATGATCTTATGCATTGTGCTGCTGCCACGTGATTGTCTGATTGGGTAATTGCATGAACGTGGAAGAGTATTGTATGATTGTTGGTTCATTTATAAATGAATCAATTTGGATATGATTCATACATTGTAATACTGGTCATACTGCAAGTGTTAAGAAAAAAGAGACTTCCTGTTCTAATTTCCATCAGGCCTTACAGAGCTTTATTATTAGGGGTTCAAGCCCAAAGGGCTGAAACCCTATTGTAATTGTAAGGATTTTTATTATTTTAAATTTGAATTTTTTTTTATTATTATTCTGCCCTAAAACTGATTGTGTAGACCAAACTGTAAGACCTACAGAGCTGTAACTTTGTGGGAAGGTAGTACCCCAGAGTACTACAGCGTCACAACGTTTCGGCCCGATCAGCCAGATGGTGGCACTATAGTGAGCATATTTAGAAAAATGGCCATAACTTTTGAACACTTTGTCACAGACTCAAGTATCTTATGTTGATATAATCCTTGGGACCTCATGAAGAAAATGTATATATCTCCGATTTCATTTCCGCCAAAAAAATGTTCCGCCATCTTGGATTATTTGTAAAACCTACTTTTGCGAACTAGTCCTAGCTTTTTTGTCCGATCGGGACCAAACCAGTGTCAAACAAATCGATGGAGTCTCACTATGAAAAGGTATCAAAAAATGTTTGAACTTTCAACTTGAGGTAGCTACGGTATGTGAAAACAGGAAGTCAGCTTGGCTACTTTTACGTAAATGGCTGTAACTCTTGAACGAAATAAGATATCTTCACCAAATTGGCATGCTTATATTTGAAGAGAAATTATGATTGCCTACAGAAGGTGGAACAATTGTGCCACATGATGGTGCTATAATACTGAAAAAAACTGAAATTGGCTGTAACTATGGAACTGGAACGGTTCATCTGATTGACTTCAAAATATGCATACATTGTTTTTGTCTCAGTCGCCATCACAATCTTTGAGCACATTCATGCATGTTGAAAAACATGGCCGCTATAGGCCAATCAAATTTCAGTAGCTATTAGACAAGGTTACCAATGGCTGATTAGAACTAAACTTGGTGGGTCTACTTGACTCTTGGTCTTAGAGGTTCTATTTGCCTCAAGAACCATTGGTGTCTGTCAAACGGCTTGGTAAATATTTCAGATAATGTTAAAAACATACTTTTGCAAAATAGTCATAGGTTTTTTGCTGAAGTGAAATAAAACAATTGCAGGACAATACTTTGGACATGTTAGATCAATAGTTATCAAAAAAAGTTTAACTTTTGATTTACCCTTGCAAGGGCACATCAAAAGGTTTAAATTGTGCAGGGCAACTTTTACTTAAATGGCTATAACATTTACATACATTTATTCATTTAGCAGACGCTTTTATCCAAAGCAACATACAAATTAGAAAACACAAGCAAAGCGATATATCAAGCAGAGAACAATACAAGTAGTGCTACCATACAAGATCTATTAATTGAGTTCTAGAAGATGCAAAGTGCACAGAGTAGAGGTGTAAGTGCCAGAGTAAGGTGTTGTTTTGTTGTTTTTTTTTTTAGAGGTTGGTTACGTGTTCATGGAAGAGGTGGGTCTTTAGCTGTTTCTTGAAGATGGTGACAGATTCTGCAGTCCAGATTGAGGTTGTAAGTTCATTCCACCACTGAGGGACAGTTAGTGTGAAGGTTCTGGAAAGGGACCTTGAGCCATGCTGAGTAGGTACTTCTAAGCATCAGTCATTGATTGATTGCAGATTGCGAGAGGGAATGTAAGCCGTCAAGTAACGTAAGAGTGTTGAGATAGGAGGGTGCTGTTCCAGACAAGGTCTTGTACATGAGAATCAAGGCCTTGAATTTGATGCGGGCAGCTACAGGAAGCCAGTGGAGGGAGATGAAGAGGGGTATGACATGGATTCTCTTGAGTTGGTTGAATACGAGGTGTGCTGCTGCATTCTGAATCATCTGAAGGGGTTTGATGGAGCTGGCTGGGAGGCCCGAGAGTACTGCATTGCAATAGTCCAGTTTTATAACTCTTGAAAGGAATGAGGAATTTGGTGCACTTATGTAGGGTCTCAGTCTCAGATCACTGATCAAAAATGGAGGAGTTTGGCCACTTGATGGCGCTATAATAGTAAAAAAAAAAAAAAAAACCTTGAAAATGGCTGTATAAATGGTGTGCAAATTATTGAATATCATTCAATGTTTCAGATATACACATATTCTTTGTGTCATACATTAGAGCTTTTGATTCTGAACAACTTTGCCTCTAGGACCACTGATGTCAATCAAATCATTCGTTAAATATTTTAGATTATTTCAGACACCTAGATTTGTGAAGTAGTACTAGGATTTTTGCTCAAATATAATAATCCTATAGCAGCATGATACTTTGGACAACTTAGCTCAATAATTGTTGCGCGGTGGCTTAGTGGTTAGCACGTTTGCCTCACATCTCCAGGGTTGGGGGTTTGATTCCCACCGTGGCCCTGTGTGTGTGGAGTTTGCATGTTCTCCCCATGCTGTGGGGGTTTCCTCCGGGTACTCCGGTCCATTCCTCCCCCAGTCCAAAGACATGCATGGTAGGCGGATTGGCATGTCCAAAGTGTCTGTAGTGTGTGAATGTGTATGTGATTGTGCCCCGTGATGGATTGGCACCCTGTCCAGGGTGTACCCCACCTTGTGCCCCTGGGATAGGCTCCAGGTTTCCCCGTGACCCTGAGAAGGATAAGTGGTATAGAAGATGGATGGATCAATAATAATCAAAAAAAAGTTGAAGTTTTGATTTACCCTCATAACGGCACATGAGGGCCACTTTGAAGAGGGCATGGCCACTTTTACTTATATGGCTCTTGAACGGAATGAGAGATTTTCACCAAACTTGGGATACTTACGTATGGGTTCAATTTAAATACAATTAAAAAAAAAAATACTGATAGTGACCAGTTGATGGCGTTATAACAGAACAAAATATAAAATTGGGATTAAATGTGGAACCATTGGGCCAATAAACGTGATAGATAAATATTGTAAGAATTCTCCTTGTGCAAGGTCCAATCAGAATATACGAGGACAATTGTAAATCTTGAAAAACATGCCCACCATTGGTCAAGCAATGTTCAGCAGCTATTAGAGAAGCTTAATGAAGGCCGATATTTCTTAAAATTATCTTGTTTTTTCTTTAATTTAGCTCCTTATAGGATTGTACAATATTAAGTAATATCTTTTAACGTCTTTAAGGGCCCTATATGGCTTGAACGCCGATAATTGCTGCTTGCAGCTATATTAATTACTATTATTATTATTATTATTATTATTATTATTATTATTATTATTCCTAAACTCATTTTTCTGCAGGGAATAACCTATTCACTCTAGAGTATTAAACACCATTTCGTCAAATTATCTTCCTTCTCTGTTGTTTGGAATTGAACTTCTACCTCCTAGGACATCCCACTCTGTCAGTTCATGTCTTTCCTAATTTAAAGCCTCACAGTTGACATGGACTATATTACATCGAACACTGTGAAACTGTCTTCAAACACTCTCTGCTAGTTAAAAAGCAGCTCACACACACACACACACACACACACACACACACACACACAAACATTGCTGCTCTTTGACTGGTACAGTATACTGATGCTTATTTCTTCCTTTTATGCAGGCCCTGCACATCTTTTTCATATATTCTGTGTAGTTATACTAACTCATTGTTGGCCTATGTCAGTTATGTTAGTGAGCAATATATACTTTCCAAGAAAATATTATGAATGCACTACTTTGCACCCTTGGGCTCAAACAACATTATGCTATTTTTCATTATCTGGCAGCACTGCTTAAAATTTACATCTAGCAATATGAATGGAATTATAAATACATTAAGATAAACTATTCATTAGTGAGCTCTACACCTTACACACATATACAGACAGAGAGAGACAGAGAGAGAGAGAGAGAGAGAGAGAGATAACGCAGTGTGCGGGAAGCTTTCTCTATCTGCAGCATCTAAGTGCTGTCTCCGGAGTTCTGCCAGTGGCTTGACAGGGGCAAATAAATATGAATTGATTGATGCTAAGCTGCCGCTGGTGTCGGGAACTGTGTTATGATGTTTATAGAGGAGAGAAGAGGGTGGAAAGGTAATGGGTCTTCCAACTTTCTCTATAATATTAGGGTTCTGATCCACATATCACATCTCTTCATGTTCTCTTCGCTTATGTATTTATTGTTAGCCTCACCAGTTTTGCCCCATCGGAATACATTCATAAAGAGGACAAATTAAACATTTTAGACAGTCACTGCTAAGACGTTTATTCAGCACTATACTGATCCTGATAGATGTTAACAGCAGACAATTATTGTTCATATAATGCAAGGGCTGCCCCTGAGAAATTCTGACAGAGTGTATCAATTCCCTTGAAGTATGATAATGCCTCTGTGTTTGTCCCCCAATCTGTCACCGCTGCATTTAATGAATTATGAATTGCACCTATGGTTTTTAGAGCTCATTTAATAGCTCTGCAACACTTGGTTGATTTGGTTCTACCCATCATGTGGGATGTTCACACTGCCCCACATATGCACTATGGAAGTGCTTCCAATTAGATCCCAAATGTCACTGAAACAGAAGATCCCTTGGTGTTTTATGAATAGGACCACTCCCAGGGCAATAGATATTATATCTCATTACCAGCACAGTGGTCCACCTGGGGATTGTGCTCAGGCAAGTTGAGTGCTTAGGCAATTGGCTTCTCTCGTACTCGCTAAGCCTCTTTGTGAAACTGATTGAGTTTGCTCTCCCAAAACACCCATTTAATGTTAAACTCAAATATGGTCTGACCTCAATTTCCATGAAAATGCTTGTGTAATATGTGCATGCAGCAGTTTATTTTTAAGCCGACTGTACACTTTATTTGTGCATTACACGTTCCAAATGAGAAATTCACAGCAGGCATGGAATAATTACACAAATCCTGCACCTAAAAAGTGGCAATAAGTTATTGTAATGTAGTTTCGTTGTTGTGAAAGCCTATGACATCAAATTGCATTTTAGTTCATTTACCAGCTCTAACATGTGACTACATATCGAAAGTAAAATGAGATACTCTATGTACAACTTGCAGTAATTATCCTACAGTAAGGGGTGGATGTACATTCAACATGTGGTTGAGTTGATTTTCTGTCTAAAAACCCCAATTGTGTTTAAATTTAAAAATGGAGTTGAGTTTGAGAAAATGCCATTCCCAAAATTAATGCTCTATATAAATGGTGTCAAACTCAAATTTTGCCCAGGCCACAACAACATTTTTATGAGCCCATGAAGGGCCATGATGTAAGGCAATTAATTTTTTAACACATTATTAGATATGGAATTTGGAATATGGAATCACGCATACTGTACAGTGGCACCTACGGAACATGGCCAGTTGCTATGCTGCAGGACTAGTGTGAATTCTAGGTTGAAAAAAAAGGTGAGTAGTCATGTACTATGGGCCATTTCAGCGTAATTGATTTGAATTTCATGCGGGCCTAACGAAAAAGGCTGTGTGCTCAATATATGTTATATATAATAAATCATATGTTTTGATCTTTTGATCTTTCGATCTTTTGTTACAAAAAAAATCACAAAAATACCCTGCTCTCATGGATATTGAACAATTGCAAACAAAATACAGGTTTATCCAAAAAAAAAAAAATCTTGTTAAATTTAGATGTGCAACAATTATTGTTTAGTCATTTAGTCAATACTTTGTGCTACTTCCCTTTGCCAAGATAACAGCTCTGAGTCTTCTATAATGCTTGATGAGGTTGGAGAATACATGGGTAAGGGAGAGACCATTCCTGCATAGAGAATGTCTCCAGATACTTCAAATTTTGAGGTCCACGCTAGTGGCCTCTCCTCTTCAGTTCACCCCACAGGTTTTCTATGGATTTCAAGTCAGGGGAGTGGGATGGCCATGGCAGCATGTTGATTTTGTGGTCAGTAAACCATTTTTGTGTTGATTTTGATGTATGTTTTGGATCATTGTCATGCTGGAAGATCCAGCCATGGCCCATTTTAATCTTTCTGGCAGAGACAGTCAGGTTTTCATTTAATATCTGTTGAGTCCATGATGCCGTGTGTCCTTACAAATTGTCCAGGTCCTCTGGCAGAAAAAAACAGCCCCAAATCATTAAAGAGCCACCACCATTTTTAACTGTGGGCATGAGGTACTTTTCCATATGGCTAAAAATGTGTGCACCAAAACCACCTCTGGTGTTTATTGCCAAAAATCTCTATTCTGGCTTCATCTGACCACAGACCCCGATCCCATTTGAAGTTCCAGTAGTGTCTGGCACACTGAAGAGGCTTGAGTTTGTTTTTGGATGAGAGTAGAGGCTTTTTTCTTAAAACCCTTCCAAACAACTTGTGGTGATGTAGGTGACTTCGGATTGTAGTTTTGGAGACTTTCTGATCCCAAGACACAACTAACTTCTGCAATTCTCCAGCTGTGATCCTTGGAGATTTTTGCTACTCGAACCGTCCTCTTCACAGTGTGGTGAGACAATATAGACACACGTCCAATTCCAGGTTGATTTATAACATTTCCAGTTGACTGGAACTTCTTAATTATTGCCCTGATGGTGGAAATGGGGATTTTCAATGCTTGTGCAACTTTCTTATAGCCACTTCCCATTTTGTGAAGCTCAACAACCTTTTGCCGCAAATCACAGCTTTGTTCCTTGGTCTTACCCATTGTTATGAATGACTAAGGGATTTTGGCCTATATGTTACCTAATATTTATACCCCTGTGAAACAGGGAGTCATGGTTGAACAATGAAAATATATATATTTAATGAAAATAAAAACAAAATGCAATGATTTGCAAATCTCATAAACCCATATGTTATTCACAATAGAACATATAAAACATATCAAATGTTTAAACTGAGGAAATGTATAATTTTAAGGAAAAAATAAAGTGATTTTTATGGTCACAACATGTCTCAAAAAAGTTGTGACGGGGCAACAAAAGGCTGGAAAAGTAAGTGTTATTCAAAAGAAACACTGGAGGAACATTTTGCAACTAATTAGGTTAATGGCAACAGGTCAGTAACATGATTGCATGTAAAAGGAGCATCTTAGAGAGGCAGAGTCTCTCAGAAGTAAAGATATGATGGAATCTGGATGGGAGTAGATGTTGCTCTAAAACCTATATATACGTTTCAGAATTGATGCCTTTCCAGATGTGCAAGCTGCCCATTCCATAAGCAGTAATGCGCCCCATACCATCAGAGATGCAGGCTTTTGAACAGAGCACTGAAAAAAATGCCAGATGGTCCCTCACCTCTTTAGTCTTGTTTAGTTTAAGGATGCAGCGTCCATGCTTTCCAAAACAGAATTTCAAATTTCGATTTGTCTGGCCACAGAACAGTTTTCCACTTTGCCTCAGTCCATTTTAAATGAGCTTTGGCCCAGAGAAGATGGTGGCGTTCTGGATCATGTTCACATATGGCTTCTTCTTTGCATGATAGAGATTTAACCAGCATTTGTGGATGGCACGGTGAACTGTGTTCACAGACAATGAGTTCTAGAGGTGTTTCTGAGCCCATGCAGTGATTTACATTACAGAATCATACCTGTTTTTAATGCAGTGCCGCCTGAGGGCCCGAAGATCACGGGCATACAATATTTATTTTCACCCTTGTCCCTTGCGCACAGAGATTTCTCCAGATTCTCTGAATCTTTTGATGATATTATGTACTGTAGATGATGAGATATTCGTAGCCTTTGCAATTTTACATTGATGAACATTATTCTGAAATTGTTCCGCAAATTGTAGATGTCCCTTTCAAAGGGAACTTCACGTTGCGTTAGCTGAACGCTGCGGGGAGAGCCCTCACGCGTGACCGGTATCTGAAGCTTGTGTAAAATCATGCCTAATTTATAGGCCTGTCGTGATCAGGTGACGTGGCAATTAAGCGCGTTGCGTGATATATAAATGACACCTGTGAACCGTGCTGTCAGCCTTAGTATCTTCAGCAAGACTGCATATTGGTCATTTGTGTAACAAAAACAAAAAGACACTTAATTTCCTCTCTATCTTTTCTCAAAATCCCTGGACTTTTCTATCCCTTTTAAAAAAAAGAAATAAATAACAAAAAAATTATGAGCCACCCTGAGGTGTTGCAGGCTTTCTGCCCTCCGCTGTTCCTCACACTGGAACAAGAGAGGATGCACCTGCTGTGTCCAGTAAGGGCTCTCTGTACTTATGTCCACTGCTCCAGCCAGTGGTGTAAGTCGGAGCAGCTGCTGGTCTGCTTTGACGGGGACAGTAGAGCTGATGCTGGGTAATGCTCTGTAATTGGATAGTGAAGCAATCTTTATTGCTTATGAGGTGCGTGGTCTTGCTGCATCTCTGGGCATAAGGGCTCATTCCACTAGCACGCTCACCTCCTCGAAGGCCGTACCCTCAGTATGACAGAGTGGGTATTCTCGTTCCCAGACTTCGTCTGGGTTACGCATGTAATCCTGTTCCCTGAGAAGGGAACGAGACGTTGGGTAGCTTTGCCATACCAGGGCAGGCTTGTGAATTGCATCTTCGCTTCAGATAATAGAGGCTGATGGTGCGGTTCACAGGTGCCATATATATATATATCATGCGACACGCTAAATTGTCATGTCACCTGATCATGGCAGGCCTATAAATAGAGGCATGATTTTACGCAAGCTTCAGATACTGGTCACATGCGAGAGGCGCTTCCCATAGTGTTATGCTAAATGCAACATCTCGTTCCCTTCTCAGGCAACAGGGTTACATGCGTAACCCAGATGATTTGTGAGACCGCCACACACATGCTGTGCAGCGACAACTCAAAAGCTTCTCAGTTTAGCATCATCAAGGCCTTTAGATTAGACTGACTGAATATGATGTCGATCTGATGAAATCTCTAGGAGGAGTTTGTTAAAGTACGAGGCCTGGAAATGGCGAAATCTGAGAAACAATTGTAGATTACAGTTAAAAAATGGCTGACTTCCCGTTGAGTTTAGGGCATGGGTTCAAGAGAAGTTTTTGTACGTATTGGCATCTTACATATGTTTACTGAAATTCGTACATGTAGTTGAAACTTAGTGCGAGGTGCACATCTGTGAAATTTTGAAGGTGGTGCTATCAAGCTATTTTGCCACACCTAAGTAAAATGACCAAATAATTGTATCATTTTGCCATACTTTAATAAGCGTGAAAAATATCCTGAGTTTTCGAGCATTCCAAAGGTGTCGAATGTGTATTTAAAATGTAGGGGGCGCTATGGAGCCGATGAGCCACAACTATAATAAAATGCAACATCACATCAATTAATGTCGTAAGACAAATGCATATCAAAAGTTTCATGGATTTTCAGCAATTTTAAGTCTCTCAGAACACCGCAGGAAACTTTGAAAATCCAACATTTCATCCAACATGACTGACTTCCTTTTGGGCAGAGTCAGATACAATCATCTGAACTTTGTCGCAATTGATGAGAGCAATGACTATGGTAAATCTCGTGCACATTGGAGCAACTTCAGCCCTACCATTGCCTGCATTCGGGGGCGCTATGGAGCTCCGCGACCATGCCCATGCCCTACGTAATTATTAAATATTCACCGGTTCTGACACATCTGCCAAGTTTCATGAGTTTTCAGGTATGTTTAGGCCCTTAAAATCGCATGAATGCATGGAAAAATAAAATAAAATAAAAAATAATAATGATAACAAGACTTTGGTCCCCCTGCCACAGGGGTACAGAGGGCCCTTGCAAGGCTGCACGTTGGGTCTGCTCTGCCAGGGGCACTCTGTTTATTTTTTTTTCTTAGCACTTTTTTGTATTTATATGTTGTTAGGAGTGTATCATGAAGTAAAACATGTAATTTCCTGTTGCCAGCAGGTGGCGCTATGACTATAACTGAATATTGGCATGTAGATGTCTTCAGGCCAGAATTAGTATAAAACATATGAAGTTTGATGCAGATTGAACATTGTATGCTTGAGTTATAAAAACATCTTGTTTTATAGCAGAAATCGCACACTTTAGCACTTAGCTAAGTGTTCCTAGCAGGTTTTAACATGTTTCTAGCATGTTGCTAGCATGTTTAGAATTTGCTGGCATATTTTTTATATGTTGCAGGGAATACATTAGTGTTAACATGTCACTTCCTGTTGCCAGCAGGTGGCGGTACAATGATGAATGAATATTGGTATGTCGATGTCTTCAGGGCAGGATTCGTATCAAATATGTGAAGTTTGGTGAAGATTAAACATAATGTCTGAGTTAGTGTAAAACGTGTCACTTCCTGTTGGCAGTAGGTGGTGCTATGACTATAAATGAATACTGGCATATATATATATAGCCTCAGGCCAAGTTTTGTACAAAACATGTGACATTTGGTGCAGATTGAACATTGTATGTCTGAGTAAGTGTAAAACATGACAGTTCATGTTTCCAGCAGGTGGCGCTTTGACTATAACTGAACATTGGCATGTAGATGTCTTCAGACTGGGACTTTTATGAAACACGTGAAGTTTGTAACAGATTGGACATTCTATGTTTGAGTTATAACAACTTTCTTTTTCATGGCAAAACATAGAAATTTGTGAGACCGCCATGCCCACGCCGTGCAGTGAAAACTCAAAAGCTTCGCAATCTAGCATCATCAATGCCTTTAGATGAGACTGACCAAACATGATGCCGATCTGATGAAAGCTCTAGGAGGAGTACGTTAAAGTATGAGGCCTAGAAATGCCAAAAAACGGAGCAAAAATTTAAGAGAAAAATAAAAATGGCTGACTTCCTGTTGAGTTTAGGGCATGGGTTCAAGATAAGTTTTTGTATGTATTGCTATCCTACACATGGTCACCAAATTTCGTACATGTAGGTGAAGCGTAGTGCGAGGCGCACATCATTGAAATTTTGTAGGTGGTGCTATCAAGCCATTTTGCCACACTCAATTCTGCAACCCCTATCAGATGTAAAGTTTCACTGGTTCTGATGCATCTGCAAAGTTTCGTGAGTTTTCGGGTATGTTTAGGCCCTCTAAAATGCAATTCATTTCAGAAAAGAAGAGAAGAAGTAGAAGAAGACACGGAGCAGATCCAATAGGGCTTGGCACCAGCGGTGCTCGGGCCCTAATAATAATAATAAACGGAACAGATCCAATAGTGCTTCGTACCAGTGGTGCTCGGGCCCTAATAATAAACGGAGCAGATCCAATAGGGCTTCGCACCAGCTGTGCTCGGGCCCTAATAATAATAATAATAATAATAATAATAATAATAATAATAATAATAAATGGAGCAGATCCAATAGGGCTTCGCACCAGCAGTGCTCGGGCCCTAATAAACATGCCGAAAACAATAGGGCCCTGCACCTGCGGTGCATGCACCCTCCGGTTTGCACCAGAGGCTTGGCACCTTCGGTGCTCGGGCCCTAATAAACGGAGCAGATCCAATAGGGCTTCGCACCAGCTGTGCTCGGGCCCTAATAATAATAATAAACATCCCGAAAGCAATAGGGCCCTGCACCCGCAGTCATGCGCCCGCCGGTTTGCACCGGTGTGTAAGGGAACGTCTCGGGTTACGCATGTAACCCTGTTCCCTGAGAAGGGAATGAGACGTTGCATAGCTTTGTCATACCAGGGCAGGCCTGTGAATTGTGTCTTTGCTTCAGATAATAGAGGCCACGTCACCTAATCATGGCAGGCTTATAAATAAAGGCATGATTTTACACAAGCTTCAGATACTGGTTGTGCATGCAAGGGTGCTCCCATACTGTTATGCTAAACACAACGTCTCGTTCCCTTCTCAGGGAACAGGGTTACATGCATAACGCAGATGTTTTATTGAGCATTTTGCAGAACAAGCCACGGTTCTTTTGGAGAGTTTGACTGTCGCACTTGCTTCTTATTTTTGCATCAAATTCCAGCAGCCTTCATTGTTATTTGTATGAAAATTGTCTCTTACCACTTAATATGCTGCTTTCTTTACTGACATACAAACATTTTTCTCGAACATTTAATTTTGTGCTGGAAAATTAATGTTTGGAAATCTAAAATGTTTTTGTACTGACTCAATAATGTAGAAGTCTTAAAATAAAAAAATGACTACATGAGTACACACATGTGATGTTTGGGGTAATAAATTTTAATGAGAGCAAAGGACTTTCACATGCTTTGAATCTGTTTGGTACCTAAGCTCCTAAACTCTCTCTCTCTCTCTCTCTCTCTCTCTCTCTCTCTCTCACACACACACACACACACACACACACACACACACACACACACACACAAACATACATTCTTTGTCTCTCTTGTTCTCTATCATACACACACACACAAAATTACATTTTGCAATGTTCCCATGGAGGGGGGAAGGGTATGTCTGCAAGAATCTGTGGTATACATCTGTAAATCCCCGGGAAAACTATTTTATCTCTACTTTGTCTGGCATAGGCCACACTCACTCACACATACACACACAATCTCTCTATCTCTCTCACACACACACCCCCACACACACACAGTCAAACATACATGCTCTCACTTTCACATGTGCGCACACACACACACACACACACACACACACACACACAGGCACATGTATACATGCTCTCTCTCTCTCTCTCTCTCTCTGGGGGGACGCTGTCTCTCCGCCATGGCGTCAGGTGTGTACCGGAGAAAGGAGAACAGGTGGAGGAGGTTCTGCTGGCAGTGGGAGAGCAGGTCGGGTGCGAGAACATCTACTCCGCCTCCGGAATGAACAAAGCTATGGTTGTTTTCCTAAAGAAAGAAAGATTCGCCAATACGCTGTCTGAAAATGGAATATGGCTGAAAGGTGCTATGCTACACATTACCCCTCTTTCTGCCCCTGCGACACGGGTCGTTGTTTCCAACGTGCCCCCTTTCATTAAAGACAAGCTGATAATGAAGGAGCTGGCCCGCTTCAGAAAGTTTGTCGGCCCCATGACTGATATCCCGCTCGGCTGTAAGAACTCTGCAGTGAAACACGTCCTGTCTTTCCGGAGACAGGTTTATATGTTTATTAATAACCGCGACCAAACGCTGGACATTAACTTTAAGTGTAAAGTCAGCGACAGCAGTTACACCGTTTTTGCCACCACCGAACGCCTGAGGTGTTTCAGGTGTGGGGAGATCGGGCATAAACAGCTGAACTGCCCACGCAGAGCGGTGCAGCCAGGGAGCTCCAGGGGGCGGCACGGCCGGGGTACAGCAGCAGCAGTGTGGAGACAGCCAGCGGGGGAACACTGGAGAACAGGAGCCTGGGGCAGAGGGGGGTAACAACACACCAAGGCTACAGCAGGAAGAGGTCAGTGACGAACACAACACCACTGAAACAATCACAGCACCCAGTGATAGCACTGACACCCGTGCCCATGCTACAATAACAACAACACCGCAGACAGCTTTCATTTCAAACCCTACACCGCTATTGCTGTCAGAGACAGTGATTCCATACAACCGCAACAGAAGAACCCACAGGACAAGAACATCGTGAACAATGCAGATGAACTGGAAACAACAAGGGAGAAGATAGACAAAGTGGAGGAATCGTCTAAACAACCACAGCGTAATGTTGAGATGTTGGAAGACTTGGGCCCAGAGTGCAGCGCAGGAACTACAGGAGAGGAACCCCTCACAGACATGGAGGAGGAAGAAGTCACCTCAGATCAACCGCACACTTTTAACTGTCCAGATCAACCTAAACAGCTTTACACCACAGAACAGATCAACTGGTTTCTAGAACTGACTAAAGGAAAACAAAATATCTTACTGACAAAATTCTTCCCGGACAGGAGAAACTTCATCACATCTGTACAACACACCATGGGCGTAATGTCACCAAGGAGACGCTACAGATTGAGGAAATGGACAGCAGCCGCAAGAGAGGAATTGACGTGTATTGACCTTGTATGTTAGAAATGGTTGCGAAGTGAATTGGGACTATATGACTACAATGGACTTGTAGTAGATCTGAAAAAGTTTTTTTGGGTTTCTGAGTTGAGGGTGTGGGTGGGGGGTCTATGGGGGGTTCCCTTTCTTCTTCTTTCTTTCTTTCTTCTTCTTCTTTCTTCTTTTTAAATGAAAAAAAAAAAAGATTTTTAAAAACGTAGATATGTAAATATACTCAAAAATTGAACAAGATAAAGGTGTCTTAAAAAGTAAAAAAAAATTGTCTCTCTCTCTCTCTCTCTCTCTCTCACACACACACACACACACACACACACACAAGACAAACACACTGACAAACATACATGCTATTACTCTCATGTGTGCACGCGCGCACACACACAGTCGGATAAACATACATGCTATCACTCTCATGTGCACACTCACACATACATGCTTTCTCTCTCACTCACTATACTTGCATGCACCCTCTTTCTCTATCACACACACACAAAATTACATTTTGCAATGTTTTCACAGAGGGGGAAGGGTTCATCTGAGAGAATCTGTGGTATACACCTGTAAATCCCCAGGAAAATGTTTAGTTTCTACCTTGTCTGGCTGATAGGGGTGTAGTTTACATTTGGCTATCCTGTTGCCCAGACGATGTTATATACTGTAAATTTGCAGTTAGTGAGTGTCTAGTAAAAAAAAGTACTTTTGCATTTACTTTCTTCTTCTTTTTCTTTAAAAAACAACAACAAAAAACAATGATATCTCGCCAGGGTCAGATTGACCCCAAACATAATTAATGTCACTATTTTGGAAAACAAGTTTTTTCTGTGATTTTTTTTTCCAAACAAAAGGGACATTTATATTTGTTTAATAACATATATAGAACATATACAGCTATATTGTTTTAATTATTTTGTGTAAATTAAGAAATTATATGGTTATTTCTGTATTTAGTTGCTTTTCTGAAATGCACATTCCTACTTCAGTAAATGTAAGAGTTAATGATACACTTATTTCTATTCTATATAGAAAAGTTCAAAAAGCTCAGGATAAAAGTTGAAAAATTGTGGCAACAGTGACCCCAAATAACGAGGAAGTGAAGCAAATCTCAACAGAACATAAGGGTTAAACCCAATCCATTTGCAAGTGCAACATTTATCTTGCTGTATTTATGACATCTGCACTTCTTTATGCTGACCATCTTTATACTACTCCTCTATTGTGGTGGCATGTTAGTGTGTATAGTATGAATCTTTCAGACACTACACTGTTGCTCCATGAAGTTTTCCTTTACATTTTAATGTGCGCTTTCTCATGATCAGTGACTGCTGGCCCCCAACACTCTTGTTAGTAGATAAATCCAGCTTTGATGCTGTTCTATCTGTATAGACATATGTATTACTACAGTATGCTAATATGTAGTATATGCTATAATTTGGAAATGTGATATTGTAGTGTGCCAGTTGCTAATAGTCTGCATAACATAATATTATTTCTATTTTATATATGTTTATTAATATAAATGTATGTATATTGTTTTACTCTTTTTTTTTTTTTCAACAATTCTCACCCACTACACAGTTTCCAACAATTGCATGACACCAATCATCCTTCTTCTGAGACAAGTGTTGCATCTTCATAAACTGTGGCCGGGAAGTACAAATGTGTCCATTTTCTTGCTGTGACCTAAGATTTGCATCAAGGGCTTTTCAAAGCTGTCCTGATGAGATCAAAATCAAACAATGCCTAATTAGGTACAAATACACTCAAATACCCATTGCATGAATGGATATTTCCAAAGGTTCACTGTGCTGTGAACTGATGCACTTAGTGTCCACTCTTAAAATAAGCATATAAAACATAACAATAGCTTCCATTCAACAAAGGGTTATGTTTCTTTTTTCCCATCAGTATATTTGCTTTCAATTCAGTTTAACATTCACAAATACTTACCATTCCTCGCAGGATACACTACAGCTCTAGATGGAGATGAAAACCTTGTTTATATTTTACCCTATTGAATTTCAAGGAAGTAATTTGGTGAAAAATCCCAACAACCAGAATTATAATGGATGTTGAGACCTTGATCAAATCAAAGTTGAAACCAAAGTCTGCTCCTATGACACAACCTTCCAGACGGCAGCAAGCTTCCTCAATTTGCGACGGAAATTAAGAAACGGAACGCAGCATCCGCACTTGCGGACAGAATCAAGATCAGGAAATTAGATGTGCTAAATGAGTTGATTTAGTTCATTCCAAAATGCAAGCTCATCAGCAGGGTGGAACAGCAATCAACAAATTGATTCTACAGACACAGATCATGAAATGTTGCACATTAACATTAATGGGCCTGGTAGGTTACATTAAAACACAAATATGGAGTTACTAAAAGAGCTTTTGATAAATGCACACATTTTGAAGTTATTGTCCTATTTGCATTTAGTTGCTGTATGAATGTCTAGTGATTAACATACACTGGATTTTTTGTAGTGCATAACTGAATTTTTGGTGTTGGAGAATTTAAAATGGGACATATAGCATTATAATAGTGTATATTCCCTAAAAACATTTAAAGTTACAAACTGAAATTAGCTGCTTTATAAGTCACAACTGTGTAATTCTTGTTAAAAATCATAATAAATTGTTCCAAACTGTCAGGATAACATAATAATTTTTTGTAGTTCCACTCATTCATTTCCGCTATGTTCATAGACGATGTGCTTTGGCACCCCAGTACTGAAATGCAAATCAGTCCAGCAATGATATTGGCCTCTGATTATGACACCCTCCTCCCTTATTCATGCTACTCTCAGTTTGTAATATGAGATATACAAATTATTTCCATGAGCATGGAGGATTTTAACATACATTTTTACATACATACCATGTATCCGGAAAGTACTCACAGCGCTTCACTTTTTCCACATTTTGTTATGTTACAGCCTTATTCCAAAATGGATTCAATTCATTATTCTCCTCAAAATTCTACAAACAATACCCCATAATGACAACATGAAAGAAGTTTGTTTGAAATCTTTGCAAGTTTATTAAAAATAAAAAACAAAAAAAGCACATGTACATAAGTATTCACAGCCTTTGCTCAATACTTTGCTGAAGCATCTTTGGCACCAATTACAGCCTCAAGTCTTTTTGAGAATGAAGCTACAAGCTTGGCACACCTATTTTTGGGCAGTTTCTCCCATTCTTCTTTTCAGGACCTCTCAAGCTCCATCAGGTTGGATGGGAAATGTCGGTGCACAGCCATTTTCAGATCTCTCCAGAGATGTTCATTAGGGTTCAAGTCTGGGCTCTGACTGGGCCACTCAAGGACATTCACAGAGTTGTCCTGTAGCCACTCCTTTGTTATCTTGGCTGTGTGCTTAGGGTCGTTGTCCTGTTGGAAGATGAACCTTCGCCCCAGTCTGAGGTCCAGAGTGCCCTGGAGCAGGTTTTCATCAAGGATGTCTCTGTACATTGCTGCATTCATCTTTTCTTCGATCCTACCTAGTCTCCCAGTTCCTGCCGCTGAAAAAAATCCCCACAGCATGGTGATGCCACCACCATGCTTCACTGTAGGGATAATATTGACCAGGTGATGACTGGTGCCTGGTTTCCTCCAGACATGACGCTTGCCATTCAGGCCAAAGAGTTCAATATTTGTCTTGGTCTTGGTCTGAGAGTCCTTCAGGTGCCTTTTGGCAAACTCCAGGCGGGCTGTGGCTTCCGTCTAGCCACTCTACCATACAGGCCTGATTGGTGGAGTTCTGCAGAGATGGTTGTTCTTCTGGAAGGTTCTCCTCTCTCCACAGAGACACGCTGGGGCTCTGTCAGAGTGACCATTGGGTTTTTGGTCACCTCCCTGACTGAGGCCCTTCTCCCCCGATCGCTCAGTTTGGCCGGGCGGCCAGCTCTAGGTAGAGTCCTGCTGGTTCCAAACTTCTTCCATTTATGGATGATGGAGGCCACTGTGCTCATTGGGACCTTCAGTGCTGCAGAAATGTTTCTGTACCCTTCCCCAGATCTGTGCCTCGATACAATCCTGTCTCAGAGGTCTACAGACAATTCCTTGGACTTCATGGCTTGGTTTGTGCTCTGACATGCATTGTTAACTGTGGGACCTTATATAGACAGGTGTGTGCCTTTCCAAATCATGTCCAATCAACTGAATTTACCACAAGTTGTAGAAAAATCTCAAGGATGATCAGTGGAAACAGGATGCACCTGAGCTCAATTTTGAGTGTCATGGCAAAGGCTGTGCATATTTATGTACATGTGCTTTTTTTGTTTTTTATTTTTAATAAACTTGCAAAGATTTCAAACAAACTTCTTTCACATTGTCATTATGGGGTATTGTTTGTAGAATTTTGAGGAAAATAATGAATTCAATCCATTTTGGAATAAGGCTGTAACATAACAAAATGTGGAAAAGAGTGAAGCGCTGTGAATACTTTCCGGATGCACTGTACATACATACATTGGTAGAAGCAGGTACATGGCAGTGCCAAAGAGCAGGGCACAGCCAAGTTCTTCACCACTAGTGGAGCAGGCATAGCCGATAGTTCAGATATTGCAATTGATTTATAAAGCAACCTTGAATCTGAAGAAGGCGCTATATAAATAATAGATATTAACTTTAGCCCATAGCGCAAATATGCCTTGGCTACTCCAAATCAAACAGCAGTCCAGCCCTTAATGTCAAGAATTAGTACAAATGTATTTGTTGTGACAATTCAGTGACAATTCAGACATATCATTCCTTGATTATATCCACAGTACATATCACATCACATGGATGCTTTATGTTGAGCCTTGCCAATCATGATTGAACAGTTTATACAATCTTATATCACTTGCCTAAATATGCATTGGCAATGTGAGTACACAACATTCTGTGGCAAAACAATTTTCACAGCAAATGAGCCTGTTTCTCAAAAGTATAAAGATGATCTCAGAGAGCATACAAAATGAGCTTTTTAAGATTCCGAAACATGGCTAATATATTCATTTTAAACAACAAACCAGTAAGTAAGTAATATATGAGTGTTACTGTTTTTCTTAAGCTCACTATGTATTTATTGCTTCCTAAAGAGTGAAATGACAAGGGAGGAAACCTTAACATTAAGCTCCTGCTATTTTTACTATGAATGTTAACTTATGAATGCCTATGAAGGTTTCACTGCAATAAAGCAAAATTATTCATAAGGGAAAACCAGGGACTTTTGCCTCACTTGATGCTGTACTCAAAAAAATGTTATACCGTATATCAACAAATTCCCATCCACAGCCACTTTCTAATTTGAATGGGTCTATAAATATTTATCTGAGGCAACAACAGCTTTCCACTATTACAGCTATCTAATATGGATTAATTTAATGCAAATGTCATTTCTGCTATTTAATGTACTTGCAACTTTTAATCATCAATAGTAATGTAAAAAATGATAGAACCATAAGAGGCAAATTCTCACAAAATTTGTGTGATGTCCAACAATGTACAGCGCTCATGTATTAGCATATCATGGATAAGTTATAATGCTGATTTGAAGGTGTATCCTGTAGCCACATATATGTATTTGTGTACTCTGCATTCAGTGTGCTGCATTCAGTGTGTATTAAGTTCAAAAGACACATATTTCTGAGATCTCTGTATTTGGGTTGTACCTCAGATTTGGGTTATTCAGGTGTGTAAGCCATTTTTCTGAGCTGCCTATTCAGATTATTAAAATTACCTGTGTATATTTATAAAGGTTGCCAGACTTCCAAGAAATACCAACACTTTTTCATTTTTGCCATATATTGTAATACAATTTAACATAAAAGCAAAATAAATACCTACTAACAGGAGTCTAGCATATTGGCAATATACTGCTGCATGAATAGTCCTAGTTTATAATTTAACCCTTATTATCCAGCAGCTTATAAAATAGCACTTAATCCAATACACCCTATGTTTATAACATCATCAACTAGAAGTACAACTACAGAACTTGTGGATCTAAGACAGGGGTAAAGAAAAAAAACTCTGTATTTATTGCATGTTATTATATAAAATGTACTCCCAGTTACAGTTTTTACAATTGCTATGACAATTTTTTCAATACTTTTAAAAATTTTTCTGAACTCTTAAAAGCACCAACACACCTACAGCACACAATTGGCAAAACGGTTAATTTCATGCTCAAAATCACACGTTGTAAACTAAACTCCAACACTAATTTTCAGAATACAATAATACACTAACACAATAAACTACATCTGCCAAAACACTAATACATGTTCTCTTCCAACAGGAACATTTAGTCAATCATAGCACAATGTCATAAAAACACTATCAGATGGAATTACAGAAACTGCATTAATTTATATTTGTCAGGTCTGCCCTTGTTACGAATCGGGTCTTAGAAGCGGAAGCAATTGCAGAAAGTCTTTATTACTTGAACACAAGGTCAATAATCTAACACGGAGGTACGCGGTCTAAACATGAAACGAGGCATGAAGCATAAAACAGGAACAGGACACGAGAACTCGACCGCTTAGCATCATGCTAGCTGGAAAATATCAAGACACACCCTCGCACTTCTGCCAATAACTACACAGGGAGGAGACAGAACAGAAACCAAAACAAGCACACGTGTCCATTTTAAACAAAGTCACCATCGTCCATGTGCACTCACAGCGTGTGTATGCGCACGCCCTCCGGCTCTCCGTGCACGTCGTGCACTGCAGCACCATCTGCAGGGGAGATCGTGACAGCCCTTATACAATAGACAGTATTGATCATAGATTGTGCTTTGCACTGCAGTTTCTTTTGAAGCCTCTCTACATTTTTGTTTTGTTGGGTTTAGTAAATGCATGCATTTTGTTTCTTTTGCTGCAGAAATTCAATACAAAAAATGAATGACCCATCTCAGAGTAGTTTTATAGAATGTACGGTTTATGAAAAAAAGAAGACAGAGACAGAATTGCTGCAGTAAAGGCTCTATTTGCAACAGGACATTACTGCAAGATAATAAAAATATGCAATATAGCTGCAGTTTATTGTGTGAAAATACAAAATATACAAACAGTAAAAGCCACAGAAGAATAAAAAAAAGAAAAAAGACATGTTCTAATCTGCCATACAGGCATAGAGTCATTGTACAGTAATACATAGTAAAATTACTGTATTTACACTTTGCAGTGAGAGGAGCCCTTATACAATATCCTACCTGTTGGTTTCTTGAAATTCCGGACAGTGGATGCCACTGTGTCCCAGCTGAGATTTGGTTGTACTCGTTCACCAGCCTCTCTGTTTGATAGCCTGTGTTTTATGATGTGGCCTATGATAGTAGCTCTTATTTCATCAGGTACCCTAGCTCTGGCCCTTCTTTGAGCGCCACCACACTTTCTAACTCGTCTCTCTCTACGTTGTTCTTGTCCAGGCATTCCTCACCCTTGCCCTTGTCCCACTAATCTTCCTTGTTCTGGTACTCGTCTTCCTCTCCTTCATGCAGGCATTTTTCTTACTGTCTTTTTGTTGTTCTATATTGTTCCTTTTCCACACAAGATCAACCCAAAGAAGTTCTCTTTTACTGTATACCATATGGTCATGCGATTGAAAGAACCTCAACACCTGAGTGTGTTTCCAAGATGGGAATCAGCTGTGATTGATCGATTTGCATAACTTCAATCCGCTGTTTCTCAGTAGCAATGGAATAAAATACAGGGGATATATATATATATATATATATATATATATATATATATATATATATATATATATAGCATTTATAAATTTGGCAGTAAAAATCCATTGTTTTGGTTTTGGTTGAGCTTGTGTGTAAAAAAAAGTTCAAGCATTTTAAATTTGTGTTAACTGTATGCATTTTGTGTCAAAGCAACAAGAAATGTGATAATTGTATAGCCTACACAGACGGATGTTGTACTAACTGTGTTAAAAGTTTAGGAAAATTGTTAAAAGTATTGAAGTATTTAAAAAATCACATTGTGTGTGTTCGTTGAAGACTTTGTTTGTATCTTATTGTGCTATTAATTTTTAAGATTTTTAATATTTAAGTAGTTGAATTAATAACATTTACTGGGCTCTCCTATAAAGAAAACATGCCCTCGGATTGAAAAATATAGCTGACCAAACATTAATTTGCTAAACTTACTGGTCACTTTAAGTGTAGGTAATAATTTTATCAATTTAAAGTCCAGTCCTCGAGATAAGCAATGATTAAAATGCTCAGATTTTGGATTTATAAAACATAATATAGTTAGCTCAAACTGTCAGACAGTAGTGCAGGACTTAATACTGCTCCTCACTTGAGCTAATATTGTGCAAAAAAAATGAATAGGTATTGTATAAGTCTGTAGTTACTTCTGTGCTCTCAATGGAAATGTGTGCGATTTCAGTATTAACTCCTCACTACAAGTTGAGCATAACTTGTCGCATTGACACGTCTGTCCATTGTGCCTCATTACTTTACATAAGTCCTAATTTGAAAGCAAATATAACCAATGACACTTATGCTGAAGATGGATTGCTTTCCAAGCCAAAATAAAAAAAAACATGTTTTACTGGTGTAATTACATGTTCAGTACAATGAGAGGACAAAGAGCGGACAACAATCTTTGATGGGTTGTGGCAGTGGTGTGATGGATGTTTCTTAGTTTAGAATGTAGGACACACTATATTTGGATATATAGTTATAAGGATACCAAACAAGACATCTGAGTTTAACTGTACTTGTGGGAAATTACCATCCTATTAACTTTAAGGATTCATTATTATATAACAGTAGAATAATTGTATATGTCAAACACACAAATTACTGTAGAAACATATTTTATTTACCACATGAACTTGTAGATTATCTATCTGTGTGCTTGAAATATTTGCATTTCATTATGCCGTACTGTGGAGTGTCATGGATAAGTTTTATGTTCAAAATCTTTACCTCAATATATATGTTCGTGAGAGGAGGAGCTTCTAAATTTGATAATTAAAGCATAAAGTTTCAGTAATAAGATCCTGTCTGTTTCACTGATGATCAGCAAAGTCAATTAGGTTTTTTATTTATGTGTTTTATTTTCTTATTACATTCTCCCCCTCCTGCTCCCTTTCTCTCTCTTCTCTCGTAACACTTTTTAAATTAAAGCAAGCAGTGAATGTGTCAAGGCTGGGAGTTTAATCAAGTGGAAACCACCAAAGCCCCCTGACTGTGCGGCAGGGAATCACAGAGTTTTCAACCTATCACCAGGATCGCAGCCTTCATCAGGATCAGCAAGGCGCTTAGTCCTATTTGCATGCTAGAGAAAAGGACCCTCACTGTGACTAATGCACCAGGTATGCAGAATTTATAGTAAAGAGATAAAGTGAAGGGAGGAATGAAATTAACAGAGAGAAATAAGCACCTCTTGACATTTGAAAGCTGTGGTGGGACATTGACCATCAGCTGTTGACCATCAGGGATGATTTGCAGTATTTGCTGAGGTGTAATGGCATCTTGAGCCCTGGAACAGGAGAATGAAGGAGAGGGTGAAAATAGAACAGGCGCTGCGGTCGAAGTTTGACCTCAGAGGGGTGTGTGACATGATACTGGCTTTCAGTACAGGCAACAATTACAGGAAGTGCTTAGGCAGTCACACTGGACAAAGTCTGTACTGCCCAAATGCATTGGTAAGTATGTGTGTATGAGGTATTCTATATTCTCAGTGGGGCCGTGTTAGCCACAAACCCACTTAGAGAGAATTCACTGCAACAGACCAATAGCACAGAGACTATACTGCAACAAGACAATTACACAAACAGAAACTATACCGAACAAATCAATAACACAGAGACTATACTGCAAGAGACCAATAACATAGACACTATGCTGCAACAGTACAATAAAACAGACACTATCCTGCAGCAGACCAATAACACATTTACTATACTGCAACAAACCAATAAAAGAGACTATACTGCAAGAGACCAATAACACAGACGCTATACTGCAACAATACAATAAAACATACACTATCCTGCAGCAGACCAATAACACATGGACTCTACTGCAGCAACAAACGAATAACAGATGTTATACTGCAAAAGACCAATAACACATAGACTATACTGCAACAAACCAATAACACATACTGTAGAGTACACTGCAACAAACCAACTACAGAGATATTAAACTGCAACAAACCCATTAAATAGACACTATACTGCAATTGTCCAATAAATCAGAGAGTATCATAAAAAATCATAAATAAAATAAATAAATAAATAAATAAAATAAATAAATAACCTATTTGCAGTATGATTCGCTTCCAAACGTATTTGAATTGCCATCCACTAGAATCTTAAGTTTAGAAACTGTATATCAGACCTATTCAACTGGTAGCCCATGGGCTGGATTTCCTCCAATAGGAAAGCAGCTCTCGTGCAACCTATGTGCTCTTGCTGAAAAAAAAAACCACACAAAAAAAACCAAAACATCACTGTCTACATTAACAAAGCAAAACGCTGACACTAAGAACCACCAGTTCAAAAGTGAGTGGACTGTCAAATACATTTTTAGAGATATTCGAGCAAAGTCAGTTTGTTTACTTGTCTGCAGCCTATAGGTGTAATACATGCAAAAAAAATCATAAATGTAGTTTAGACAAAAAAAAAACAAACAAATGTCCTCCAAAACCATTTGCATTGTTATCTTCTAGAATCCTATGTTTGGAAGCTGTTTGTGCTCCGGTTTCTGTAACCATAGATCTTACCCTAGCCCCTAAGACTATAGGTATAATACATTGCAAAAATAGTTTTTAAAAAAACACACAAAAAACATGAGGCTTTCAAGCGTATTTGGATTGTTATCTGCTGTAATCTTACCTTTGGAAGCTATATGCATTCTGGTTTCCTTAACCCTAAGCCTACCCTTATCTCCTATACCTATAGGTGTGGTACAGCACACATTTTGCATTGATTATGGCCTACTTTTTGCATGATCCACACTGAAATACATTTGTATGAGTGAGGAAGGCGCTCTTTGCACATAACGTGCAGTTTTGTTTAATATTTTTTACTTTTTGCACAGAATGTTATCTAATTACACCTAAAAACTGCAACAGCTGGCAGCTGAGTTCATAGTGAGTCAATGTTTGTTACTATGGCAACATACGCTGTGAAAGTTAATCTACTTGGTGGTAGAATTACTTGAACTAAACTGGGATTTAAGCCCTGGACAGAAAGGGCATGCCCTTTATTAGGGGACTCAATAGATACTGAGACTTACATCAGAGCTTTACATCAATTAGATTTAATTATGTATTCTCTCATCCATTTATTATTTTCCCAAGTGATAATGTTTATTAATATTTCTTTAGTCCTATATTTACTGGATTCATCTCCATTCCATTCTTCTGCTACTGACAGAGGCTTAGATTTTTTTTTTGTTGTTGTTGATTTGTCTGTTTGCAAATCAACTGTTGTACTATACAAAATATGCCTTGTGGTTTCTCCACAAGTTTCACAGAATTTCAGTTTAAGATACTTGGGTGTATCATACCATAAACCAGGGGGAAATACACCCAAATTCCTAACCATATTGATGCTAGAGTTATCATAGATCCAGTCTATGATATACATTTCAATTGACTAAGACCAATTTATGTTCCCAAAGAATAAACACCCCTCACTGTCCACTGGTTTCAAGCTTTTCATTATTTCCTGTAACAAAAATGGCAAAGACTTTATTTATTAAACTTAATCATCATTTAACAGTTAGCTAACCTTTCATCATTTAAGTTAGTGAGTCACCTTTAGGTATACTTAACTTGTGCTCACATTACAATTCAGATATACAGTGCTGTGAAAAAGTATTTGCTCCCATCCTGATTTCCTCTGTTTTTGTGTAAATGGTCTGCACTTATATAGTGCTTTTATCCAAAAACCCTTTACACTGTGGCTCATTCACCCATCCACACACACACTCACACACCAATGGTAGCAGAGCTGCCATGCAAGGCGCTAACTTGCCATCGGGAGCAACTTGGGGTTCAGTGTCTTGCCCAAGGACACTTCGGCATGTGGAGTCATGTGGGCCGGGAATCGAACCGCCAACCCTACGATTAGTGGACAACCCACTCTACCACCTGAGTCACAGCCGCCCATCTCATAATAAATAGTTTTAGATCTTCAAACAAATTACAACATTAAACAATGGTAACCGGAATGAACACACAATACAGTTTTTATTTATTTATTTATTTTTTATTGAAGCCAAAAAAGTGATCCAACACCTATCACCTATCATGAGAAAAACGAATTACCCCTTTAAACTTAAGATCTGGTTATGCCACCTTTAGCAGCAATAACTGCAACCAAAGCTGTTGAGAGAGAGAGAGAGAGAGAGAGAGAGAGAGAGAGAGAGAGAGAGTTGCATTAATGGAAGTGCAAAACCCTTGATTGTCACGTGATTCCTGTAGACTTCAGATAGTTCCAGGATGTTCTTGGCAGGCAATTTGAATCCATAGAGTTAGAGAGACAGAACTGCGATTCTTGTTATTGGTAATTAGTAGTCAATACATGCATTGATTTAAACTATATATACATACTACATGGGTATATAGTATGTATATATAGTTACATCAATGATGTTTAAAAAAAATAATAAAATCCACTAATATTTCAGTATTAGTGTGGTGAATTAGCGTTATCTGCCTTGTTAACTTACCATGGTTAAAGACAGTGTTGCTGTTGTTTTAAATTAATATATTTTTTATGTTCTTAAACTTGTAAGTTAGTTAAGGACAATCACTAATGTCATCATGTCAGATAGGACAAGAGACAGGAGACTGACAGGTTACTATCAATGATTGTCAACTAACTGCACAATGGGTCAATGGACAAGCAGCAGTACCATGATGTTAAGTGTGTTGTCTTAGAAAAACCATTGCAAATAAGTGAAATGTAAAATTAAGTGAAATTAAATTAATCTTAATATGAACAATTCTTATGCACCGCTGCACTTATAAAAATATACATTAATAAATAATATATTAAAATTAAAAACAACTTAAAACACATGTTCCCCTAAACAGTTCCACTTTCGATTCATCAATCCAAAGAACATTCTCCCAAACATTTGAGGATCATCAAGATGTGTTTTGGCAAAATTAAGATGATCCTTGATGTTCTTCTGGGTTAGCAATGGTTTTTATCTCACCACTCTTCCATTTTTGCCAGTGTGTGCCTTTTTCCATTTGGAGATAATGGCTCTCGCTGTGGTTCTTTAGATCCCAGAGCCTTTGAAATAGCTTTTTAACCCTTCCCAGACTGATGTACTTCAATCATCACCTTCCTCATCATTTCTGGAATTTCTTTCAACTTTGGCATGGTGTGTTACTGGGTAAGACCTTTTAACCAACTTCATGCTGTTGCAAAAGTTTTATTTAAGTGTTGATTTGATTGAACAGGGCTGCAGTAATCAGGCCTGGTTGTGTCTAGTCCAGCTGAACCCCATAATGAATGCAGTTTCATATATTTGGGGGAATTAATAACTATGGGGCAAATACATATTCACACAGGCCCAGCTGGTACTGGATAACTTTTTTGCTTCAATAAATAACAGATTGCCTTTGTTTTATCTTAGATTTTTTTTGTAATTCACACAAAAACAAGCACAAATACAGAGGAAATCTGGATGGTGCAAATACTTTTTCACAACACTGTACCTATAATCCACTGTCAGCTAGGAAGAAGTTAAACTTAAAATTTAAAGGGTCTGTAGGCAAGCAGCCAATATTTTCATTGCAGTGTCCTCACTTTCATCTTCCACTGAAAATGCTTCATTGTGTATGTGGGCTATGTATTTAAAAGCACTGGGCAATGTTAGAAGATGAAGGTGTTCCAGTTGTCTTACAAGCAGCCCACTAGGAGTCCAAACTCAGTACCCCTTCAGTTCAATAAATGGTGAAATATCCAATGTTGAATATTATGTTGATATACCTAGCCTTTATTTAAGATAATTATGTACGATAATGGCATCAGTTAAAGGACAATCAATGCTCTATGACAGTCTCAGCTCCTCTGTGCGAGCTGTGGTAGACACACACCCATTTCAGGAGGCTCAGCCTTCTTGCTGTTGGCTACAGAGTGAAACTAAAATAAGCCTGAAATTAGGCTTCAATTATGGAAATTATGTAGCTAAAACAAAAATATCTGTGAATTATTTTTATCTACTGTTTGAATTTTGCTGGTAAATCTTTTCACTACTACTGCATTAATTTAAATCCTATTTTGGAAACCCCAACAGTTCAACGTATTAAACTGAAATAGAAATTTTCAATTTCTATTGAAATACTAAGCGTACTGGTATAATGCAATAAATGCTGAATTAATAAACTAGATTTTATCCAACGTTATAAAACTCTTGCATTTTTTAAAAAAAATTTCCTGATAATATGATAATAGACCATATTCAGAGCCTTCATTTTTTGGCCACAGTGGTTTACTCTCCAGATGTGTTTTTTTTTTTTTTTCTCCAAATCAGCACCCCTTATAAGTCTATTGACTTTTTTTTTAAGTTCACTGTGAACATGCTTCACTTAAGGCGAACATATTTAGATTGAATGACCCTTTATCACAGAAATTTTAATCAACTGTTCTGGATAGATTTGTCATGGTGGGTTCACTCAAATAAAGCTTACTGTAGGGCTCGTTAACCTTCTTTTTGAAGTACCCTTCGGATCAGTAGTAATGTCACACCCCACTTCATCTCCCTCCACTGGCTTCCTGTAGCTGCCTGCATAAAAATTCAAGGCTGACTGTCATGTCATGGCAAACTTTTGACTCCATTTCCTAAAATGCACCGTGAACTACAAACATGGCCGACAACTATGACTCCCAAAGCTACACACTGTCATGTCACCTTCTCTTGAATTCTAATTGGAGACAACTGCTGCCAGTTGCACCTTCACCCACACCACTCCTTTATAGAGACTGTTCACACACAATGTCTTCGCGAAGTAATACGCTCAGGTGATCTTTTCTCTGTCGTGCATCTTTTTTGCAGACCAGGAAATAACGGCTGTAAAAACCTCCCTCCCTCAGGGAACGGGGTACCTGTTCTATGTCTATGGCCCCTTTGTCCAAGAGGGATCTTACCTCCTGCACTAATGTCGGGCTCTGCTCTGTTCTGACTACTGTGGTGAGCACACCTCTGAACCGGGGGGGTCGAGCTCTGAACTGGACCCGGTAACCCCTTTCTATGGTAGACAGAACCCATGGAGACATATTTGGCAGTAGTTTCCATGCTGCCAGATGGTTTCTTAGTGGCGTTAGCTTTTCCACATTCTGTTGGAGGGAAAGCATCAGATTTTTGATGCCCTGTGACAGCTCTCTGACCAGAAAAGGCTGAAAACTTGGGATGGCCTTGGCTAGGGGAGGCCCTACAGTAGCACTGGGGGTTATCTCCCCTAACAACCTCATGTCCCCTGATACATCCCTCTGTGGCCCATCAAGATCGTTCCTTCCTTGCCCGCTTTGCTTTTATGATCATTCTTAGATCAGGCCTGTTAGCAGGCTGCAGCTGTGGCCGCCCGGTCCCCCTGGCTCTCCGCGGGGAGAGGTGGGCCACCACACTCGCCTTCTGTGCCTCCCTCGCACTAGCGCTGGCCCGGAATCCACTCATGGATGCCCGGGCGAACTGGACACGACATGGAAGGAACTGGCTGAACGCTGCCTTTTGCTCTTTTGCCTTGCGAAACCTGTCGATGATGGCATTAACCGTTCCGCCAAACAGGCCGAAAGGTTTAACAGGGGCATCCAGCAAGGAGACCTTATCTTTGTCCCCCATCCCTGAGAGGTTGAGCCATAGGTGCCTCTCCGCCACAACCAAGCTACCGGCCGATATGACGGGCCGTTTGTTTGGTCACCCAGAGAGACAAATCTGTGGCGCGGGGCAACTCTGCCACTGCCTCGGGCCCAGTTCCCTCCCCAGTATCAAGCTCACTCAGCAGGTCTGCTTGGTAGGCCTGCAACACTGCCATTGTATGCAGTGACCCACAAGCAAGACCCGCTGCCACATAGGCTTTTCCCACCAACACTGAGGTGGCCTTACATGGCTTGGAAGGCAATGTTGGCCCCCTGAATTACCTGCCGTTGATGGAGAGAGGTGGCTCGCAAGCGCCTCCTCCACCTTCGACATAGCTAAATAGCCGTGCTGCTCACTCCCTATGATGGTTGAGTAATCAGACGTCAAGGGGTTATAAACATGGCTAGTGTATGGTTTTCCCCAGATGCTGATATCTCATCATGCACTTCTGGAAAAAAGGGGAGTTTTCTGCAGTGTGAGGGAGATTTATTTTCACTGGAGAGGAAGCGCTCATCCAGCCTGCTACGAGCCACTTACTCTTCCCCGGGCCAGTCTATATTCAGCTTTTCCACTGCCCTAGTAATCGCCTCAAGCTGCACTTTATATGCTTGAGAGCTGCTCTCGGTTTTTGGTGCAATGGCAAATGTTCCATGGCTGCCTCGGCAGCAGCTGGCCCAGATCCATGAGGCTCTGAAACCCATCTCCTTTCAGCTGAGAAGAGAGCGAGTTGCGAGCGGAGCTGCCTAATCGTAAAACATTCACAATGCTTACAGTCAGACCTCTCGAGGGCTGCTGTGGCATGCTCCATCCCTAAACACTTCACAGAAAGCGTGTCCGTCTCCCCCTGTGATGAAACAGGAACAAGGCGTAACACACTTTCTGAATTCTCTCTCGCTCATTCTATCTTTCTCTTTTCTTTCTTTTTTTTTTTAAAAAAAGGGATAGAAAAGTTCAGAGATTTTGAGAAAATATAGAAGAGAAATCAAGCGTCTTTTTGTTTTTTTACACAAACGACCGACATGCAGTCTTGCTGAAGATAATAAGGCTGATGGCGCAGTTCACAGGTGCGATACATATATCACATGACGTGCTTAATTGCACGTCACCTGATCATGGCAGGCCTATAAGTAGGCATGATTTTACACAAGCTTCAGGTGCTGGTTGCACGCGGGGCACTTCCCATAGTTTTATGCTAAACGCAATGTGGAGTTCCCTTTGAAAGGGGACTAGCAGTTATCAAGCCCCTGATTAAAAAACTTGACCTCGACCCCTGTCAATTGTCCAGCTATAGGCCAATATCAAATCTCCCTTTATCTCCAAGATCTTAGAAAAGGATGTAGCACAGCAGCAATGCTCATACCTACATAGGAATAACATTCATGAAATGTATCAGCCAGGATTTAGGCCTCATCATTGTACAGAGACAGTGATGGTTAAAGTAGTAAACGGCCTACTATTGTCCTCTGATCAGGGTTGTGTCTCTTTGCTTGTGTTACTTGACCTTGTGTTACTTGCAGCTTTTGATACTATCGATCATACTATTCTCCATGATAGACTAAAAAAACGTTGCCATTAAGGGAACAGCCCTCTCCTGGCTCAGGTCTTATTTGACCGATCACTATCAGTTTGTAGATGTAAATGGTGACTTCTCTACACATACTGATCTAAAGTTTGGTGTTCCACAAGGTTCTGTTTTAGGCCCACTGCTTTTTACTTTGTATATGCTACTTCTGGGTCAAATTATTCGTAAACATGGAATTAGCTTCCACTGTTATGCTGATGATACAAAGTTGTATGTTTCAGCAAAGCCAGATGACAGACAGCAACCGCATAAAATTAAAGAATGTATAAAGGGCATTAGACATTGGATGCTTATTAACTTCCCTTTACTTAATTCTGACAAGACAGAAAAAGTTTTACTAGGACCTCATGTAGATAGAAGTAAGCTCTCTGATTACATTATAACTCTGAATGGCCTTTCCGTTTCATCATGTGCAGCAGTGAAAGACTTTGGTGTTATTATTGACACCAGTCTTTTATTTGATACTCATGTAGATAATATTACTAGGATAGATAGGATAAGATTACTAGGATTCTTTCATCTCAGAAATATTTCTAAGATAAGAAATATAATGTCACTACATGATGCAGAAATATTAGTTCATACTTTCGTCACCTCTAGGCTAGATTATTTTAACGCCTCACTGTCTGGATGTTCCAGTAGGTGCATAAACAAACTCCAGTTAGTCCAGAATGCAGCTGCAAGGGTCCTAACTAGAATCGGAAAGTATGACCACATTACCCCGATCTTTTCCACACTGCATTGGCTCCCAGTAAATTGTCACATTTATTATAAAATACTATTACTGACCCATAAAGCACTAAATGGTCTTGTGCCACAGTACCTAAGTGAACTTTTGGTCTTCTATGATCTGCCATGCCTACTTAGATCAAAAGGTGCAGGCTATTTGTTGTACCTCGAATAGTGAAGATTACAGCAGGGGGAAGACCTGCCTGATCCATCCTGATACCCTACCTCTGGATGGAGCTCTCTTCAACTGGAGGCTACAGCCTGCAGATTGCGTAGGATGGTACCGCTTGGACAGCAATTACCAGATGCAGTTTTGCACTCAGGTCTCCTTTGGTGAACAGTGGACTAGTTCAACAAACAGACTTCATTTAAAACTATAATGAACTTTCTTTTACTTTCATACTATCCATTGTTACCCAGATGAGGATGGGTTTCCTTCTGAGTCTGGTTCCTCTCAAGGTTTCTTCCTCATTTCATCTTAGGGAGATGGGTTTTTCCTTGCCACCATCACCACCGGCTTGCTCAATACGGATAAATTCACACACTTAAAATGTATATCCTGTGTTTATATGTTTCTGTAAAGCTGCTTTGAGACAATGTCCATTGTTAAAAGTGCTATACAAATAAAATTGAATTGAATTGTTTTTAAGAATGGCAGTGGTGACATTACAGACACAAGGTAATGGTCCAGGGGTCCAGAGTGAAGAGTGCCTTGTTTTCTTTGAGTCCATACATGATGTGTGTGCACAAAGCTGGTAATTAGACCATGCTATGAAACTTCTCAATCACACCATTATGCAGCGTGTGTGCCACTGAGAGTAGTTGAGACAAGATTGGGAGCTTAAGAAGTGGCTCTAAAGTGTGCGTACATGGCATATGCATGTGTATATGTGTCCTGCACTCACTCTGGGCTCACAGGCACCAGACTTGCCTAATTCAGACTGTCAGCTTGGGGAGAAAGCTCCACTGCTGTTCCTGAGCCGTCTCTCATCATAGGCTGCAATCAAACACGTGCCACATGGGATGAATCCACCAGTGCAGGCCTGTTGAGGTACATCCAGTGACAACACGAACGTCAACAAACCACCGCCAAATCCCAGAGGATAGATTCAGCACAAGGCTCCAATTTTGGAAATTAAGAAGAAAGATAATGCAGAGTAGACATATAAAAAATTCAACATATTATCATGCAGTCTAGTTCCACTTTAAAAAAAATAATTATCTGTCTATGACTGCACAAAGAGATTAACATTAAATGTCATATAACACTGCAATGCAGGTATTAAATTAAATGGTTAGGGAACCTGGTGAGGATTACACTTATAGTTTATCAAAATTTTTTTTAAAAAAAGGTACAGTATATAAATGATAGTTCCTTTGATTTGTAGCTGCTTTATTATGACATCATCAGTTTTAACAGTGTAATAAAATGGCACTGGTATACCTATTTCACATTTACTTTATCACAGTGTAATGGTTATTTCTCATAAACCTAATGCACAGAACAAATTATATGAGAGTAGCAGCCTTACTTATACTCTAATTTTGCTCATGTGGACCAGACGTAATATGCTGTAGATGGGAGTAATTGTTCAGGTGTTGGGTGAAAATTGATACATCACATCAGCTTCTTTTATTCCTTTTAAAAACTGCTGCTAACTCAGTACAGTGACATTTTCATAATGATATATGATTACAATTCACTTACAGATTTTATGTTGCTATTATATTGGTACAAATAACCGTCTGACTGGCATAACAAATGGCCTTTGTGAGTGTTTCTTCACATATAAGCCCCTAGGGCATAATGTTCATAAGGGTTATTCTTCATCTCCTTGATGGTAATATATTTAGCAATGATATTGCTAGTTACTTACTTTTGTTACACATTCTATTGATTCTGGTCATTGTATGATAGACTATTTGGGATGATGTATCAACTGTATGATTTGCATTCTACTAGTCACAAAATGTGTTGTTGTTTTGTTTAGTTTTTTTGTTGCTTTTATTATAGCTAAAATTATTTCATTAATTATGTTTAGTTAGCAGTTCCGCAATTTATCAATTAAGAACATAGCACTTGGGTGAGAATATAAAAAAACCATAACCATAACCATATTAGCAGTGCATCTGTGTTATACTACAAATATAAGCATGCACCTACACAAAAATAGAAGCTGTAAGTATAAAATAAAATGGCAGTGTTAGCTTAAAATGGTAGGAAATATTTTAAGTCATCATTGCTACTGTAAATGCTAAAATATCTCATAGTTATCTCATAATTACCTCCTGTTGTTACGCTCTCGCCAGCAGATGGCACTGCGGATGCACGAGACTGAACTCTTGTATACGGACACGTGCCTTTGTTTTGGTTTTGGCTCTCCTTCTGTTCAAGCATTGGTTGTGGTGTGTCTTTATTTGCCCCAGCTGTCTGTGTTCCAGCTTGATTATGTTTGCTATTTAAAGCCCTCGTGTTACTGTGTACTTCGTGCAGTATTATACGTATACCTGAATGTAGTGGTGAATGCGTTACGCATGCTAAGCGGTCTTATTTTCGTGTCCTGCTCTCGTTCTATGCCTCGACTTTAGCTTATGTTTACCCTTGATGACCTTGTCCAGTATCGACCGCATTTTCTGTACTTTAACTGTTGTTTGTAAATAAAGATGCTGATCTGCACCTGCTTCTGCCTCACCTCCAGTTTCGTAACACCTGTACTGCTCAACTGTTTCAAAATGAACTTATAATGGAGTAAAACAAACTTGGCACAGCAACAGGTCTTGTAACAAGCATGGTTGCTAAGAGCCTAAATTTAAAAAATAAAACTGCCAGCAGCTATATATTTACACGACACTACTACTGGCTAGTTAACTTGATAATTTATGCTAATTTATGTATGCTTTAGGCTACAATTTTGCCGTATCTTACTGCTAAATAAAGTTTAGCAATGAGGAAATATTACAAAAGTTTTTTGACAACAAAACTTTAAAACAATTGAATTATATAGTCTGCACTTTTAAAATAATAACACACCAGAAATGCGTATACAAATTTTAAAAAAGGGGGGAAAAAGGAAGCCTTAGCTTAAAAATGTCTCTAACTGCCAGGGGTGTTGCTCCTCTCTGTATATTTATATGTACTTATAAGGATATCATCCTTGAAGTGTTTGGAGAAGGTGCTTTGATCCGTAACAGCCTTCTCCCATCTAAACGACTGCTCACTGTGAATACGATGGACCAGACGCACCACTGTGATGAGCTGTCTAATGTTTAAAGTGATTATCAGAGAAATGTCTAAAAAAAATTATACCTGCTCCAGGCTAGGAATAAATTTTGTGTCTTAGTGGAAAAAACATCTAGAAATATTACAATCTGGTCTGCAGTGACCAAACAATGAAAGCTACTTTATAACTCAGAAAAACTGTTAATCCAGAAAGTTACCACTTAGTTTATGACCAGAAGTACTTCATTGGTGGAATGGCACCCTGTCCAGGGTGTACCCCGCCTTGTGCCCCATGCTTCCTGGGATAGGCTCCAGGTTCCCCGTGACCCTGAAGGAAGGATAAGCGGTATAGAAGATGGATGGATAGATGGTACTTCATTGGTAGCACATGTATTGTTAATACCACTGTTTCTATACCTCCAGTGTCTGAGTAAATGCTTGTCGGAACACAGCCTAATAACGAGAGTTTATGTTACTCCAATAATGTTGCATTAAACACTAAATGAGTGTGTCCAGACTTACAGTACTGTGAGTGAGTGTGTGAGTGTGTCCAGACCTGCAGTACTGTGAATGTGTGTGAAAATGTGTGTGCGAAAATGTGTGTGTGTGTGTGGGTGTGTGGGTGTGTGTGCAGTAAAACAAAGTTGCATTCAAAGATAATGAAATAAAAAAAATTCTACTAATGTATACGCCAAAGAGCAGTAAACTGTAATAAAGTAAACATATATTGCCACATATTTGGCATGACAACTCTTTGCTTTTTAAAAATGCATCAGTAGTCTCAAGTGCACTTTTCTGCAATTTTATAAGAAAATCAGCTGGTACGTTTTCTTAAGCATCTTAGGGTGACTAAGAATTTTGAACCGTACTGTACATATTGGTTTATGTTTCTGAATAATTCATAGTAGTTACTAAATAATAAGCTTGAAGATGATTAACTGAATAACAATCCATGAGTTTTAGGGGCTAATTGAACACTGAAGATTTTTGTGAGTGGTAAGAGATACTATAGCTTAAAAATTACGAATGATCAGACTGATTCAGCGAATGATGTTCTCATAGGTAAATTTTGGGACAAATTCTAATATTGTAATTAAATACTGTTTAATATTTTACCCAATTGAAAGTGCAGGTGCTTTTGAGATACGAACAGTACTGAGCAAAAGTTTTAGGTAGATGCAAAGAAATGCCGTAGAGCAAAGATGCCTTCAAAAATTATTAAATTAAATATTTCTACATTAAAATAAAAGTACCATAAAGAGCAGTAAGCAGTAGTAAATGAAATAAAGTCAATATTTGGTGCGACAAAAAAAAAACAAAAAAAAAAACTAGAAATAGTTGTCTCCGGTACAATTTGTGCAGTATTATAAGAAAATTAGCTGTAAGTTTTATTGAGCATCTTGCAGAACCAGCCACGGTTCTTCTGGAAACTTTGACTGTCACACGTGCTTCTTATTTTTGCAGCGAAACCCATCAGCCTTCATTGTGTTTTTGTCTGAAAAGTGGTTTCTTACATAATATGCTGCTTTCTTTAATGACATAGAAGCATTTAATTTTGTGCTGGAAAACTAATGTTTGGAAATCTAAAATGTTTTTTTGTACTGACTCAATAATTTAGAAGTCATAAAATAAAAAATCTATAACATAGTTTGTACTAAAAAAAAATAGGGGGCCTAAAACATTTTCACAGTACTGTATATGTAATGATAAAAAATATGACATATACAGTATTTGACCTTGGCACATGTATCTGTGTCTATAACTAATAATATCTCTGCCTGATTCCTCACAAGCCATGCGGAAAATGCAGGGGAAAAAAGAAATGCATGAAAGGCTGTACATGTTACTCTTCATCAGCAGCTGTATATGCCACAGACTGGAGTGGATTAATTAGGCTCTAATGAGCATGTTACAGCTCTGTGCTCAGCTCTGGGCAACTTTCTGTTCTGAGTCACAGTGCATTCACACCATAAGGCAGTGGATCATGGCAGATTTGTATGCCCTCAGTCTCCTCTGTATTTTACATGTGAGAATGATATTGCTTGATTAAAACTAGGAGTGCGCTTGTTTGGGATTTCTCATAATACAGAGAGCCATCACATTACAAGCAGACACTGCATATAACAGTTCTGCAATGGCTCCATGGTTTCATTACGGTTCATTGTGCAAATGCAATAACGAGGATGAGAAACTGCAAAGAAATGCAAATCAAATAGCACATAGTTTTTTTGTTTTTTTTTTAAAAAAGATTTAGTGTATTTTTTCTTCTTCATTTTTTTGTTATAAGGTATTACATCACTTTGTTTTGGAATAAAAATTCTTCCTACTTTGTAAATTAAACTTGGCATCTGGTCTAAATAGATAAACACATAAATAAATAAATGAATGAATGCACAGACTGCATCAATACAAATGCAATATCACTGCTAAAATGGAAACACTAATAAGCAAACAAGCACAGTATTAGAATTGACCTGTCATTTCTGCACCACTGCAGAGTGTAAAGATTTCTTTGTATGGCCAATTATCTTTCAGATGCTAATTACAAAACCAGGGTCTGCCAGTAATGCGCCTTGTAATTGAGCCTAATAAATTATATGCCACTATGCTGGAATGGTATTTTCTACTGGACATCTACAACCCGGATTCAAAAAAAGTTGGGACACTGCGTAAATAAATGTAAATAAAAACAGAATGCAATGATTTGCAAATCCCAAAAACCCATATGTTATTCACAGTAGAACATAGTAAACATATCAAATGTTAAACTGAATAAATGTACCATTTTAAGAAATAAATAAGGTAATTTTGAATATGATGGTCGCAACACATCTCAAAAAAGTTGGGATGGGGGCAACAAAAGGCTGGAAAAGTAAGTGTTACTGAAAAGAAACAGCTGGAGGAACATTTTGCAACTAATTAGGTTAATTGGCAACAGGTCAGTAACATGATTACTGGCAAAAATGGTTGAAACAATACTTGAAATGCTGGAGCCAAAACATTCCTCCATAATTCAATAACCACCGCTTGAATGGAAAGAACGTTTCACTGCATTATTTTGTTGTAAATACACAAACATAATTATAATGGATGTTTCACCCACTCCAAGCCTTCATGCAGGATAATTAGAAAGAAGCTAAAGTATATATTAACATACGTCAACCTTGTTGGTCACACTTTGCACCATTCTTTTCCACCCGAGCTGCTACAGCTCCTCTCCTTCATGTTAAATGGCTTTTCAATTAGTAGTTCTGGCAATTTAATTCTGGAGTCTGTGAACATAAACATAACATGTGAGACTGTGTTGGCCCAAAGTAATTCTCATAATTGGAGTTTAGACATACTAATTTATTAGCTTGTTTACAGACAACTTGGGTATATAATTCATATATGATTAGCATATGCTGCTTTATGCAAGGAAATAATGTACAGTCCAAATATACTTAGGGCTTCTATTACATACAACATAATGGGTTACACAACCCCAATTCCAAAAAAGTTGGGACCGTATGGAAGTATGGAAAATGCAAAACGAGTCATTTAAAAATTCAATTCACCCTGTACTATACTGAAAACACATTATTAACACATTATTTGATGTTTTACTTTGTGAATTGAATTAATTTTTTGAAAATATACACTCTTTTCAAGGCACACGGTGGCTTAGTGGTTAGCACGTTCACCTCACACCTCCATTATCGGGGGTTCAATTCCAAACCGTGGCCATGTATGTGCGGAGTTTGCACGTCCTCCCCGTGCTGCGGGGGTTTCCTCCGGGCACTCCGGTTTCCTCCCCCCAGTCCAAAGACATGCATGGTAGGCTGATTGGCATGTCCAAAGTGTCCATAGTGTAAGAATAGGTGTGTGAATGTGTATGTGATTGTGCCCTGTGATGGATTGGCACCCTGTCCAGGGTGTACCCCACCTTGTGCCAATGCTCCCTGGGATAGGCTCCGGGATTCCCTGTGACCCTGAAGAAAAGGATAAGCTTTAAAATTGAAGCATTTCATTTATCACAGTGTGCCACACAGAGAACACACATTTGTTTTGATGCTGAGGTGAGCTTCCAAGGTGAGAATGAGCATACAAAAGCATTAGTTAGAATGTTAAAAGATACTGGATCATAACTTTTGACCAAATATGAATAGCACAATTCTGTTCAGTTGTTTTTGTGCGGCTCTGTCCACTGATCATCTGAGCCAATTTTGGTAAGAATTGGGCAAAATTTGAACAAGGAGTAGCAAAAAAAATCTGAATAGTGTACATTTCAAAATGGTGACTACTGTAATGGGTGGAGTCTTAATGTAAGATATGGATTGTGATGACCATGAGGATTGGATATCTGTTGATATCTGATGATATCTGATGATATCCGTCGGCCTCTGCTAGGCGCCGACGCGAGCAGCAGCTGGTCACAGCAGCTCCTGCAGCTTTTTAACTTTAACTTCCTTTTTCACCTCTTTCTGACTTTCTAACGTTCTGGATTTACACCAGACTTTTATTTCACCTTATTGTCTTTATGTGTGCCCGAATTTATCATTTTAAATGTGTTTCTTGCCGTATTTTTGGACCCACCAAGATTACTCAGACAATGCCTGTTTATTCAAGGGAGCAGCTCCTGATGTATCAGACTAGAGCGGCGGCTTTTCCGGCGGACATACCAGCGGAGCTATGGAAGCACAGGGGAGGGGCGAGAGCGGGTGCGAAGGTTAGGGAGAAGCAGGAGAGAAAAAGGAGACTCAAACCTTGCCTTCCATCATTTGTTATGGGGAATGTAAGATCGCTGGCCAACAAGTCAGATGAGATTGCAGCACTGACGTGTAGCCAGCATGAGTACAGGGAGGCCAGTTTGTTGTGCTTCACAGAGACATGGCTAACAGGGAACATTCCTGATTATTTGGTCGAGCTAGCTGGCTTCTTACTAGTGTGCGCAGACAGAGGAAAACAGAGCGGTAAGAAGAAGGGAGGAGGTATAGCTTTTTTTTTCTTAACTCAAAATGGTGCAATGCTGGACATATAACAGTGAAGGAGAGCATGTGTACTCCAGATCTAGAGCTACTGGCTGTGGGACTGAGACCATACTATTTGCCCAGGGAGTTTTCTCATGCCATTATTGTGACTGTGTACATCCCACCATCGGCAGTAGCGGCATGTGCCTGTGATGTCATCCACTCCACCACTGCAAAACTTCAGACGCAACACCCGAGCGCACTCATGATAATTAACAGGTACTTCAACCATGTCCCCCTCTCTAAAACCATTACAAACTTCATGCAGTATGTAAATTGCAAAACAAGAGAGAATAAAATATTGGAGAAGCTGTATGCCAACGTGAAGGGGGACAAGCGTTTTATAAGGCTAATAAAAAATTGGCCCAATGTGTTTGTCCTGTGTGGTGCTTTACTTGTGCTTTTTACTTATGGTCAGTTTAATTAAACACAATGTTTTATGTCTGTTATTCTGAACGTTTAGCACAGCCCTAACGTTTGTGAAATTTTCACAACACCTACAAGCTGTAAAAGAATGTTTGCGGGTGTGGGCGGGAGTGGATACAAACATTGCGGTTGCGGGCAGGAGTGGAACACACACGTTGCGGGAACGGGCGGTAATGGTCAGAAATTCAGCGTGATTGGGTGGGAGCGGGATTAAGAAATCAGTCCTGCGCAGGGCTCTATGGGAGGGCATGAACAGGATTACTGGGCTTAAAAATTGCAGACCATCCATGGAGGGCAGCCTGGAACATGCAAATGAGCTAAACCGTTTTTTCAACAGTTTTGACTCAGCCCCTACCCCTGAGAGCTAAAATGGACATTCACACACTCCTGATGATGAGGACAATACAGGAATCACAGACACAGGCACCCCAACGACCCCCTCCCCCTCCACCAGCCCATTAATAACATCAAGCCAGGTGAGGCGGGAGCTATCCAAGCTCTGAATTAACAAATCTATGGGCCCAGACAACATCAACCCCAGGCTGCTCAAGGCGTGTGCCACACAGCTTGCAGGTGTGTTTCAACACCTCTTCAATCTTTCCCTAAGGCTGAAAAAGGTGCCCCAAAAGTGGAAGATCTCCTGCATTGTTCCGGTGTCCAAGAAAGGTCATCCCAGTACCTCAAATGATTACAGACCTGTGGTGCTAACCTCACATGTCATGAAGACTTTTGAGAGACTGGTCCTGAGGCACCTGAAGCTAATTGTAAGTGACTCCCTTGATCCACTGCAGTTTGCATACCAGACCCAAATCACTGTGGACGACGCGATCATCTACCTACTGCATAGGGCTTACTCATACCTGGAGAAGCCAGGAAGCACACTGAGAATCATGTTTTTCGATTTTTCTAGTGCATTTAACACCATCCCCCCTCCCGCTTGCAGAAAAGCTTTGGGACATGCGGGTAGAACACAACATGTTGGCCGGGATCATGGACTTCATCATCTGGATCATCTCACCAGCAGAACACAGTACGTTTGACTGCAGCGTGGCCTGTAAGATGTGGTGATGTGCAACACCGCCGCACCTCAAGGAACTGTGCTTTCACCTTTCTATTTACCATATACACCTCTGACTTTAGCTACAACTCTGGAACATGCCACCTCCAGAGATTCTCTGATGACTCCTCCATCGTGGACTGCATCAGGGAAGATAAAGAGGAGGAGTACAGAGGCGTAGTGGAGAGCTTCTTCAGCTCAACATCGGCAAGACCAAAGAACTGATAGTGAACTTCCATCGAAACAGAAAGCCCCCAACATCTATAACCATCCAGGGGGAGAAAATAGAGATGGTGGACTCATACAAGTTCCTGGGAGTGCACATTAACAGCAAGCTGGACTGGTAGGAAAACACCGAAGCTCTCTACTGGATGGGACAGAGCAAACTGTTCCCTTTCAAAGGGAACTTCAACGTTGCATTTAGCATAACATTATGGGGAGCGCCTCTCGCACGCGACCAGCATCTGAAGCTTGTGTAAAATCATGCGTATTTATAGGCCTGCCATGATCAGGTGACGTGGCAATTAAACGCGTCGCGTGATATAAATATGGCACCTGTGAACCACGCCATCAGCCTTTATTATCTTCAGCGAAAGACTGCATTTCAGTTGTTTGTGTAAAGAAACAAAAAGACGCTTCATTTCCTCGCTATCTTTTCTCAAAATCTCAGAACTTTTCTATCCCTTTAAAAAAAAGAGAAGAGAAAAAAAGGAATGAGCGAGAGAGAAAAATATGAGTGAGAGAATTCAGGAAGTGTGTGACGGCTTGCTCACTTTTCCTCACGGGGAGTAGTGCACACTTTCTGGGTGAAGTGTCTAGGGGTGTAGCATGTGATGGCAGCCTCTAGAGGCTGCGCATGGTAATGCCAACATTAAGCAGCTCGGCTCACGACTCGCACTCTTCTCGGAAGCCGAAGCAAGTTGGGTTTCAGAGCCTCGCGGATCTGGGCCGGCCGCTGTCGAGGCAGCTAGTCATCTCAGGTCCGGGGGATCTCTTATGGATCTGGAAGATGAGCTGGAGACGAGCGCTGCTCTATCTCTTGCTCTGTCGTCCGGGTTCGGCTCTCCGCTGGATTTTGGAGCTCGCTTTGCGACTCCTCCTTCCGCTATGGAAAGCCAATAGGATAAAACACACACACACACACACACACACACACACACACACAATAATAATAATAATAATAATAATAATAATAATAATTCCTTTACGACTCCAAGGAGCCAGAAGGGTGTGCTAAAAACTGAGAGCAGCATATAAAGAGCTGCTTGAAGTGATTACTAAGGCTGGATGAGCTTTTTTATCCCCAGTGAAAGTGAATCCCTCACACTGCAGAAACTCCCCTTTCTTCCAGAAGTGCATGACAAAATATCAGGCTTCTGGGGGAAAACCATGCATAAGCCGTATTTATAACCCCACGATGTTGGCTTATTCGGCCATTGTGGGGAATGAATGGCATGGCTATTTAGCTATGCTGAAGGTGGAGGAGGCGCTTACGAGCTACCTCTCTCCATCGACGGCAGGTAATTTAAGGGGGCCGGCTTTGCCATCCAAGTCACCATGTAAGGCCACCGTGGCATTGGTGGGCAAGGCCTATGCAGTAGTAGTCTTGCTTGTGGGTCACTGCAGACAATGACAGTGTTGCAGCACCTCCAGGTCTCAGTCAAAGATGGTGTATTTAATAGAGCCCTTCTAAAACGAAGTGAAAATTAAATTAATTATTGATGGTTTGTTCAGGTCAAGGTCTAAGAACAACATACCGTCTTAAAACTTCTCTGTTAAAGCTATTTTCACTCCCTGTTTTGTATTTGTGCATGTGTGTGTGATTACATGTTAGTTTCATTTATGTGTATTAGAGTAGTTTAATAAAGTCTCGTCTGATTTTAATAGCAAGTGTCTCTTGTCTATATTTATGACTTATTTTCTTAAGATGTCTGATCTTGTTACTGTGCTCATAATTTGTGCTTAACGTCACAATATTATTACCGGTTGCCACAGGATTAATATCTTAGCCAGACTTAATAAGATACATGAAGTTCAACTCATAGGTGGATGAATAGTTGATCAGCTGGTGAAATATTAAGTTTGCACATTTCCCCCGTTTGAGCTCAAACTAACAAAAGGAAAAGCTAATTTTTCCTGCACCCTTAATAATAATAATAATAATGAAAAGGACAAATGCCAGTCAGCAGTTATTACAGTACTTAATCAAAAAAAGAGAATTTGGTAAATGCACAATTTTCAAATAATAATGCAAATAATCTAAAGTTATTAATCATCATTCCAGCAATTAATATATTTATAATAATACAGCAAAAATCTTATATTTAAAAACAGATAATTAGTTCTAGTTTTTATTTGTCACATAATAAGAGATAGACAGTACATAAATCTTGCAGTGGAATTCTTAATTGCAAGTTCCCAAGCTGTGCAAACCACAAAGCGCAAAAACACATAAGGCACAGTGGGACATGTAAGACATAAAGTGCACAGCACTGCAGGACAATACAATGCACTAACAATAATGATAAATATATTTGTACAGAATACACAATGTAATACGCAAGTGCATCTAATATACAGTACATATGTACGTGAACGTCCTGATTTGGTGTGTGTGATGTGTGTGCTGTTGGATTGAATGATATGATAGAACATTCCAGGTCCTGGTAGATGCAGATGGATATATGAGTGTGTTTATATAAAATGGAGGTAAAAGAAATTATGACTGATCGGAGGTTTTATCCAGAGCCTTAATAATTTGCGGAATGTAGCTCCTCCTGGAATGCTCTGTGTTGTTTCTCATGTTGCGTAGCATTTTCCTGAATGCAGTAGAGAGTACAGACTGTGGTTTGGGTGACTAGACTCTTGATTGTCCTCCTTGATTTCTCTCTGCATCACCAGATGAAGATGTCTTAATTGTAAAATTACTGCAATTTTATTTATGTTATATTATTTTACAGTAATGCTTTTAAAAAAATGTATCCTTGCTTATTTACTTGTCCTTATTTTTATTTATTTATATGAATTATTTATATATCCTTATTGGCATTTTATCAATTATTAGTTTATAATTCTTTTGAAATTTCTTGTATACGCATGTATATAATTATCAAAAACAAACATGCAAAATCTAAAAACAAAGGGAAAACACAAGCACTACTACACAAACACTACTTATGTGGTGAGGACAAAAGAGTACAAATTGAGTAAATCATTTATTATCTGCATAAATGTGAGAATGTAAATAGTGGTAGTTAACTCTGCTAATATGTATTCAAACCTTTCCCCACTGAGGCCCACTACCTAGTTTAAAAAACAAAACAAAAAACAAACAAAAAAAAACATTATGTCAAATAAAAAAGAAAAACAAATCTTTTTAGCATAATGTTACTGACCAACTTGACTATGGCAAACTTTGCAATACAACTCCTGCAAATGCAAAACATGTAATATTGATTGTGACATATCAATATGAACATATCAAATGTTTAAACTGAGTAACTGTACCATTTTAATAAAAAATATGGTAATTTTGAATTTCATGGCCGCAACATGTCTCATAAAGCTGGGACGGGGCAACAAAAGGCTGGAAATTTAAGTGTTACTAAAAAGAAACAGCTGGAGGAACATTTTGCAACTAATTGGGTTAATTGGCAACAGGTAAGTTACATGACTGGGTATAAAAAGAGTATCTTAGAGAGGCAGAGTCTCTCAGAAGTAAAGATGGGATGGAAGCATATGTTGCTCTAAAACCTGTATATACTTTTCAGCATTGATGGTGCCTTTCCAGATGTGCAAGCTGCCCATTCCATATTCACTAATGCACCACCATACCATCAGAGATGCAGGCTTTTGAACTGAGCGCTGATAAAAAGCCAGAAGGTCCCTCTCCTCTTTAGGCCTCTTTAGCTTAGAGGACGTGGTGTCCATAGTTTCCAAAAAGAATTTAAAATTTCGATTCGTCTGACCACAGAGCTGTTTTCCATTTTGCTCCAGTCCATTTTAAATGAGCTTTGTCCAGAGAAGATGGTGGCATTTCTGGATCATGTTCACACATGGCTTCTTCTTTGCATGATAGAGCTTTAACCAGCATGGCGGATAACTGGATGGCACGCCGAATTTTGTTCATAGACCCTGAGTCCTGGAAGTGTATATGAGCACATGCATTGATTTCCATTACAGAATGCCTGTTTTTAATGCAGTGCACCCTGAAGGACTGAAGATCATGCGCATGCAATATTGATTTTCACCCTTGTCCCTTGCACACAGAGATTTTTCCAGATTCTCTGAATCTTTTGATGATATTATGTACTGGAGATGATGAGATATTCTCAGTCTTCACAATTTTGCATTGAGGAACATTATTCTGAAATTGTTCCACAAATTGTAGACAAAGTTTTTCGAGATTGGTGAACCTCTGCCCATCTTTACTTCTGAGAGACTCTGCCTCTCTAAGATACTCTTTTTATACCCAATCATGTTACTGACCTGTTGCCAATTAACCTCCAGCTCTTTTTTTAGTAACACTTATTTGTCCAGCCTTTTGTTGCCCCCACCCCAACTTTTTCGAGATGTGTTGCGGTCATGAAATTCAAAATTACCTTATTTTTTTCTTAAAATGGTACATTTACTCAGTTTAAACATTTAATATGTTTTCTATGTTCTATTTTGAACAACATATGGGTTTATGAGGTTTGCAAATCATTGCATTTTGTTTTTATTTACATATTATACGGCGTCCCATTTTTTTTTGGAACTGGGGTTGTACAATAAAATAGAACCCAATTTAAAATTTGAATTTTTGTATTACACCCGGACGAGGAATAAAGTGCTATCTCAGCCTCTGAGACATGAATGACAAAGCTAATTTTGAGCAGTCCAAAAAAGTCCACATGTGCGTGATTGTCCACAAATGGGTACAAAGCATTTGCAAGGTCAGCCTTACATGGCTTGTTTTTTCTTCAGGTAACATAAATCGAGTTACTGTAGTACTGCAATGTACCTCTATACTATATTTCTCAATGCATTTAAGATTTATTTTAAAAAAATAAGTCATCACTTGGTTTAAAACAATGTTACACACCTTCATGGACAATCTATTTTTTAACATTGTTTTCCATCTGTTCATCCATTTTCTGTACCACTTATCCTACATATGGTTGTGGGGAGCCTGGAGCCTATCCCAGGGTACTCATGGCACAAGGCAGGGGACACCCTGGATGGGGTGCTAACACACTGACAGACAGTAACACACTATGGACAATTTGGAAATGCCAATCAGCCTACAACACATGTCTTTGAACTGGGGGAGGAAACCGTAAGTCATAGAAGAAACCCCCACAACACAGGGAGAACATGCAAAGTCTGTGCACACAGAGCGGAGGTAGGATTCAAACCCCCAACCCTGGAGGTGCGAGGCAAACATGCTAGCCACTAAGCCACAGTGCCCTCACATATTTTTTTTAAATGATCTCATGAACCCATTTTCTATACTGCTTATCCTACAGGATCGCAGGCAACCTGGAGCCCATCCTAGGGATCATCGGGCACAAAGCAGGGTACACCCTATTCAGGATGCACAGGGAATGATCACACACATATTCACACACGCACTCATACACTACGGACACTTTGGACATCAGCCTGAAACCAGAGTACCCGGAGGAAACCCCTGCAGCACAGGGAGAACAATCAAACTCCGCAGACACAGGGCAGTGGCAGGAATTGAACCCCCAAACCTGGAGGTGTGAGGTGAATGTGCTAACCACTAAGCCACCATTATTTTAAATGATGAAATAAAATTACAGATAAAGAATTTATTTTAACAGTTATCGGCAATTTGTGTTAACTCAAGGTTCAAAAAGCAGTGACAATATAAAATTTTAAGGAATATCAATATTTTCTGAATGAATTTACAGGTTTGTCTATAGAATACATGATTGTCAGATCCAAAGTTTAATGCTAGGTATGTCTTTCCCTCAGGCTGAAAAATGTTGACAACCACAGAGTGCTCAGCTCTAATGTTTGTACATATACAGTATCTCACAAAAGTGAGTACACCCCCTCACATTTTTGTAAATATTTGATTATATCTTCTCATGTGACAACACTGAAGAAATGACACTTTGCTACAATGTAAAGTAGTGATTGTACAGCTTGTGTAACAGTGTAAATTTGCTGTCCCCTCAAAATAACTCAATACACAGCCATTAATGTCTAAACCGCTGGCAACAAAAGTGAGTACACCCCTAAGTGAAAATGTACAAATTCGGCCCAATTTTCCCTCCCCGGTGTCATGTGACTTGGTAGTGTTACAAGGTCTCAGGTGTGAATGGGGAGCAGGTGTGTTAAATTTGCTGTCATCGCTCTCACACTCCCTCATACTGGTCACTGGAAGTTCAACATGGCACCTCATGGCAAAGAACGCTCTGAGGATCTGAAAAAAAGAATTGTTGCACTACATAAAGATGGCCTAGGCTATAAGAAGATTGCCAAGACCCTGACACTGAGCGTCAGCACGGTGGCCAAGACCATACAGCGGTTTAACAGGACAGGTTCCACTCAGAACAGGCCTTGCCATGGTCGACCAAAGAAGTTGAGTGCCTGTGCTCAGCGTCATATCCAGAGGTTGTCTTTGGGAAATAGACGTACGAGTGCTGCCAGCATTGCTGCAGAGGTTGAAGGGGTGGGGGGGGTCAGCCTGTCAGGGCTCAGACCATACGCCACACACTGCATCAAATTGGTCTGCATGGCTGTCGTCCCAGAAGGAAGCCTCTTCTAAAGATGATGCACAAGAAAGCCTGCAAACAGGATGCTGAAGACAAGCAGACTAAGGACATGGATTACTGGAATCATGTCCTGTGGTCTGATGAGACCAAGATAAAACTTATTTGGTTCAGATGGTGTCAAGCGTGTGTGGCGGCAACCAGGTGAGGAGTACAAAGACAAGTGTGTCTTGCCTACAGTCAAGCATGGTGGTGGTAGTGTCATGGTCTGGGGCCGCATGAGTGCTGCCAGCACTGAGGAGCTACAGTTCATTGAGGGAACCATGAATGCCAACATGTACTGTGACATACTGAAGCAGAGACTGGGCCGTAGGGCAGTATTCCAGCATGATAATGACCCCAAACACACCTCCAAGACAACCACTGCCTTGCTAAAGAAGCTGAAGGTGAAGGTGATGGACTGACCAAGCATGTCTCCAGACCTAAACCCTATTGAGCATCTGTGGGGCATCCTCAAATGGAAGGTGGAGGAGCACAAGGTCTCTAACATTCACCAGCTACGTGATGTCATTATGGAGGAGTGGAAGAGGACTCCAGTGGCAACCTGTGAAGCTCTGGTGAACTCCATGCCCAAGAGGGTTAAGGCAGTGCTGGAAAATAATGGTGGCCACACAAAATATTGACACTTTGGGCCCAATTTGGACATTTTCACTTAGGGGTGTATTCACTTCTGTTGCCAGCGGTTTAGACATTAATGGCTGTGTGTTGAGTTATTTTGAGGGGACAGCAGATTTACACTGTTATACAAGCTGTACACTCACTACTTTACATTGTAGCAAAGTGTTATTTCTTCAGTGTTGTCACATTAAAAGTTATAATCAAATGTTTACAAAAATGTGAGGGGTATACTCACTTTTGTGAGATACTGTATATATTTTTTGAAGGCACTGAGCATTGTCTCAGTGTGACCTCCTAGTTTCCACTGGATTCATACTCATTAACATTCATGTGGCACAATGTAACTGGTCCCTTGTATAGCCTACAGCATGTGAATATGTTTACTAAAAAAAAGCAAAAAAAAAAGCAAAAAAAAAAAAAACCCCACCACAATTCCTATAAAAACAGTCATATATGCTGATATACAAGGCTTCTATACATATTGGACAGCGAAATTACATTTTTTAAGTTTATAGCATTTAGCAGATGCTCTTATATAGAGCCAAGGGAAGTTCATTCTATGACCTGTGTGCCATTCATCAAGAGTCTTGATGAATGCCTATTTTGTGTCTTAAGGGATAGCGCGTCAAATCTAAATGTGCTTGTGGTTTGATGGGAGTGCAGTGCAGAGTTTGATGTCTTTTTAGGTAAGTTGGAGAGGGCAAATTTTTTGCTTTGCTCCCAAGCATCAGTGTTTTACATCTGATCCAGGCAGCTACAGGAAGCCAGTGGAGGTAATACAGCAACAGAGTGATGTGAGAGAAGGAGACTGAACAGAGGAGACTGAACAGAAAGAGCTACATATTGGATCTAATTAATTTAATTAATTAATTATATTTTCTGGCCAGATTGATTCATCTGGAGTGCACATTTGAATCAACACAGGCTAAATTCAACTACAACTGCATCTGTCCACAGCATAAGTTTCATTAATATTTAACCCCATTAACACATGTATATAGAATAGTGAGCATAGTGTTTTAAGTGGTTCTTGCACTGATATTTTATATCAAACTTTGACCCAGGTTCAGGGGCACCTTTATGAATATGATGGTCTAAATTTTAGGATGTTTAAAATACAAGCAAATGATGTGGTTGTTGAAACCCACTTCAGGCAAACCACTCTAGCTCCTAATCCATTTTGACTTTTTGGCTTAATCGGCTCTGCAGAAACTACAGTCAAATGGTCCAACTGGTATTTTAGCAAGAAAACAAAATATGTACTTTGTTGGCAGGTATTATGATTTCACTGCGATTCACTTCTAAAAGTGCACAATGGTGGGTCGGGTAATTATAGCACAGGAGCAAATTAATTCAGTAACCTATCAAGACAAATGTAAAGATGTTTCTGAAGGATGCTTTATTATAGCCATATATAACAATAGTAAAATACTTGAAAGGTTCATTTGGAAGAAAGTGTAAAACAGCTGCATTCTTCAATATTTGCATTTAGTCAAAAAGCAATAAAGAAAAGAGCACTATATCCTAATGGTGTTATTCTGTCATTACATTATACATTGTATTGTAGTATTATTGGCAGGATTTTGGGGTTAGATGGAAATGTGTGGTTGGCCCGATGCACATGTTCATGCCAGGATATTACAAATTAAGATGCCACAAATTTACTGGAGCCTTGGCCTGTGTAGTAAATCATGCACATCTTTAATTTGATTATTGAATATTGGTTTCATCCAAAAAATTAATTCCTGGCCTCAGTCATGGCCATGGACACCCATCTGATTTTTCATCTTCTGAATTACCCATCATAAGTGCTATACAGGCTAACATAGTAAATGGAGGAGAATATATTAATCAATAAGACTTACTGAAATGCCATAAAGTATTAAAATACATCCCTTGTTGCTAGTTCTCAAAATAGTTTCTCCAGATGGACCGACTCTTTTTTAAACTTTGGTAACTGAATCATATACAACTTACTCTTTGTTTCATTACACAATAACTGAAATCCAGCTTGCAGCTATTCCTGTGTGTTAAAGTTAATATATGTCTGCAGTACATTATGTAAATCCACACCGTCCCTCAGCTATTGAGAGTATGCTGTATCAACGCTAGAAAATGACTAACATGAAGTTTTGTTAGAATGAAGTCTATACCTTCTAGCATTGGGACATTTTCTTAAAATAGTTGATGCTCTGTTAAGAACACTGACATGACAATCAACATACTACAACATGACAGTAAACCTTTAATCTGTGAGAAACACTGAACCTGATGTGTTTGCATGCTTGCATGTATTTTGATGATAATGTTAACAATTATCATTCCCACAAATCTCAATTTGTACTTTGGAATGTGTTCAAACATAACTAGCTCACAAACAAAACATTGGAAAAGCAGTGAGCAAAATACCAACTGGGCAAAAGGTTTTTTTTTTTTTTTGCATTTTGGGACTGAAAAAAAAATATAAAAATAATACAAATTATGTAGATGACAATAATACACAGAAAATAGCACATAAGAATTTCACCATGTCTAACTATTTGATAGTGTCATAGCAGTAGTAGAATTTTGCATGTTCTCCCAGGTTCTCTGGTCTCTCCCCTCCTAAAAACATACCAGTATGTGGACTGCTGACTCGAAAGTGCCCCTACATGGACTGGTGAGCTCTGTAAAGGATTGATGTCCCATCCAGGAGGAGGTGTCCCTCCTTGCTCCCAGAGTTCCCACTATAGGTTCTTGATCAACCACAAACCAGACCAGAATAAACGGTTACTGAAGATGAATTAATAAATGAAAAATAATATTAATGATAATATGCAAAAGTTGGCAAAATTGTGGGAAATGATTTACCTTAATCATATTTAAGCCCTTTTCTGTTATGTACTGTATTCATCTTTAAACAGTATTATTTCCATAGTACCTTGCTTTGCTCACACCAAACCATATTTCGAATTCTCTACCTAAATCCTCATCTGCATGGATCATTAATGCTATTAACACATTTAAAAAAGTTATTATTTCTAGGTGAAAAATCTCATTGTTAATAGTGTACAAGTACATGTCCCTGATGGTTCAGCCATTATTTTTTAATTGAATCTAGAATGGCTCGGCATTTCTCATAACATTACAATTTGTTATGACGCTATTAGCCTATTACATTGTCAGCAGAATTATTCATCAAGTATCATCCTTTTGAAATGTTATACTTAGTGATCAAACCATTAATTATCCATTGCAGTTACAATTTTTAGCATCCTCATATATTGTGATCATATTTTCTAAAGAAACTATCCACCCTAATGGAACACATGACATAAAATGCTAATACTTTGAATGACTGAAACACTACTAAAGTATTATATGATGTTATCAGCATTATAATAGACACTGATGCAGATGTGGAAATTGTGTCTGGGAATGACTAAATAAGTGTTAAATATGAGATGATTGCACTGGGCAACTTGTTATAGTCAAAATAAATTTGATTGATATCAACACTCCCTCTGTCCTCAGTGGACAACATTTTCTTTCATTGAATGGATATCTGAGGTCACAGGCTCAGAGAATGTTGGCACCCCCTCAACCTTTTCCAAGAAGCAATGTCCTTGGTTCTTTTTCATGTCTTGTTTATCACAAATTACTCAAGAAATGTGTTGTCTGTGGAGCAATGGCCTTGCAAATGGTGAAATGAACCATGAATGTAAATTGTTCGAATGTCCTGTTTATTTGGTAATAGGGTATTACTTAAAAAATCATGTTTATCTCTTAGATGGAAATGTGAATGAAATGTGGTATCTGTGTTAATCTGTGGTATGCAAAATACAAAAAGCATTTATTGACTAAGCCAGACAACTACAGGGATCATATCACCGCTTGCTAAACTTTGCACTAACAAAAATAGAGCATGTCACAACATTTCAACCCTCCACTAAACTTTCATACCAGGAGTCAGCACTGTTTTCATGTATCTTGCAATTTCTCCAAATGTGGCTGCATATTAGGGTGAAAGTCAGCATGAGGAGAGTTGCATAAAACATGCCACATCATTGCTTGTTGAACATGTGCGCATATCACCACCCACTCAGAGGCAGAGGTCAGTGTGTAGCAGAAGAGACATGAAGTTTTGTGAATCCCTGGGCACATTGTTGGCAAGATTGCTTAAACTCTTGCAGGTCTTGCATGGAATACTAAACGACAGAGTCTACAGATGGCTGTCAGGACTACAGTAAGGTCTTAACCCAGATTCCTCACCAAGGACAAACACATAAAGCAGGCCGGGTATTTGCCAACAGATTAACCAAAGCATTAAAATTCTGACACTCCACTTCAGCTTGCATAATGTTTCACATGGCACCTGCTAGGGTGACAGGCAGAAACTTCACCAAATGAGGCCGCCTAATGAGTTGATAATAAAGATATTCCAAATCATGCCTGGACGCCAATAAGAGATGCGGACCAATACCTCACGCTGAAACGCTTACTCACTGCAGAAACGTCCTTGGACTATTTTATTGAGTTACGGATTAGCATGTCATTGCTAAGGACAGGAAATACAAAGCGGTCGGCATGAGCCCTTGTCTAAGTGCCGCAAAATGTTGTTGTTTTTTTCCATGCCACAAGCAGCAATTGGTTCAGATGAAGACTGAAAGCCTTGTTATTTCCCAAGAATTACAATATTGTGGTGCCTCTGTGGACGCCTGCTGCTTTTGTAGAATGAATGTGACATGCAACGGATCCTCTCTGACCTTCCACTGTGAAACTGCATTCCACTTTGAAGCTAATGTTCCATACTCAGGGAAGATGTTATTAGCTTCAATTCTGGTCTCATCTCTTGTTACAGTATAAGCTAGACATTAACATATAGAAATACAGTTTATACCTGTTGGGATGTTTGTCAGTGTGAGGGAAATTTATTTAAGTCCACATTTGCCATAATACACTGTATCAGTGTCAGTGGAAATTATGTAAGTCCAAATTATGCATTATAATGCATGCTGAATGTTTGCTACAGGAAAATATAATCACGTTCATAGACATGCACCAAAAGTGAGGACTAAGATTGGCAACATGATCGAATAACTGTCATTCAGGTTCTGTAAGAAGACAAAGAAATCAATAATGCAGAATTGTGGGTTGTTTGTTTATAAGACATCTCAAGCCTAGGTCAAGTTTTATTCTTTATGTTCAAGCCGATGGTAACAGTGGTTGAAGTCAGTAAGTAAATCAGTAAGTGAAACACATGTAAAATGAGGAGAATTGACCAAAGTCCTGTACAGAATGTACTGTATAACAGCCACAAAATAAAAAGCTACTCTGTAAAAGTATGATTATACACTTGACTTAAATACTGTGATGGAGGAAGCACACCTGATGGGAAGCAGTTCCATAACCTTGGCACAGCCGAGACCTCAGAGACCTACGAGCAGAGTAATGGCACAGTAACTCAAAGATTTAGAGGGCGGAGCTAGACTGTTAAAAGCTTAAACTGGATCTTGTTATGCAGCCAGCACAAGGATGTCAAAACCAGGGTCTTTTTACTTGGTGCCGTTGAATAATCGTTCTTCTGAATTTTCCATTGAGAGCAATTTTTCCAGAAGCCTTAATCTGTGGCAGTGGTAGCTCAGTGGTTAAGGTATTGGGCTACTGCTCAAAAGGTTGAGAGTTCAAACCCCAGCACCACCAAAACTGCCGCTGTTGGGCCCTTGAGTAAGGCCCGTAAACTTCAGCAGCTCAGGTATATAATTTAAATAAACATAAGTCGCTCTGGATAAGAGCATCTGCCAAATGCCGTAAATGTACTAATGGAAAAATACAGCAAATTACAATAATCCAAATGAATGCAATAAAAAAAGGGATTTTATTTTCCAAGTCTTGAGAACAAAGAAATTATTTGACTTAAGAAATTGCATCGAGTGGATAAAACCTACTCTTGTGTACTACATGACAGTTGATTTGCTGCTCAAATCTGAGGTTGCAGTTGAACAAAGTTCCAAATATCTTCACCCACAGTCTAACATATTGTGCCAGTACTTCGAAGCTATTGCCAGTACTCCTAAGCTAAATATTAGTAGGCTTGGATGAGCCATAGAGAATAATATCAGATTTGTTATCCATCCAGGTCTTTGTTATCCATCCAGGTCAGATTTGTTATCCATGCAGGTTATCCATCCAGAATAAATGTAAATGTCTTAAGAGTAGCAAATCATTAGTCACCTTGAACAAGGCTGTCTCTGTGCTATGAAAAGCTTTGAAACCAGACAGGAAAGTTTGAAAAATCTCATGTCTCTTCAAATTTGACCACAGTTGAGAGATAACTACTTTTGCCAAGACTTTAGAAAGTAAAGTGAACTTTAACATCAGAAGAAAATTGAGAATCTGTGGATTAGTTTTTTTTGTTGTTGTTGATGATTTTTTTTTTTTTTTAATGTAAGGGCTCTACTACATTGTAAAAAAAGTAGCAGGAACAGTGCCAGACATTACGCAGGTGTTTATCATGAACAAGACACTTGGGACTGTTATTATCTCTTTTAGGAGATGAAAAGCGATAACACCCTGTGGCGATATGGTGGGCTTCATGTGGGGAATATCATCTTTTAAACAAGAAAGGGAAAAAGGTTGGAACTGATTAAAATCTGCAAAGCACTCTGGATCAGTTGAAAGACCATAAGCAGAAAGTACAAATGCAGCTAGATGTTCTCAATTTTTCTCATGTTTTAGAGAACACATCAAGGCCCTGACAAACTTGTATTTTGAGTACTGAGCTAATTGTATTAAATAAGCTTCAGGTCTAAGTCCATATTTGTCTATAGTATCTGAGAAATAAATTTCCCTGCCAGATTTAACAGTTTTCTGGAAAGTAGTCAGCAAGGTCTTTAAAATTTCATATTTGCAGTTTGCCCCCCCCACACACCCACACACACCCACACACCTCCCCCATTTACAATCTGCTTACCTACGCTTTTGCTGTCATTCAGCCATGACTGGGACTTGAACCTGGTTTGTTTGATTTTAAAGGGAGCAACAGAGTAAAGGATTATAGAACAAGATTAATGAAAAAGGTAGAATGAAAAAGGAGGACTAATTCCTGTGCATTCAACAGGTGAGCTACAGCTACAATAGTGCTTGTCTAAGGACTATTTAGATAAGCTTCTGAAAAGTGATGACCACTGAGGGAATTTAAAGGCTGATGCAGGACATGCAAGAATTCTAGGATGAATACGTTTACTGGGTAATGACATATCAAACATAATAGGCATATTATATATATATATATATATATATATATTTTAAAAAGCAAAAAAAAAAAAAAAAAAACGTTACATGTTCAATATCATTATTTTTATTTAATTTTTTGACAGAAGATCCAAATGAAAAAATAAGCTCAATCTTTGACCCTGCTGAGTAGATTCATTTATAGACTGAACATGATTAAAAGAGTTGAGAAGATGAGTAAAGTCCCTGACCATAGGTTCAGTAAGACAATAAACATGAATAATAAATTAGCTACAAACTAATAATCAGTAGTATATTTAATTACAGTTTAAAATATGAAAAATCTTTAAGACAATTAATGTTTGTTGTAGGAGGTCTGTGCACAAGAGGGTTACTGAAATCCAGTTTTAAAAGCTTTAACTCAAAACAAGAGTATATTTTAGTGGATACAACATGACATACAGGTCCATAAGTCTCCATACATAAGGGAAATGTACAGTTTTTAGCGAAATGTCTTCCAAAATGTTTCATATATATATATATATATAGATAGATAGATAGATATAGATATATAGATACAGTGCCCTCTACTAATATTGCCACACTTGGTAAATATGAACAAAGAAGGCTGTGAAAAAGGCTGTGAAGGCTGTGATCTTTTGGTAATAAAAAAAAAAACACACAAATACTCTGCTCTCGTGGATATCAAACAACTACAAACACAACACAGGTTTAGCAAAAAAAATTAATTAATTATTGTTAAATGTAGGTGTGCACAATTATTGACACCCTTTTAGTCAATACTTTGTGCTACCTCCCTTTGCTAAGATAACAGCTCAGAGTCTTCTCCTATAATGCCTGATGAGGTTGGAGAATACATGGCGAGGGATCTGAGACCATTTCTCCATACAAAATCTCTCCAGATCCTTCAAATTTCGAGGTCTACTCTGGTTGACTCTCCTTTTCAGTTCACCCCATATGTTTTCTATGGGTTTCAAGTCAGGGGACTGGGATGAACATCATGAAGTCCATTATGCCATGTATCCTAACAAAATGTCCAGGTCCTCTGGCAGAAAAACAGCTCCAAAACATTAAAGAGCCACCACCATATTTAACCGTGGACATGAGGTACTTTTCCATATCGTTACCTCTCTGTGTGCCAAAACCACCTCTGGTGTTTACTGCCAAAAAGCTCTACTTTGGTTTCATTTGGGCCATAGAACTCGATCCCATTTGAAGTTCCAGTAGTGTCTGGCAAACTGAAGACGCTTGAGTATGTTTTTGGATGAGAGTAGAGGCTTTTTTTCTTGAAGCCCTTCCAAACAACTTGTGGTGATGTAGGTGACTTCAGATTGTAGTTTGGAAACTTTAGAAAGTTTGGCCACCTCAGCCATCCTCTTCACAGTGCGTTGAGACAATATAGACACACGTCCCAATTCCCAGTTGATTCTTAACATTTACACACACACACACACACACACACATATATACATACATACATATATATATATATATATATATATATATATATATATATATATATATATATATCACCTGATTAAACTAATCACTTAATCCAGGAAGGTGGAGTGGGGGAACTAAAAATTCACAGTGCACAGGTAAAAGTTCCATTAGAGGATATGAATCACCAACACTAAACCAGGACTCAGTTTAAAAAAAAAAAAAATGAAAAATCCAATCCTTGAGAAGTAAAAAAAAAAGTGTTTTAAAATACTTGTATTTGAAATAATCTTCACTTAATATTTTTCATTCATTTTCACTTAATGACTTAAATGACAAGGAACAATGTTTGTGCTGGTGGATTTTGTGTTTGCTGGTCGCAGTCTTTGGCAGGATGAGCAAACACAAAATCCACCAGCATCAATGGTGATCTCTATAACCTATAGACGATCCTGTCAAAGCATCACACTAGCAAACACAAAATCCACTGACACGGACATTGTATCCTGTTGATTAGTGCAACAAGGCAGGCATGAAACACCTGCCCATTATTGGGGAAGGGAACTGGGAAGAAAGCATCTCTGGTGATCCCTCAAATTTTCTTATATAATCCAACAACGGAGTAAAGTTTGACGATCATTGAGAGGCATTCTAACTCTTAAATATTAAATTTATTTATTTATTTTTCAAAATTGTGTCTAAGAAAGCATGCATTTAACCAATCAAAAATATGTTAAACCATCTTAGACAACAATCCCAATTTTTGCAATGTTTCTGGGCTGAATTGTGCTCTTTAAAAAGTAACATGATTCAATGCAACAAAGTAGGATTAGCAAATACACTAAATGTAGTTACGTAGCAGTATACTGCAGTGAGTACCAAACACCTGAGACCACATTAAAAATCTGGATTAATTTTTTTTTTCTTAATAAAATTGGAAATAAACAAAATTTTAGAATTTTGAAATATTTAAAACTAAGAAAGTAAATGTTCAGTATCTTGAATATTTAATATAGTATATTAGAATTAATATAGAATATTAATATCTGCACTATTTCTAGGTCCCTATTTATATGTAAGCAAATTTTGTGATACTGTCCATGTTAACTACTTTTTTAAATTTTCATATAACAGCCATAATAGGCAGGATTAGGCTAACACATAACATGAAGGATACTTATCTAGGATACTTTTTTGTACATATTTTCATCTTACACATGTGTATCAAATGTCGTACATGTAGGTGAAACATAGCGCGAGGTGCACGTCAGTGAAATTTTGTAGGTGGCGCTATCGAGCCATTTTGCCACACCTAAGTTAAATGGCCAAATAAACGTATAAATTTTCCCATGCTTTAATAAGTGTGCCAAATATCCTGAATTTTTGAGCATTCCAAAGGTGTCAAATGTGCATTTGACACCGTAGGGAGCACTATGGAACCGATGAGGCACAACTAAGATAAAATGCAACGTCCCATCAATTTATTTCATAAGACAAATGCATATGTAAAGTTTCATGGATTTTCAGCGATCTTAAGTCTCTCAAAACACCACGGAAATCTTTGAAAATCCGACATTTCATCCAAAATGGCCGACTTCCTGTTGGGCATAGTAAGATACAACCATGTGAAATTTGTCGCACTTGATGAGAGCATTGACTATGATAAATCCCGTGCACATCGGAGCAACTTCATCCCGACCATTGCCTGCATTCGAGGGCACTATGGAGCTCATTGACCATGCCCATGCCCATGCCCTGTGTACCTATTAAATTTTCACTGGTTCTGACGCGTCTGCCAAGTTTCGTGAGTTTTCGGGTATGTTTAGGCCCTTAAAATCACACGAATGCATGAAAAAATAAAATAACGAGAGGTCAGTCCCCCTGCCACAGGGGGACATAGGGCCTTTGCACAGCTGCACGTTGGGTCTGCTCTGCCAGGGGCACTCTGTTACATTTTATTTTAGCACTTTTTATCATTTATATGTTGTTAGGAGTGTATCATGATGTAAAAAATTAAATTTTCCTGTTGCCAGCAGGTGGTGCTATGATTATAACTGAATATTGGCATGTAGATGTCTTCAGGTCAGAATTAGTATAAAACATGAAGTTTGGTGCAGATTGAACATTGTATGCTTGAGTTATAAAAAAAAAACATCCTGTTTAATAGCATTAATAGCATGCTTTAGCACTTAGCTAAGTGTTGCTAGCATGTTCTAACATGTTTCTTGCATGTTGCTAGCATGTTTAGAATTTGCCGGCATATTTTTATATGATGCTAGGAATACATTAGCATTTAACATGTCACTTCCTATTGCCAGCAGGTGGCGGTATAATGATGAATGAATATTGGTATGTAGATGGCTTCAGGGCAGGATTCGTATCAAATATGTGAAGTTTGGTGAAGATAGAACATAATGTCTAAGTTAGTGTAAAACATGCCAGTCCATGTTGGCAGCAGGTGGCGCTATGACTATAACTGAATATTGGCATGTAGAGGTCTTCAGGCCAGAATTAGAATAAAACATGTGAAGTTTGGTGCAGATTGAACATTGTATGCTTGAGTTATAAAAACATCCTGTTTAATAGCATTAATAGCATGCTTTAGCACTTAGCTAAGTGTTGCTAGCATGTTCTAACATGTTTCTTGCATGTTGCTAGCATGTTTAGAATTTGCTGGCATATTTTTATATGTTACTAGGAATACATTAGTGTTTAACATGTCACTTCCTATTGCCAGCAGGTGGCGGTATAATGATGAATGAATATTGGTATGTAGATGGCTTCAGGGCAGGATTCGTATCAAATATGTGAAGTTTGGTGAAGATAGAACATAATGTCTGAGTTAGTGTAAAACATGCCAGTCCACGTTGGCAGCAGGTGGCGTTATGACTATAACTGAATATTGGCATGTATATAGCTTCAGGCCAGATTTTGTATAAAACATGTTACGTTTGGTGCAGATTGAACATTGAGTGTCTGAGTTAGTGTAAATCATGTCACTTCCTGTTGGCAGTAGGTGGCGCTATGACTATAACTGAATATTGGCATGTATATAGCCTCAGGCCAGGTTTTGTACAAAACATGTGAAGTTTGGAGCAGATTGAACATTCTATGTTTGAGTTATAACAACTTCCTTTTTCATGGCGAAACATCAAAATTTGTGAGACCACAACGCCCACGTCGTGCAGCGAAAACTCAAAAGCTTCTCAATTTAGCATCATCAATGCCTTTAGATGAGACTGACCAAATATGATGCCGATCTGGTGAAATCTCTAGGAGAAGTTTGTTAAAGTACGAGGCCTGGAAATTGCAAAAAACAGAGCAAAAATTTAAGAGAAAAATCAAAATGGCTGACTTCACGTTGAGTTTAGGGCATGGGTTCAAGAGAAGTTTTTGTACGTTTTGGCATGATACACATCTTTACCGAATTCCGTACATGTAGGTGAAACGTAGCATGAGGCGCACATCGTTGAAATTTTGTAGGTGGTGCTATCGAGCCATTTTGCCACACTCAATTCTGCAGACCCTATCAGATGTAAATTTTCACTGGTTCTGACACATCTGCAAAGTTTCATGAGTTTTCACTTATGTTTAGGCCCTCTAAAATGCGATTCATTTGAGAACGGAAGAAGTAGAAGAAGAAAAAGAAGAAAAAGAAGAAGAAGAAGAAAAACGGAGCAGATCCAATAGGGCTCACACCAGCGGTGCTCGGGCCCTAATTAGCAACAGTATGCATGTATAGCCTAAGGACGCCATGAAGAGGTCCTCTAGTGGATATATAAGCAACTGCATCTGTGTGTGGATAATTCTTTATAATTCCATTACATTACTGCATTATATTTCCGTTACTTGGCCTATGGGCCACATGGAATCATCAGGCAGGCAAGTTACGGCCTGCTGGCCGTACGTTTGCACCCCTGCACTAGATGCTCTCAGATTGGACCCCACTGTATGCTAATGGAATGAGGAAATTAAGAACTTGAGTTACTTAAATTATTATTTTGAAAGTAATAATTTACTTTACGTGTATAATTTGTGTAACAATGGTTATACATTCAAAGTGTCCTCATATCCCTATATCACAATATATCACCAAAAAAGAGTATAAAATGTACAGTATAAGAGAACTTAATTTTATTTCTCACAATCTTCACGGAATTTAGATGATTTACATGATGACTTCCTGTTGACTTTTTGGAATATTCTAATTATTTAATAATGGTGAATGTCTTAAGGTAACAGGCAACAAATACCTTTTCCATAACCTATAATGGATGAGTCATGGAAAGGGATGATTCAAGCATGAGATGCTAAATGGATTCACTCATTAGTGCAGAAAGATAATAATGTTTTTGAAGTACATTAATGTTTATATTTCATGGTAAACTGCACTTACAGAAGACTGGTACAAGCAAAATGCTATAGGTAGTGCAAAGTGTTGTAGGTTTTAGTAAAATTTTTTAGTTTTGAAGGATTTTTTTTGTATCTGAAATGTTGTTGTGAAACACACTTGACCCATGTCGTTTACATTTACCTTACATACATATTTGTAATGTAATATCAGTGGGATACAAATGGCAATCATGGAATTACTCTAAAAATTTATGTTGCTGCTGCTGCTGCTGCTGCTGATGATGATGATTATGACACGTGTTTTGGTTGCTTATGATGGCTAAAACTTCTCTCTACTTCTCTTAACTTCTCAACTGTATATACCACATATAAGATGTTTGGAGGGTTGAAAATAAAAATAAATAGAAATAGAAATGCTGACTGCTATGAGTGCCATGCTAAGAGATAAGAATGCAACATTGTCTCCAGTTGTAAAGAAAACATACAGCTACAGCATGATCAATGTTGGTGTATAGAGTAAATGTGAATGTGTTTCAGTTATGAAAACAATGACTTCCTGTGGGTTGTTTACAACTACAATCTCCAACTGGCATACACATGGAGCTGATGCATCTTCTTGAAAAGCCTCACATTTATACTTAATTAGGAAAGCACCCAGATCCATTTCTATATACTCACCATTCAGCTTGCCAGTAAGCATGACCCAGACCCACCCCCTAACACTGACCTGATATCACTGCCATTAGGAGATTAGAAGTTTAGTGAATCAGAAAGAGTCACAAAGGTTCTTAGTAGTCCTCACTCCTCACAAACTCACTGCTCTTCAATGCTACTGATTATACTGGGGCAGACATAGAAGGAGTGGATGGAAATGTGAACACTATTTACTATGTAAAGAGCAGGGCAAAGGTTAGAACAAGGTCATCTGAGGCAAATACATAATACCACACACAAACTAGATTAATACCACCTAAAAATGAACTAGGAAAACAGGGAGTCATACTATTAAAAAAAAAAAAAAAACAGGAAACAATACAGGACCACCTCTAAATAAATAAATAAATAAAAATCACACCCAATTCTGCAGGAGGTTGGACCAATTTTGCCACTACTGTGATTATTGTTTTTGTTTGTACCTCCTTGCATGGTTCTGTTTCCATCTTGGATGCTAACCAGGATAAAGCAGTCTCTAAAGATAAATGAATGAATTGTGTAAACACCCAGTCTAAGCTCCAATGATTTAAAAAGCAGGGAGGCAACAGGAAATTTTCCTTACATCAGTCATCTTCTGATTACATTAACTGTACAACTACAAGACTAAGAGCAGTATCATATACTCTGTGTAATACTATGCATTTGATAATGTTATTAGTTCCATGTTTAAGAAGTACTACACACCTAATCATTTAATAGCCATACTTCAGAACTTCATGCTTAATGCACTGTAACAATATGTTAGCAAGTGAAAATATCTTCAATATAGGCAAATTATTAAAAGTATTATTAAAAGTCATTTGCACTGTCTTCTGTTTTGTCAGATATAGGTATTGGGGGGGGGGCATAGATCTGCTTGCATCTGAGATATGTTCACTTGCTAATACTGTATGTTATTTTTGCAGTGGGTCACATTACATGAGGTTTACAGACTCATACTCAAATAATTCTACCTTTTATCTCTGTTTAAACGTAGTTGCTATTTTTGTGCTCAAACACAAAAGATTCTGAAATGACGTGGATTTAGCTGCTCACCAGGGGGATGTGACCTTTTGAATATGTTGATACTATGTTGGAGGTTTTAACACCACTTTATTCCACAGTTGTGTTTATGTTATGACCTGCCAAGACCCTTTTGACACAAAGGTGTAGTCAAAAAGCTATAAAAAAAAGGTATTTCCTTGCCTTGGTGTGCAGGCTCTCTCGTTTTATAAAACATCAGCAACTAGATCCTGATTTTTTTCCTTACATTTTTTTCTTTCAGATTTTCATTTCATGTCACCCTTCTGGCACACCTCAACAGTGAAAAAGGACATTTAGAGCTTTTCAGGTGTAAAATGGAAAAAATATATAGAAAAACGGACACTATTTCAAAATAGAGAAAAGGCACAGGTGAAACACACTAGATTTTATTTATTTATTTATTTATTTATTTGGAAAATTTATATTTTCCTTTCCATCCTTCAGCATTTGTGACTCTAACACTACAATATTGGTATTAAATGTATGTTACAAATACAAAAAACACAGCAGTCAGCTGTTTAAAATATTAATATGAATGTGAAATATATTCATATGTCTGTATGAAAATGTTAAAATCCAAGTGCACTGCACACACTTTGTATCCTCTTTAAAAACCAAGTGGTGATATGATTGAACTTTGCAGCAGGACACCAAACTACATCTTTTATTAATGTATTAATTTCAACCAAACCCCTTTTCACAATAGCAGCTTTCGTCACCACCTGCACTATGTGGAATTAGTAAATATAAGTATCCATTACTTATTGTATGTTTGTTGTATCTTTTGTCCCAGTTAAATGACTAGTAAAATAAATTATGAACGCTAGATTTTAATGACATGATTTCAGAACTGCATATTTAAAACAAACAAACAAACAAACATAAAACCTTATACAAGGGTTATTGAAATAAATAAATGACTAGGAGGAAACCAAAACAACAAAGTTATTACCTTTTTTTCTTCTCCTCACTAAGTGTATTCTGGTAATTAAATTATCACCATGCCTATTAGCACCCTAATATCGCTTGATAAGAAGTATTAAAAGTGGCGTAATACCCTTTGACATTGGAAAAATAAATACTTTGTTCTACAAGCAGTCATGGCAAACTGTAATCTTCTTAGATCTCATGGAATAAAAAAGTCTGCCAGATCATTTATGTGTGAATCCTTTGTGTTCAGCTTCTGAAAGCCTTATCAGACTACAAAAGCTCACATTGGATTAGGACTAGGAAGCAATTAGCTATTTCTGTACTGTATGCCTTCTCTTGACGCACAGAGCAGACTATAGATTCACACTCACTGAAAGGGTCAGATTGTGGTCTAGCAGCAATTTTCATTGACTCAGAATATGAATCATGCCACACAACTTTGCACATTCTTATTTTTTAATCCAAGACATAATAAGACATGACTCATATACATTTGTCTTTTAATATTTTTATTAAGTTACAGGTTTATAAAATTCAATACATATGCACCAAACAATTTTCCCACATGCACAGTTTAGGTATACAAGGCAAAACAGTTACTTTTCAATGTGAAAATATCAATATTAAAGGTGGGTCATCTCATAGAGATTATGAATCAATACATCAGTATTAAATTCCATGGCCAACTGTTATTAAAAAACAAACAAACTAGATTATCATTATGGACTACATTAAAAAAATATACTGTTACATTTTGGAGGGGGAAAAATTACTGGTCAAGGTTATTAATAAATGTAGTAGTGTTTAAAAAATACTGATCACAAACATTCTAATTTTAAATAGAACAGACAAATTTGTAATTTACTTAGGGCCATAAAATTATTCCATATATATATATATATATATATATATATATATATATATATATATATATATATATATATATATATATATAAATTACAGCAACATTTCTTTGTGAATTGATGTGTCTAGACGCAAATACTGTATTAAAAGTATGTTCCTTTACACAGAATTCTAAATAGTAATTACACCAAGAAAAAAAAGGAGGAAATCCCTTCAGTTCATCAGTACATAATAGAAAAAAAAAAACAACAATGATACAAGGGTATCATTCATAACATTACTGTAAAATTATTTCCTATTGGAAATAAAGATACAAAAGGAACAAAGATTGAAAATAAATAAGAAATGAAATAAAGAAACAAACTATTCTACCATTCATTCTCAAGGACCTCCTTTGTTTCTGTTTCTGAGTTATAGTATCTAAGCATCAGTGGAGCAGGAAGAATGCAAGGACATTGCAAATCCTCGGTGTGAGAGGGGAGGCAGGAAAGCTGGCATCAGTCAATCAAACAGTCTGCATTGTGACAGCCTCAGTAGCAGAGCAGAAAAATCAATATCTCATTGAGTGGCCCAGTGTAGCCTAATCACGGAGGCCTGGACCTTCATGAAAGGGAGCAGATAGGTTCTCCAGATTGGATTTGTTTTTGATGGACCACTATGGGTCGTGCCACGCCTGCTCTTGTTGAGTAAAGCCAAGGTTCCTCATCACCTTGGTTCACATTGTTGTGCTTACTCAGGATTTTAAGACAGAGCATACGCGAGTGCAATGAAGCAGGCACAAAAGCGTCTGGCCAAGGCACGGTTCTTACAGCTGGTCAGCTGATCCCTCACCATTACACTAGAAAGGTCACCTGAAAAATAGCCAACATGCCTCTCAAACCAAATGAATACGACTGATTGGACCATTTTCAAGATCATCAGCTACGGTCTAGACATGTACTGATTACCACACATTCAACACGATGATATTTTTATCAGGGACATCAGTAATTGTCATTACCTCTATACTCCATTTCTCTAAACTGAGAACCTAGTGAGAAATTTATATGAATGTGTGATATATATATATGTAGTTGCAGTAGGAAGTTTACATATACTCACCATGAACATGAATGTCATGGCAATAGTGTACTTTCTATAATTTCTTTGAACTGTTCTTTTCTGGGGCAGAATGATTGTACAACATACATCTTTAATATATAAAAAAGAATTTGGTTCAATTTAATTCATTTTGAATTTTCTGTAATTAACACAGGACCAAAATTATACATCCAGGGTCAAAAATATACATTAAAAAAACACTTAGATTATTAATTCACTGCTTAGATTACTAATTCACTGGTGCTGAAAGTTCCAAAATGTCCTTTAATTTGCCAAGACCAAGGACTCTTAATTTCCTGTTAGTGATCATGATTGACTACAGCTGGCAGCTTCTCTGTGGCAACATAAAAAGGGTTTGTTTGACAGAACTCATTGGATTGACCAACACACAGTACTATGGGAAAGTCCAAGGATTACAGTGCAGATCTGAAAACGAGGATGGTGGATTTACACAGATTTAAGACAGGAATGTCTCTTGGAGCCATTTCTAAACAATTGCAGATTCCAAGATCATCAGTTCAAACAATTGCACATAAGTACAAGTTATTGGGAAGTGTAGCCACTTTGCCAAGGTCTGGAAGAAGACGCAAACTGTCACCTGCTGCTGAGGGTGACAGTTCGGATGGACTTGGACACAATTGGGTGTTTCAACAGGACAATGACCCCCAAACAAACATCAAAGCTGGTTGTGGAATGGATAAAGCAGGCTAACATTAAGCTTTTGGAATGGCCTTCCCAAAGTCCTGATCTCAACCCTATCAAAAATTTGCGACTATGCTTAAAAGTCGAGTCAAGAAAAGGAAACTAACAAATGTCATTTAACTTTACCAATCCTGCCAAGAAGAGTGGTCAAATATCCAAACAGAATTCTGCCAGAAGCTGGTTGATGGCTACCAAAAGTGTCTGCTCGAGGTGAAACTTGATAAGGGACATTCAACTAAATATTAGGTGTGCTGTATGTATATTTTTGACCCTGTATGTATAATTTTGACCTTATACATATATATATATATATATATATATATATATATATATATATATATATATTCATTTTCAGTAACTCTTTCAATCGGGTCAAGCTTACGGTGAATCCAGAGCCTATCCCGGGAACACTAGGTGCGAGGTTGGAATACACCTTGGATGGGACACCAACCTGTTGCAGAACACCACACCTACATATTTCCATACTTATTCTCTCCTAGGGGGCAATTTACCATTACAAATTTATCTACCAGTTCACCTAATGACATATTTTGGGAAGTGGGAGGAAAATGGAGATCCTGAAAAATTAACCATGCAAAGATGGGGAGCATATAAAGAACTCGACACAGACAGCAACTCAAACTGATAATTGAACCAGGGACCCTTGAGTTGTGAGTCAGCAACACTGCATTCCAAAAAATAACATTTTAGCAAGTGAAAATATCTTGAATATGGTCAAATGTATTTAGCATTTTCTTTGCTAAGATTATAATTAACCAACTCTAAGATTATTAAACCTATTTACAACCATATTTTACTAATTTCAAGCTTCAGATTAGCTTGTTCTTTTGTTCTTTTTTTTCTTTCTAATTTTAAGTATTTATTTCTAGAAAGACAAAATGATCTGCCAATAGAATAAGAAAATGTAAAGCTCAAAATACAACCTATTTAATCTTTTATTTCATTTTTAATAATCTCATAATTAGATAATTACTATTGTTGCACTATTAGATAAATTTGCCCGTATTCAAGATATTTGCACTTGTTAAGATATAATTTTTACAGTGTACCTGCTACACCACTGTGCTGATGTCCATATAAGCCTACAAATTCTTAAATTATTGATGAACCACTCAATATTAACAAATACTGTTTTAGTAAAAACATCCTTACAGAACTATCATAAGGACTGTAATAAAAAACAAACAAACACCCATTACACCCATACATTTTGCACTAACTGTTTCTTATTTTGGCAGAGGATTCATCTGTATTACCCCCAGAGTACCATGATTATAAAATCAGTATACTCTTTTGGACATGGACATGTGCTTTCACCCTCAGATGACCTCAGAATATGTGGCAAATCTCGGTGTAGGCTTTTTGCTCAGTCTCGGCCTTTGTATGGCTTTTACCTCCCTGACATCCACCAAAAATGCCTTCAGAGCTATAAAATGTTTAATCAATCCAATTCACACCAAACCACGCCTTGCCACTTAGTCTTGAACTTTGCTGCAAGCTGATTTACCAAATATAGGACTAAAGAATTTGTGGATCTGTCCCTTCTTGCAGGAAATTCAATAGGTTGGCATTCTTCAAGGCACTAGGTTTATTCAATGCTCTCATACAGGACTGAACCAATAGGATGCCAATTTCATTAACCCACTTTTGAGTCCCAGGTTGGAAAACACATATAAAGCTGGAGAGGAAATTGCTTGTGAAGCCTACATTGCCACTTAACAAGTATATCGCATATTCTGGCCTTAACTCTGCAGAATGCCTAATGCATGAGCCATCTATTATTTAACAAGCATGAGGAAAAGAACAAAATACTATATCCCATCAAAGAGCCAGAGGAGCAGTTTCTCTTGCTCAATAACTGACATATCTCTTAGAGCGTTAATAACATTCCACAATGGAGTAATGGGAATGTGTGGGATGTTGGATAAAAAGAAGGATCATTAAAAGATAATAGGACTGCTTTCTAACCTGGCTTCCCAAAGATCCATGGCTCCATCACACAAATAGTAACATAGAAAGGAGAACGCAAAACAGATCTAAAGTTTAAGGTGACATCTATCATCAATGTTTTCTACAGGGCTTCTTTTAAGAGCGTCACTCAGTTACAGCTGTGGTTCTTGCTACAGATTAACTAAGAAGGAGCACTAAGAAGGAGAGCCTACTGAGAGTTTTTACATTAAGACTGTGACCAAGTTTTATGTGTGCGTGTGTGTGTGTGTGTATGTATATATATATATATATATATATATATATATATATATATATATATATATATATATATATAACAATACATGTAATTTCTGCCTTGAACAAAACAAAATCTCATCAGAATGTAGCCAGATACATTTACATTTTCAAGAGAACAATCGAATTATTCTTAGTAGAATATAACCACAGATGACCCTGATGCCTGAAAACTGTGTATTAGATTAGAGGTTGAAACAACACTCTCAGATCTATTTTGTTGTTTACTTTGGTATGTAAATGGCCTTAAGGCATTGATTGCTTTCAAGAACCAAAATGTGGAGGAGGTTAACATAAAAGAAGCCAAAAAAAATAGAGAGAAAGAGAATGTAAAGTATTTTGTGCCATCCAACTCAAATCGGTCATCTCCTGTATGATCATGCACAACAATTACATCGTCATTCTAGCAGTGGTGATCATTTTTCTGCGTTATTCTGACGTTTCCATATTGACAAATCCTTTCATTATTTGTTTGACATTCCAATATCCTGCAGTGTCAGTGACATGCATATATGGGGCAATCCTATTAAGCCAGACAGAGATGGGTGGCAATAACAAGGCATGGGTTAAGAGCATGAAGTGTGTGTATCTGTGTGTGTGTGAGAGAGAAAGAGACAGAAAGAGAAAGCGAGTGAAAGAGATTGGTGTCAGGTGGAGATACTGTTCACAAGGGAAAAACCTTCAGAAGGCGTTAAGGGCCACCAGTGCAGTTATGAGGAGCTGAGAGAGTGTGAGGGTGTCTAGTCTTCCTATACCAGACCCTTGTGCTCCCATACCTAAAATATAATAAAAATAGATCAAATTATATAGAGGATAAAACACAATAAATCACAGCAATTAAAGGACATTTTTTGTGCCAAATTAAAAAGAAGATAATACACCTGAGAAGAGAATGCTCTCTAGTTCTTCATTATTAATAGCTTTCAATAGCAAAGTACTTAGTGATGAAAAGCCTCAGTGAAGAAGGAGGTACAGAAAAAACAACATGTTTTTAATTTGATCAAAGGAGGATGAAACCGCTCTGCTGTTTCACATGCCGCTTTGCTAGGCTGTCAACAATGAACAATATGGAGCTGACAGAGATTGATGGTGGTCGGAATGTGAATTCCTAAAAAGGTCGAGAGCTCCAGTGAGGTACAAAAAGGAGGGAAAAGTCTATTATCCATGGATGGAGAGCAAAGTGACTTATAATTTCTGTGCTCCTTGGATGATTGAATAGCCATCAGAAGCCTATGAAGGGAGTCAGAATGGGGAAAAAGAAAACAGGACTTACTATGTTGGTGAATATGGATGGGTTCACTTCCTTCTCCAAGGCCACCCTTGCTCAGGCTCTTAATCTGAATGACGTAGTTATCATGGGGAGAGAGCGTCAGCTCCACTGTGGTTTTGTTGGTGGTGATTGTGTATATTTCATTATTGTGGTGGCGCCTGTATATTACCTGTAGGCAGTGAAAAAACAGCACTTACTGAACTGAAATGTCACAAATACAAACAACAGGAAAGAATTATTATTAAATTATGCAGCATGAGGTGGCATTAAGAAATCAGACTGGACACTTGTGAATGAATGAACCATATGAGAACCCACATGTGGCAGTTTGAAATGTGAATAATGACAAAAAAAAAAAAAACCCACTAGATTCTAGATGGTCCTCTGACACACACACACACACACACACACACACACAATTGTCCAAAGTGTACTATCAAATACCTCACAGGTATTTAAAATGTATACAGGTCTAGCAATATAAATTCATTGCCTATAATGATCTGGATAAGCAACTAACAGGACTGAATTGTGACAACAGTTGCATTTTAATGCGTAACCATTAATTATTATTTATGGCTAAAATTAAGACATTTTGAAATGGTTATATCTGGTTTCATAGTCGTACTTCATGTTACCACTTTTGACTAGGGCCATGGACTCTGAAAAGATAAAATATCTCTGTTTTGAATTTGATGAGGAGAGAATTAAGGTATACTTCTCTGTCCAGTTGTCTTTAAACACTGTTTCACTGTTTCTCTGTGATTTGTTTTGTTTTGTTTTTTTTTTTTTAAAAAAAAAAGAACAACAATAAAAAAAAAACAAAAACATGTCCTTAGTTTGATAATCAGACCAGAAAGGCTATGTGACATAAAATGCTATGAAAGTCTGTGAAAACTCTGCTCTTGCTGAGGTAATGTTTCTAGCATTGGACTTTATCTCTGGTCTGATGAGCTGCCTTCAGCTAAATAAATCACATAAAATGCAGGTGACTGGACAAACCATAACAGAAGATCTGTTACAGAAGCCAAGCTGGTTCATGTTTAGAGTCACAGAAATATGGCCAGCTTTTTTTACATTAATTGGCTCTCTGACAGTTTTGTAAGTCCTCTGCAATACAATGTGGTCTGCCAGTTAATGACCAATGATTTACTTTGCTTTATATGAATGGTTTCTACTTAATATGTAAATAAATGCAACATAATTAATTTGAAAGTGCGATAAGTGCATATTGATATAATTATGATCTTTGAACTACAAGGAAAGTCCAGTGAATACCTTCAGTAATAATGTATACATTATAAAGAACACAAAATATACAACACAGTGTAAAATCTTTGTTTACACAGCAAGCCTATGGCTTGCTACAGATCATAACCACTTTGCCCACTTCAAGACTGGAGAGATGCTATGGCATCAAGATGCACCATCCATAAGACAGTTTATTTGGATGCAGTTTTACAAAAATGTATCACAATGCAAGACAAAAATGACAACACCTTTAGGACAATGTGTCAGTGTGTCACTGACATCTTGGAGCAAAGCTACTGGCCACACATCACACACAGCAGATTATCGCACTGATCGAGCTTTGAAAGGTCAGCTGTAAACAGGCTTAAAGTTGAATTTGATTGATGTCGCAAGGTACCTAGAGGTTGCATTGCTTTTAAGTGAAACCATCGCTCTCTCCAAAAGAAAATAGTGGCTTTGCTGGTGCCAAACAATGTTGCCTTTCATCTTCTATACTCAGGCTAAGTTCTGAATTCTGATCTACTACTCACTGTAGTTCACTGCTACTAGCTAGCTCATTCTCCTTAATCGCACAACAGCCACAAAGGATCATCAGTGTTGACATGGTCATGGCCAATTCCTGCCCTCCAGTTTGGTCTCCTCTATCACATGCAGTTTTTGGACAGTACCCATAACCAACATTATGCACACACACACAGGAAGTGTGTCATACTGTAAGTTTGGCATCTGAAGTGTGGCTGTATTCAGAGAAATTCTGAAGACGAGAGATGTTTGCAAATATTTGAAACGATGACACCCTTTAATTTTCACATCTTCAAGTTTCCTTACACACAAACAAGTGTCATCTTATTTGCAGGGGAAAATTCCACCCACGTCTAGCTACAGACGTCACAAACAAGACTGTAGAAATTGTGAGTGATTTGCTTCTCAACAGAGTCATTTAATAAATTAGCCCCAGGCTAGCAGATGTCACAAACACAGTGTCGAAATGTGCCTTATGTTAAGTAAGAACACTGTGTCTGCAGGGATACTGTAGCCTGAATTAAGACGGTATTTGGTTTTGGGTGTGCTTTAGCTACTGAGTAAACATTTATATAGGTTCAGATGAGCTGCTCATGGTACATAGTTACTCCCAAAATGAATAAATATCACTGAACAGGTCTGGATATTTATTTTTAAGGCTTTGTCGCTCTTCTAGTTGCTAATACAATGTCATGTTGGTTATTGAACTTTAAAATAGCTGTGATAGTTATATTGATATTTGTTTTTATCATTTCATAAAATGTATCCATTATCCTGACACCTACCACATATCCAATGACCTCAGACTCAGTATCCAGAGCTATGACTGGGTCCCACTGCAGTGTGAGCTGCGAGCCTATCAGAGTCCACTCCACGTTTTGCGGTGGCTGCCCAGGAGCTGAAGGAATGAATGAAATATAGCAACACAGAAGCAAATTGTGATTCTTTTAGTCTCTGCTATTTCATAACTATACTCTTACTGTCACTATTAAGGCGGGCTTGCAGAGATAGCAGTTCTCGTAACCAAAGTCTAAGTAACCCTAGTAGGATACTCACGTGGTTTCTTAGTGGTAGCATTAACAGGCAGAGACTGAGGGCTGCTTCCTGCAGTATTGAAGGCACACACACCTAAATAGTATAGCGTGTTGCCCTGAAGACCGCTAACATTGACCGCAGTGGAGTTGTTGCTGATTCTCACTTTACCTACAGTTTCCGGCTTAGTGTTGTCTTCCCAGTACACCACCTGGATACAAGAGAAAGAGCACAGATAAAAGATGAGATCACAGATGAGATTGAATACAATCAAGAGACAAGTGATACAAATGGTTCATGGTAAATTGAGAATGAAATTACTTTCCATGTGTGAAGGAAGCTTAGAGAAATGTTTCTTTTTCAATATATGTTAATGCAGCTGAAAAAAACAAACAAACGTTTGAATGAGTTCTAAATAAAACTTTTAAATTAAGACACTGCCAATAAAGATATTGATCCATGACTCCGATCTGATTTACTGTATGCCATTCTACTGAGATCTATAATCGGTTACTGGTCGAAACGGATGTTAAGGGAATGCTGCTTATTATATTTCACTGAAGTGGATCAATACCTGGTCACTAAGCTCACATGGCATCATTCTAATTATATTAAGCCATCACATCAGAATCAATAATCAATTGAATTCTCATTGACATCCTTCCTACAGTACGCTGCTGGGTGAACACATTACAGTATATTGATAGCTGCAGGGAATGTGGATTCCTGGTGAAAGGGTGTTTCATTGATTTTCTAGAGGATATGAAATTTCGCTTAACACTTAGCTGTGCACAGCTGAATAATAATTTTTACAAGGAAATGAAATAATCAATTATTAATCCCAGGTCATATATTCTATCAGTGTTTAGATCTTACATGTCAGATGAGTTAAGTCAATGAATAATTACACTATAATGAGATTTGCCCAGAGGACTTCCTTCCTAAATTAGCTTACCTTTTTTTATTCACTGAGGATCTTTTGGAACATTATATGACAGCAATGTGTGACGTGACCGCAATTCTTGTATAAAAAATGGAGTTAATTATAATGTTGTTTTTTTTTTTCTCCCTACATGCTTGCCAGGAAGTTATGATCGATAGATTAGAAAGCTGAGTGTTCTTTAACAGTACATTAGATGTTTGGGACTGTAACTAATAAAGGATAGCAGAAGAGAAGACAGAATAAAGAAAGGATCATAACTCCAAAGAATGATATCAGGAGACAAATTCAGACACCTTTAGAAATCACTGCTGCTACAGCTTACCAAGGACTGCTCATTGAGGAACCATTAACATTACATGTGGATGTACTGACTGAGCAATCATCCTATATGTGTGATAGCCTGACAACTATTCATAAGGGCAAATCATTTTCTATATCAGAATGTTATATAGTATTTGGGGACACACTGTATACAAATTATAACGGACAAGGAAAACATCCGTTGTCGACTCTAAATGATCGATGATGGGATGATCTTCACTTGAGTTAATATTATCCTGAACAAACAGGCTACAGAAACAAATGTGCCGCCCACCGCTATATTTGTAATCTAACTGACATATGGAAAAACAACAATACTGCCAAATTTTAAGACTTGTAACATGAAATGAATTCTCACTATAATTATCAGCAATATCCACATCAGTGTCTGTCTCATCACTTGACGTAAAAGTCACTCGCGGTATTTAAACACAAGCCTCATCATCATCTCTTCACTTGACTGATCCCTGTTCAAGCTAACATCAGTAGGGAAATAATTGATGATTTATTCACACTGTTATGTTCTCCTGGCTACATTTTTGAGATTCCATTATTTAAACATTTTTATAACTTGTCCATGTGTTCAGATTATGTAAGTGCTCTTCTCTGTTTTGATGATTAAACAGTGCAGATACATCTTGGAGAACTAATTAGGTTTATGACTAATTTGCTATTGCATGTAGAGATTAAAAAAAAATCAAAGCCTGAGATTAAATGTGTGAGGTACTCATACTTAGCTACCGAGGTTTTAGACACCTTTTAGCCAGACTGCCTGCATTCACTATTGAGTTGGTTAAACTGGCTCCTTACAAAACATGATATTTGCAGAGTGCCAAGACAGCAAAACTCGAACACTGAAAACATTTAAATGAAATTGTCAAATGTTTAAGTCCAACAAAATATCAAACCACTTTGAAATACTATATGCAGATACAATAAGGTCTTTATCTTTACCCTAGGATGCATAGACAATTTTCATTCTCATGGGGTTTACTCAGTGCACGTAGTTATGTATGATGTATATACAGTATGTATCCCTCTCAGTAACAGTAGCAGCACCTCAATTTTCCTTTGCTGAGATCAAAGATTTCATTCAACTAGTACAGCTTGCAAAGGATTTCCTTCATTACATGTTTCCATAATGTGCAAAAAATCACAAGTGACTGAACATTGCAGTAAGTCATTTGATAAGCTTGTTACCTGAGTGTGTGTGTGTGTGTGTGTGTGTGTGTGTGTGTGTGTGTGTGTGTGTGTGTGTGTTAAATGTCTGAGAGCGCTATATTATTGCATTAGAGCTGGTTCAATGAAATCTTGTTGGATGCTGATATGAACTGTCTATAATAATTTAGGACATTCAATAATTAGTACTTCCAGCATATATAGGAGAGTTCAAGTCATAGTATAGATGATGAACTAATTGGTTGACCCTCATGTAATGCTACACTACTAAGCAATGGCTATCTAATTGACCCATGCCTTCTCTCTCTTTTTTTGTTATACCATGCATTCATTCATTCATTCTTAAGCTGGCTTTGCACTGTTTGATTTCAGCAGTCTTTTAGGCTATTATTGTTTGTCACATTGTAAACAAATCTTGGCTAAATTCTATAACAGATTATATGAGGAATATCCTCTAACAATAGACCTGCGCTTAAAGAGCATTACCATGTTCTGCATCCATCATCAATCAGCCAATCCAGGTTCATGTAGAAAATGGGGTTGCATAAACAGAGACATTCTTTGCACCAAGCTTGAGGATATTTTTCTGTCTGTTAACATGTTTTGTTCATATTTTCATATCATAGCTGTCTCTCGAATTTCGCATCATCCTGGGCCATCCTCATCCTATTGGTGGCTTTTATATGAGCGTTGTAGCAGCATTCACATTCAGATTTTAGTTAAACAACTGATGACACTGCTAGAAATTTGTTGTCTTTGTGATCTTTGGTTGCAACAGCACTAAATTGGCCACCAGTGAGCCCATCACATTATGCATTCTAAGACCACCAATCTCAACTCACAAGCAAGAATTCTTTTTTTACGATGCACAATTCTTGTCTGTGATAGCAAAATTGAGCCAAAGCTCATACAGTGTAAAACTGGCTTTATTTAGTAATCACTTTATCCTGGTCAGGGTTGTGGTTTATATCCAGTATGTATCCTGGGAACACTTGCCACAAGGCAGGATAACACTTTTAACAGGATACCAGTCCATTGCAGGACACCACACACACACACACACACACACACACACACACACAGCACAGCACAGCACATGGTCAAACATACAGTGCATCCGAAAAGGATTCACAGCGCTTCACTTTTTCCACATTTTGTTATGTTACAGCCTTATTCCAAAATGGATTCAATTCATTATTTTCCTCAAAATTCTACAAACAATACCCCATAATGACAATGTGAAAGAAGTTTGTTTGAAATCTTTGCAAATTTATTAAAAATAAAAAATAAAAAAAGCACATGTACATAAGTATTCACAGCCTTTGCTCAATACTTTGCTGAAGCACCTTTGGCACCAATTACCAATTACCAATTACAAGTCTTTTTGAGTATGATGCTACAAGCTTGGCACACCTATTTTTGGGCAGTTTCACCCATTCTTCTTTGCAGGACCTCTCAAGCTCCATCAGGTTGGATGGGGAATGTCGGTGCACAGCCATTTTCAGATCTCTCCAGAGATGTTCATTCGGGTTCAAGTCTGGGCTCTGGCTGGGTCACTCAAGGACATTCACAGAGTTGTCCTGTAGCCACTCCTTTGTTATCTTGGCTGTGTGCTTAGGGTCACTGTCCTGTTGGAAGATGAACCTTCGCCCCAGTCTGAGGTCCAGAGCGCTCTGGAGCAGGTTTTCATCAAGGATGTCTCCGTACATTGCTGCATTCATCTTTTCCTCAATCCTGACTAGTCTCCCAGTTCCTGCCGCTGAAAAACATCCCCACAGCATGATGCTGATACCACCATGCTTCACTGTAGGGATGGTATTGGCCAGGTGATGACTGGTGCCTGGTTTCCTGCAGACATGACGCTTGCCATTCAGGCCAAAGAGTTCAATATTTGTCTTGGTGTTGGTCTGAGAGTCCTTCAGGTGCCTTTTGGCAAACTCCAGGCGGGCTGTGGCTTCCGTATGGCCACTCTACCATACAGGCCTGATTGGTGGAGTGCTGCAGAGATGGTTGTTCTTCTGGAAGGTTCTCCTCTCTCCACAGATACACGCTGGAGGTCTGTCAGAGTGACCATCGGGTTTTTGGTCACCTCCCCGACTGAGGCCCTTCTCCCCCGATCGCTCAGTTTGGCCGGGCGGCCAGCTCTAGGAAGAGTCCTGCTGGTTCCAAACTTCTTCCATTTACGGATGATGGAGGCCACTGTGCTCATTGGGACCTTCAATGCTGCAGAAATGTTTCTGTACCCTTCCCCAGATCTGTGCCTCGATACAATCCTGTCTCGGAGGTCTACAGACAATTCCTTGGACTTCATGGCTGGGTTTGTGCTCTGACATGCATTGTTAACTGTGGGACCTTATATAGACAGGTGTGTGCCTTTCCAAATCATGTCCAATCAACTGAATTTACCACAGGTGGACTCCACTCAAGTTGTAGAAACATCTCAAGGATGATCAGTGGAAACAGGATGCACCTAAGCTCAATTTTGAGTGTCATGGCAAAGGCTGTGAATACTTATGTACATGTGCTTTTTTTGTTTTTTATTTTTAATAACTTTGCAAAGATTTCAAACAAACTTCATTCATGTTGTCATTATGGGGTATTGCTTGTAGAAATTTAAGGAAAATAATGAATTTAATCCATTTTGGAATAAGGCTGTACCATAACAAAATGTGGAAAACAGTGAAGTGCTGTGAATTCTTTCCGGATTCACAGTATCTACAACACTTTACACCAGTCCACTTTTGTTCATATTTACAAAGACAATAAATTTAATCTAGAAGAACATTTAAAGATGGTGAAATAATTTTTCTAATTGTTCCACTAAAAGTACAAAAAAGGAAAATAGGTTATTTTGACTAAAAAGCGAAGGGCTAAACCTACCAAGCTAGACCGACTATTAAAGATTCATATCAGAAGCACTGTACCTCATAGCCGAGCACTCTCTCAGGACTCGACTGTACTGCTTCCCAGCTGACTTCGATGTCGGAGGCCGAGAGGCTTCTAGCCACAACTCTCTCAGGTGCTATGCTCGGCACTGCAAATATAGTGGAAAGACCAGAAAGGTTTTTGTTCTCTTATTCTGTAACTTCACATGCAGAATTGTATTAACGCCTGAGAATAAACCCCCTAGACACACCTGAGAGAACCCCCACTTCATTTTAATGGGATCTGTGACTGGCAGGGAGGAAGACAATCTGCTGAGCAAATTCAATTAACACTGTAGCTCACAGACAGGCCCGTAAATGTCGGGCAGGATTTGCCGTAATCTATTGCCGTAATAACTAATATCGGGTTGACGCCCTTGCTGCAGGAGTGTATGTGTGGGGAAGAGCTGTCTAAATCAACTTAGTTCATCATTACTATTCAAGGTCATGCCTGTGTGTGAGGCACAGAGTGGAGGGTGGTTGAGTTTGGGAGTGTAGGCACCAGTGCTGTGTCTAGAAGTAGTAACTCGAGGAGACAAGACTTGTGATATAGTTTTGAAGATGTGCATAATAAAATGTCTTCAAGATTACAACACATCAAGTTACGATCAGTTACTACAAATACATACTCAAAATAAGCCGGATGCATGGTAATCTTCATAAATGAATGACAGTGTGTACATAGGATTACGCTAACCTTCCTCTGCTGAGAACACATTGACAATGGAGCTGAAGGGTCCTTCCCCACGGTTATTAAAAGCACCCACTTTGACGTCAAAGGGCGAGAAAGGTGGTATTGTGTCATTGCGGAAAACATATCGTGCCACAATGGGTGAGGATATCACTGCCCGGGTCCAGGTGACTGTGCCCATTGGTCGGAAGGCGATGATGTAACCAAAGCCTTCTCCATTCTGTAGCTCCTCTGGGACTGGCTGGGGGTGGAACATAAGACTGTAGTGATATTAAAACACATCGAGAGCAACACGCCGGCCGCCCCACACTTCAGAAGAACATGAGTCAGTTATAACATGTACTGCTGTAACACCGCTGTTTCTCCCCCAGTAGTTTTTAAAATCCTACACCACATCAAACAAAGCTGAAACAAACATTCCTGCCTTATTCTGAAGTTGTAAATCTGGTGAAGTTGCACTATATGTCTTGTCACTGTGAGAATTGGTAAAAACAAAACTGTGGAATTCATTGCAATGGCACTCAGAACAGTCATTATATTCTCCAACTATAAAAAAAATGGGGAGAATAAGATTTAATATCGTCAGTAAAATGTGTCGACATCTTGGGGTTTTTAGCAAGAAACATAAGTTAAATATGAATATTCCTGCAGAGAAATAACTGTCCACTGTGCCATATAGCCTTACCTTGCTGAACTTACTGCACCAACAGTTTCCTACATCAACATGATTTTAATTGGGCTTTAAATGTTTTACACATTAACATTTTATGCATTCAATTAGACCTGTGTTACAGGACTCTTTAGACGCTGCCCTTAGACAAAGCATTATTGCAGCTTTCCCTGATGTCCTTTGGTAATGAAATAGAGGACTTTTACATTCCCAGTGCTCCTTCCCTCTGTATCGGGATTTCAGCAGCACACTGAGAACCATTTATGGGAGACGAAAACGTCAAAGGAACCTTCTGGCCCTTTAGTTGAATCCCATTTGGAGTGGAGGAAATGAAACCAAAAAACCTGTCCAGAGAGAGAAGTGTTTCGTGCGTAGCAGAGCTCATAAAATGGCTCCATTCAATTCCACACAATTAAGCAAAAAACCCAAGACTAGCCATTGCGGGAGGGAGACGGTAAAATCTGATAAACGACTTACCTCCCATGTTATCACTAATTCTGACTTGGTGCCTCCCCCTCCTCCTACATCAGTGGGAGCTGTATCAGGAACTGCAGGGCAAAATAAATAAGTAAATAAATAAATAACATAGGAAGTCCTTTGGGCAAATCTCATTATAGTGTAATTCATTGACTTAACTCATCTGACATGTAAGATCTAAACACTGATAGAATATATGACCTGAGATTAATAATTGATTATTTCATTTCCTTGTAAAAATTATTATTCAGCTGTGCACAGCTGTGTTACGTGAAATTTCATATCCTCTATGTATAAATGTCATACATTTAAACTATATGTTTTGCTTACGTCTAAATATGATGCTTAACATGATTTGTCTAACATAAAACATTAAGTGCTCATTAAGCTCAATTAGTTTTTAATAGACATGAAACAAATCACATTTATAATACAGATGTTATGTTCAGGTCATTTGACCTGAGAGTAAGAAGATGAAAGTATAGTAATTGGTCTTTGTAAATGTGACACAGTGGTTTTAGTTCCCATAACATCCTCCAAAGAATGTATACGAGCACTCATGTGTATAAAGCCACAGTTTGCAATGTACTCCTAGTCTTATGTTTGTCTTTCTTTGCGTTTTTCTATGTTGCTGTGTTTAAGGTCTTTGGTATATATTTAGTATTTGCTTTAGTCTTTTGCTGCCGATTCATAGTTCTTGTTTTGTGTTGGTTGTGCTATTAATTGAAGTAAATCTACACTTTCATCTGTCTCTGCCTTGAAATCGTGACACTCCATCTCTAATCATACTCAGGATCTGCAAGCATTTGCAAGGGGTTTTTTATTTCTATTTCCAACAATATTTATATATTGGTATTTGTATTTCCATAAATATTACTCAAATTGAGTTGATGATAAAATATATTATGGGTTTTTCAATTTTATAATTGTAGTAGACAGAAGGTGAGGGTTAAAGCCAGTCGAACAATCTGAGCCATCACTCTGGGCCAATAGTTCTGACACTCAGAATGATTGCAGCAAGATTGAATTGTCAAATCTTTCCTTTTACATGAAGAAAGTTTTACTTCTGGGAATGGAAAGTGGAACACACTAAGTGAGTTTGTTATCTGTAAGTGTATTAAGGCTGACTGGTAGTGACACTCATTATATGTTTGGAAATCTGGAGGAAATGAGATGCTTGCAGTCTCTCTCTCTCTCTCTCTCTCTCTCTCTGTGTGTGTGTGTGTGTGTGTGTGTGTACAAAAGTGAGTGAGAATGGTGCTTTCTTTTGAGATCACAAGAGGACAATGTGGACATGAGATTTAGCAAAAAATTCTAGATATTTAATGACATTAAGTGATAGTCTTTCCTTTCTCATATATCTGTTTCCTCCTTTTCTATTGAATATGAGTTTATTCAGTAAGGGCCATATCTTCAAAGCTGCACTCACATAGTTTGGTGTTAATACTGAAACTTGTGAATACTGGTATTCAGACCTCAGTTTTTCATGTGGACTTAAGTGCTACTCTGACTATTGTGTAGGATTTGCAAACCGGTGTGTTTTAGTTATGCAGGATTCTGACCTTGGTTTTCTCTTGTCTAATATTGGCTTGAGTGAGGAGCAGTATTAAATCCAGTACCACTGTCTGACAGTTTGGTGGAACCACAGTATATAATGATGAAGTTCATTTTTTGGACTGTAAATACAGTCAAATGAAACGATGGAATGCCATTCATTGGTATTATTATATACATGACCAGAGAGGGTCTTAATTTGAAACATTTTGACGACCAAGTTTTATATGGATTAAACTATAAACTACACTTTTGTTTGAGCTGTTTAAACTGTGGACATAATTTTATTCAACTACTTAACTACTCAAAATAGCTCATTAAAAGCAAGATCAAATCGCCTTCATTGTGTGCACAAAGTACAATTTCATGACCTTGATTATTCCCTTATTCAATAAACCTTTAAAGACCCATAATGAACCCATCCTACAGGATGTGCTGGATCGAGTGCTCCTTTATATGCTGACAAATAATGAGGTTGGATGCCATATTGTTAATTTAAAAATTTGCAGCAATGAATGTGATTAATTATGATGAGCACTATTCATGCAACAGTACAGTGCCCACCACTAATATTGGTACTCTTGGTAAATATGAGCAAAGAAGGCTGTGAAAAATTGTCTTTATTGTTTAACCTTTTGATCTTTTGTTAAAAAAAAATCACAAAAAATACTCTGCTCTCACTGATATCAAACAATTATAAACAAAACACAGGAATATAAAAAATATCTGCAGTATCTCACAAAAGTGAGTACACCCCTCACATTTTTGTAAATATTTGATTGTATCTATTCATGTGAATACACTGAAGAAATGAGACTTTGCTACAATGTAAGAGACCTTGTGCTCCTCTACTTTCCGTTTGAGGATGCCCCACTCATGCTCAATAGGGTTTAGTCCATCACCTTCACCCTCAGCTTCTTTAGCAAGGCAGTGGTCGTCTTGGAGGTGTGTTTGGGGTCGTTATCATGCTGGAATACTGCCCTGCGGCCCAGTCTCCGAAGGGAGGAGATCATGCTCTGCTTCAGTATGTCACAGTACATGTTGGCATTCATGGTTCCATCAATGAACTGTAGCTCCCCAGTGCCGGAAGCACTCATGCAGCCCCAGACCATGACACTCCCACCACCATGCTTGACTGTAGGCAAGACACACTTGTCTTTGTACTCCTCATCTGGTTGACGCCACACACGCTTGACACCATCTGAACCAAATAAGTTTATCTTGGTCTCATCAGACCACAGGACCTGGTTCCAGTAATCCATGTCCTTAGTCTGCTTGTCTTCAGCATCGTGTTTGCGGGCTTTCTTGTGCATCATCTTTAGAAGAGGCTTCCTTCTGGGACGACAGCCATGCAGACCAATTTGATGCAGTGTGTGGCATATGGTCTGAGCCCTGACAGGCTGACCCCCCACTCCTTCAACCTCTGCAGCAATGCTGGCAGCACTCGTACATCTATTTCCCAAAGACAACCTCTGGATATGACGCTGAGCACGTGCACTCAACTTCTTTGCTCGACCATGGCGAGGCCTGTTCTGAGTGGAACCTGTCCTGTTAAACCGCTGTATGGTCTTGGCCACCGTGCTGCAGCTCAGTGTCAGGGTCTTGGCAATCTTCTTATAGCCTAGGCCATCTTTATGTAGAGCAACAATTCTTTTTTTCAGATCCTCAGAGAGTTCTTTGCCATGAGCTGCCATGTTGAACTTCCAGTGACCAGTATGAGGGAGTGTGACAGCGATGACACCAAATTTAACACACCTGCTCCCCATTCACACCTGAGACCTTGTAACAATACCAAGTCACATGACACCAGGGAGGGACAATGGCTAATTGGGCCCAATTTGGACATTTTCACTTAGGGGTGTACTCACTTTTGTTGCCAGCGGTTTAGACATTAATGGCTGTGTGTTGAGTTATTTTGAGGGGACAGCAAATTTACACTGTTACACAAGCTGTACACTCACTACTTTACATTGTAGCAAAGTGTCATTTCTTCAGTGTTGTCACATGAGAAGATATAATCAAATATTTACAAAAATGTGATGGGTGTACTCACTTTTGTGAGATACTGTATCTTTATTAAATATAGGTGTGCAACAATTGTTGGCATCCTTTTAGTGAATACTTTGTGCTACCTCCCTTTGCCAAGATAACAGCTCTGAGTCTTCTCCTATAATGCCTGATGAGGTTGGATAATACATGGCGAGGGATCTGAGACCGTTCCTCCATACAGAATCTCTCCAGATCCTTCAAATTTCGAGGTCCACACTGGTGGACTCTCCTCTTCAGTTCACCCCACAGGTTTTCTATGGGTTTCAGGTCAGGGCACTCACCTGACCTGAGATTTTTTCACACTGTGTTGAGACAATACAGACACACATACTCTTCCAGATTGATTCATATAATTTCCAGTTGACTGGAACTTCTTAATAATTGCCCTGATGGTGGAACGCAATCTGCTTCTTCAGTCCTCGTTTTCTATCCTTCAATTTTTTCATGGCTTAAATACAAGTGGTTGTTTTAAAGACATTGAACTAAATTCTATTGGAAAAGACCAATCTTGGACACAGCTACTCAGGTAAAATCTGGCAATTTTGGAGACATGAACTACACAAAAAATAACTGTAATAATCTGAATCAGTCACTAAGAAAACTAAAAGCAGGTGCTTCTAGAACACCTTCACATATATTTTAGATCATTTTGTCTAAAACTTATAATTACACAAATCAAGGTCCAATACATTTAAATTGAGTTCAGTTCTTTTGAGTTCAGTTCAGCTTAAGATGCAAATGTTTTACTATCTTTAAATGGTTTGTATTGTATTTGTATCTCCTGCTACTTACACTAACATATATAACTTTTAAATAAAGTATTATCTTAAATCTATCTATCTATTTATCTATCTATCTATCTATCTATCTATCTATCTATCTATCTATTTGTATTTCTTTGTGCCAATCTCTCTTTTTTTTCTTCTAGATACGCCCAATCCCAGATTTCCCCTTATGATGTGTATGAATATTTGTGTGTGAATGTAAGTGTGTACGGAACACTCACTTGCATCTTCAGTCCTGGTTTTGGAAGAGGGAGGGCTTGGTTCTCCCATTCCCACACTGTTGCTGGCCAACACTCTGAACTCGTATTCTACCCAGGCATTCAGATCCACCACTGTAGCAGTCAGTGTGTTGCCATTGATCACCTCCGGAACTGAGCAAATACAGACTTATACAAGGCAATTTATAATCATTACATAACAACTTCCCACAATAATAGTTTAGTCAATGGCAAGCCATTTTCGCAATGCACATTTCTTCCTTGCATCTTGTACATTCAATTTTGCATTGCGTACTGGTTTTAAGAATTTTTGAATTGTAATTATGGAGTCAGCTGCATGGAGTGCCTGCATGCCTGGTTTAATTAGGGATGATTTGGGACTGAAATGTTGGCCAATGAAATTGCACATTTTCAGCAAAAAGAGTAAAAATGGGAAAAATATATTTTTTTAAGATGTTCAAATACTCATACTGCAAAACTGAATAAAATCCAAACTATCTGTGCATTGCAAAAATCTGAATTTAACAGGCCACTCTTTTGGATTTTATTCAATTTTATCAAAAGTTTTTAATGATTTTTTAATGGATTTTTAGAGTATTTGATCTTACCTTGGACTCATAACCAATTTGTTCAAGGCACAGACTTATGTTTGCTTGTTAATGATGACCTAAAAAAATCTTACTCAAGACCTACGCAGTCCTACACACTCACCAGCCACTTAATTAGGAATATCTGGACACTCATGCAATTACCAAATCAGCCATTCATGTGGCAGTAACGCAATGAAACTAACTGGGGGAAGAAAAAAAAAAAACATGACATTTTCCCAGTTTTCAGCTGTCCCATTTGGGTGAAACTCTGCCTACTGTAGCCTTAGATACTTGTTCCTGGCTGAAAGGAGTGGAACCCGATGTGGTCTTCGGCCACCTGCCTCAAGATTTGAGATGCTTTTCTGCTTACCATGGTTGTAAAGACTGCTTATTTGAGTTACTGTAGCCTTCCTCTCATCTCAAACTATTCTAACCATTTTCGTCTGACCTCTCTCATCAACAAAGTGTCTCCACCAGCAGAACTACATCTCACTGGATGTTTTTTGTTTCAATACAATTAAATAAAATGTTATTTGTAGAGCACTTTTAATGAATATATGAATGAATATATCACAAAGTAGCTTTACAGAAATATATACATTTCGGATATAGATTTTTCATTTATAAGCAGGCCAGAGGCGATGGTGGCAAGGAAAAACTCCCTGAGACACTATGAGGAGGAAATCTTGAGAGGAATGGAAACCAAAATGGAACCAATCCTCTTCTGGGTGACACCGGACACAGCATTGTGAAAATTCCATGTGATCTGGCAACAGCAACCAAGTATCTGAATGATTTTATGCATTGGGCTGCCACATGATTGAATAACTACATGAATGATCAGGTGTACATGTATGTTTGTAATAAAGTGGCTGGTGAATGTATATACAGTATATCTTATTGAAAAGACTTAATAATAAAGTGAGTTGTTTTTATTACCTTATTGGTTCTCAATCAAATGTTAAGGCTTTTTAATGCAATTTTAAAACCCACTCATTTTGGAGTGCCCTGAAGTTTGGTTTCAGATTTGGACGAGAATTTTCATTTCAGGGAATCAGTATTTTTTTTCAATTATACTGTTATTAAGAAACATCTACTGTAACTGGGTCATACCTTCATATCAAAAGCTCTCTATGCCTTTCATGGAGAGGATATATAATACCTGTGTCCACAGCTTGCCAGCCCACAGTGAAGGGTGTTCTGGCCTGGATGACATAGCCAGTGATTGGGCTCCCATTGTCTCTGCCAGGGCTCCATGAGAGCTGTGCTGTGCTATCTGTAATCTCCTCCACCATCACGCTGTCTGGGGGACCGGGTGGACCTGACAAACACAGCAGCTGAGTGTGAGGAGGAGGTTGGATCAGCTTCTATAAATGCTCCAATCAATTGAATGTAATGTGCTCGCAAAGCTGATCCTAGCCTGAAGCCTGTACAAACAACTGGAGGGAAGAATGTATGCGAGAAGAATGTACATTCCTGTGAATGTAAATTTGGCCTTGTGTGGGAGGCTTGTGTATGAAATGCTTTTTTTCGATGTACAGTCTCGGATAATGGCCATTTTCACCTCAAACTGCCATTTGCCATTTAAATACTTTTATTTTTCCCCACGTGTTACTCATTCTGGGACTGGCTCATACCACTCAGCTGATGTGTAAATGAGACAATTAAAGACAGTCTATGACAAACAGCTCCATTTGTAAACACCTGGGACAATGTGTTGTTCACAGGTATACCAATTTGAGTCACTAGAATATAGCATTGGAGATGTACACAGTATAATCATCTCTGCTGATGCATTTAGCACTGTCTTATTATATAAAGACTTTCTGTAATGTGCAGCATGGCATGGCTGGGTTTCTTCAACAGCTGAGTATAACACGGTGAACAGATTCAATTGTCAGAAATATTGTCAGTATGTTCAGTAACTATTCACTTGACCCCTTAAATTCCCAGGCTCCACCAGTTATATTCCTGACTCTTATAATGACATACAATACATTTCCTGTTAGTTTCATTGTAGTTGCTAAATAATGCTCATTAGTTACTGCAAAAAAATGTTATGAGGAGCAACTGAATAATAAAAGCTGATACTTTAAGAGGCTTAGCCTGGTGTTTATATGGCTATATGACACCTAAATAAACATTTCATGACAAGTGACATAAACCTACATGAACATACAGTATATACAATAAAATATATAATAAAATATAATGTAGACATAAAACCTGAGTCATATGACATAATTCTTTGCTGATGTAAGGAAAGTGTGTCATGAGAGCATGATGCTTTTCAGTGTCTCCTGAACTTTAAAATGAAAACCTGCTATATAACATTGTTGCATAGTGAATGTTTTGACAGTGATAATCATTACACTATAATGACAGAGGTTGTGTATTTTCTCTGGTGCTTACATTTATAAAGTAAGCATCATAATTCTGTTCATGACATTTTGGTAATTCGAACCCTACGTCATCAAATGTGTCATGACTGATGTCATGTTTGTGTCATGACAACAGTCCTGTAATATAACTGTATTATGTCTCCACTGCCAGTATAGGTTATAATAAGTGTCATATCATTTAATGTAATGACAGTTATGTCATATGCTAATCATTACTATTTGTATTGTATACCATTTATTTGAAAGTTTGTCCCATTTGTTTTAAATGACAGTTTGTGTATAAACATCTAACGTCACATTACAGCAATTTAATATTCATCTGCGTATTTTTTTTTTTTGCAATAATGGCCCATTTAATTATTTGTGCATGCCAAGCATTTGATGCTGTTTGTAATGACAGTTCCAAATGGGATCAACTAGAATGTAAATTATGACATATTGTTATGTCAGTTCAGGATGAAATACTATCAGGTCACAGCTACTTCAAATCATGAGTACTTATTACTCATAAATAATATTCATTGATAATTATTATTCATTATTTATTTGTATATTGTATATTTAATTTCTAAAGCGTTCACATATTCTTAATAGAAAAGCAACACTTTAGCCTGACTAACACTTTTTATAAAGCCCCCCTTTACCTAGCATACATACTATGACAGTTGAATGACACAATAATAACATTTTCTATAGCTCAAGTAAAGAAAGCCCTCTTTTAACTTAACATTCTTAACACTATTACAGACACTTACAGATAATGATTAATGGTGATATTTAGAGGTACATGCATGTAGAGAAAGATTATACCAAAATTGAGCATCTGTATCTATGCATCAGATAACTACAGACTTATTTCCTACTCAGACAGATGCACACTGAAAAAACTAATGAAATATATATATATATATATATATATTTTAAAATCAAACATATTTAAATTAAGGTGAGAACATCCACTTAAGTAAAATCTTTATAAGTTAAACAAAAAGTAATATTTAAATAAAGGCAAATTTATGTTAAACTCATTAAACTGTGCATTAAACTGTGCTCATGAAATATGTGCATTTATTAACGTAATGTATTGTAGTAACATGGACATTATATCAATATTTAAATGCTGCATAAGTCCATAATCACTTTTTGGGGTGCATAGGAGATGTGCCATAATTTATGTTTTGGGCATTGTATATGCAAAATAAATTAAGTTAAAGTAGGCCTAGCAGATGAAGCATAGCAGATGAATGCTTGGTCAGCTTATCCTTCAAACTGTGGACACATTTTCTTTACAGGACAGCGCATCGAATTAGCAATAAGATTTCAATAAGATAAGATTCAATAAGATTCCATTTGGAATATGGCCTGAGTGTGTATTTGTACAGGGCTACAATATTATTCCTGCGTGAAGGCGAGTGGACGATGGCACCACCGTTGAGGCGCCACTAAACTGCAGTGGAAACGCAAGCTCAGAAAAGTAAAGCAAGCCAAGTCAAGTCGAGCTTGACTTACAGAGGAAAAGTGGCTTAAGAGACACTGAATGACTGACTCAGGTGTTATGCCAATGTTACATAAAAACGGACAAGACCAGTCTGCATTAGAGGTGTTACATATTGAAATAAGTATTTAAAAAATTTTAGGGTTACATTGGTTGCCAGTTATGGCTTATGTAGGTTTCATGTAGTCCTCTAAACATTGCTTTAAAGTTTCCAAATCTTCATACATTAACTTTTAGTAACTTGCTAGCTAGCTTTAAAAATAACAATTCATAAAGCATATAATACATTTAACAGCTGAATACGTTACCTTCCACAACCAGGACTGCATCCACAGACAAGCTCTCCACATCTGTATCAATAATGCAGACATACTTCCCAGCATGGTTAAGCTGAATATTTCGAATCATGAGGTCCCCCGCAAACTTCTGTGTTCAATAAAGCACAATAGAACAGCAGAAATCATGAAAATCCGTTGTTAAAGTGAAAACAAATCAATCCCTCCCACTCTTTAGCAAGACTGTTCATCACTACTTATTGGCATGGTTCTTTAAGTATTAGACAACAAATCAAAGGAATTTCTTCAAAGGCATTGCTTCAAATTGTTTCTTAGTGTGCATTCTTAGCTGCTGTCTAGCACATAGCATTATGGGTAAATATGTATTCATTATCAGTGCCTAGCATTTTTTTCCTAGGAATTTGATGTGGCAGTTATTCACTTTGACAGAGACATGGTCAGACACAAACAGGCAAATATGAGTAAGAGTAGAATAAGGGCAACAAATATTGGCATCTGCTAACAATTTTGTGAACATTGTGGGTGTCAGTGAGTCAGTCTTTGACTTCAGCAAAGAAAGAATAGCCCTTAAATGTTAGGCTCTAATCCATCTGTGTCTGCTGTGATGTCTACCCTCCTTCCCTTCGCTGACTGTCATGAAGTATACAGATGGATGCAAGTGTTTCTTAAAACCAACATCGCAAACAAGCCAATAAGCTAAGTCAATTCTGAAATACATTAGTCAGGCAACTGTTCAGGGATTGGTAAACAGGCATAAACATAATAAGACTAAATCTACAAATGTGGAGCAGGCTGAGGTCAAAACAGAATCACAACAGACCAATAACAGACTTAGGGTGTTTTCAGACCTGTAGATATGTGCTTTGTTCTGAAGCAGGATTTTAATTTGTTACAATGTTGCATTTTCTCCTTGACTTGGTTCACTTTCACAAGGCAACATGTCAAAGCATACTAAAATGTGTTTATGCAAGTCACATGTGAGTAAACTGTCCTCTCATTGGGCAGAGTGTGCCTGTTTATGTTCTGGGGTTATGCAAAGCAGTCATCTATCAAGATGGATAGACTGCAGCTCTGCGAGCTTAATGTAGGAATTGATGTTTCATGGAGTGATTAAAGCCCATCTCCATGAGACACTCGCTAAACACCTCGTAAACCTCTGTGTTTGTATGTGTTTTTGAGAGTTGTTCAGAAATATGTTTGTCAGACCAAATTTCATTGAGGTATTTTACCTCATCATTGGTCCAAATTAAACCGCGATTCATGTTGCAAGACATTAACAAAACAAACACATTTTTACATAATGCAGTTCCCATCATGCATTGCTATACAGGTTGGTTTGTTGGTCCATTGGGTCGGATTGCTTTCTCACCACAAGTGAACTGCTCCAGAGTTCGTTTGCAATCGGGCCGGTTGTTTTGGTGTGGATCCGAGTGTGATTGCCACACTGGCACAATGTTTTACAATGGTATATTCACAAGTAGTACTGTGACTGCAAAGATGTGAGTGTCATTAGTAATCAGGTGATTTTGACCGGAAATACAGTAGGCGCTTGATTTGAAGTCATGTGTTAAGGTTGTGGGCTGAGGATCATTTGATTTGCAGACACAGGCGTAATATATATATATATATATATATATATATATATATATATATAGAGAGAGAGAGAGAGAGAGAGAGAGAGAGAGAGAGAGATAGACATAGATACAGATAGATGTAAAATATACAAATTCTATTTTCTGCTGCCTACATTAAAAAAAAAAACTGGAAGGACTTTTCTAATTGTTTTCTAATTATTTTTATTTATATGTTCAAAAACTGAAATTTGTTCACTCAACCTTAACTGTTAGAATCGTTTTCAATTTGTGTAAGCATCTTCATTGTGCAAGATTATGAGAGCTCATGTGTGCGGCATGCATTATAATTGTAACACCTGTTATAATTGTACAACATCTTGTTTCAGAGGCTCTCAGACTGTTAATAGCAGTAAAAGGTGGCATTGCAGAGATGCATACACTAATATTCGCCTGCTTAAAAATGAATCGAAATCAATGCAGACCATACCACACCATAGTAATCATGGTTACTATGATGTAACTGGATAAATATAACACTATAAAAAGAATAATGCCTTTATGAGCTCTGCACTATCAGTCAATTACAAAACATGTTTAAATGTGTGTTTGTTCTGTGTGCGCTTCTCAGAATGTGTATAAATGGGTATGCAGTGATCCTTTTTAATTACTTAATATTTTCATAGCCATCCAAAGCTTTAAATACATAATTGGTTAACATCGAATGTTTTGAGCGATATTACAATTGTGCCACTATAGTTTTAACATGAGCGTCATTTTGGTTTCGGTGAAAATGTACGGCATGATATGGGGAAACTCACATAACGTATGAAGTCTGTAATTTAAATAATTATTTGGTAATTTAACTCAAACCAAAATGTGTTACAACTGATTTAAGTATTTTTAGCCTGCAAGTAACAAGGTTAAATAAAATACATGAGTCCCATTTGCTTAGGAGGATCCCCGAACATGTAAGGGAATTGTCATAAATATAGTTTATAATACTAACATCTTCAATTAATATTTTCAATTATTATACATTATACAGTTTATACTGCTATAAATCAAAAGAGGTCAGGGACATGACTGGTGTTTCTGTGAGACAGAACAGACTGCTCAGTGACTACAGCCTTCAGGTTATATTTCCTATCCAACTCTGTGAGATGCATGAGAGCCCACTAAAACAAACATGCTCTGGCTAATGGGCAATACACTAATTATTCCATATTTATATAGGCAGGGAGGGAAAGGCGACAAGACGCACATAACAAGGGCTCACCTTGTTCAAAATTATCCACAACGCACATGAACATCATAGGGAATAAATATCTCATGTGAAATGGTAGGCTGCATGGGTATCTATAATGATCTTTTATCAGAGATTGATATGACATAGGCCTGCAGATTTCACAGCGCAGAAAAATCAAAATCGACTCTGCTGTGCTTTAGTCTAGTACAGAGTAATTTAATTTGACCATATCGAATGCCTGGCTGTGGCTGTTTTGTGCTCCATGACTACATCAGCTACAAAACAGCAATTCTGAGGAGGTCAGCCATGTGCAAAAGTAACAATTAAATGAAATGAAGCAGACAGCAAAAACACCCATATACAGCGTATTTGCATTTTAACACAATGGTAGCTTTCTTTCAATGTCTGATCATAGTGATCAAATAAGAAATAAACAAACAAAGAACAAAAAAATAAAATAAAAATCAAAAATCAACAGCTGAAAAGAAAGAAACCAATACATTTTCATGTCCTAAAGTCCCTGTCAAAATGCAGCTCGGCGCTTTCAGCTAAAATAAATAAATAAATAAAATAATGAAGTGTGTGGAGAGATGGTTCACTCAAAGGTAATCTGGGTTACCAACACACAAGTAAGACACAATTTCCTCTGCTTATGATAGTACACCCCTGTCTCAGCACACACATCAGCTCCATGCAGTGTCGTTAACAGGTTTCCCCATCTGTGATAAGCTCCAGTCCCAAACAAAAATGCCTCCATCTTGGAGGATGCCAGGAAGCTGGCAATGAGGAGTGACAGGTTAAAATTTCAGCTTTGCCAGTCGGACAGCGAGCAGGCAGTATTTAATTAGGGTAATGTATGTAGCCAAAGCAGCGGAGATGAGAAGTGGTAATCTGAAAAAGCATGAGGCAGGCCAAGTCACAAAAACTGCATCTCATTACAAGCAATGTCGTTGTAAGTAGCTGACATCTGCAACTGATCAGATGATCTTATCATATGAATAAGAAACCTAACATAATTTCTTTTACATTCTATTGCCATAATGGAAAGGAAATGTGTAACTAAACACATAATCAATCCCATCCCGTGTTTTTTTTTTTTTTTTGGCCTTTTTAAACAATTTGCAAAAAAAAAAAGTGCTTTGTTGAAAACAGAACATGTTAAATAAAAATCTTTGTGTCTTATCAGGTAATTTAAGGCAGAATTTCAAATCATGACTGCCGTTGTTTCATGCCAGCAATTCATTGTGAAATTATTTCAGGACTCAGAAATACATAAATAGGTATGTAAATTCAATTACAGCAAAGTCTGATGATATCCTCATCCCATTCCCTCGAGGGGCAAAAATTAGAAGTTAGGCAGAAGAGAAAGTGGGGAAAAAAGGCATTGATATGGCCCCTTTCCTTTTTTGAAAATTGTAACACAATGACTGTTCCCAATCATGGCAGTTAATTTATAGTCAATGTAGGTCATTAATTGAGTGACCCAGAACAAGTAGAGTAAAACCATCTGTAATGTTCATTTTCAATGATAGGAATAATGAGAGCACTTTGCAACCAACGATGTAATACAATATACAGTAAGCTGCCAGATGCAATATCCAAATGTGTCAATGTTAAGTAAAAATACCATTAAAATCCAATACAATAATTCTTAATAGGTGGTGTACACTGTATACAAATGAGAGCACACTAATTAGTCCAAACTATTATTCACTGTTACCTGTGCTAGCATAAGTGTGTTAAATATTTCATCAAGGGTATCCAATCTTATCTAGAAAGGGCCATAGGGGTGCAGGTTTTCATTCCAACCAAGCAGAAGCCACATCTGATACTCCACTTAAAGCCAAGATTAACTGATTATACAGGTGGAATCAGAAAACCTGCACCCACACAGTCCATTTTGCGGATAAGATTGGACAGCCCTGTATAACTACCAAAGTTAAACTTAGTTACTTAGAAGTTTAAAGATAATTAATTTCCATGCACATTATATAATGTGATATTTCAGGAATTTCAAACAAAGCAATACATTTGGCAAAAATGATTCTCATGATACTGGGCAGAATAACACAGTACTATCTGCCAGGAAACAGTGTTGGTTTTTACTCACTCCGCCAACTCTCTCAAAGTGCTCTGAGTCGTGCTCGAAGTCGATAAGCTGGCCATTAAAGGCCCAGGAGAAGCTCACGTCCAGTGCCGGATCCACAGTTACCTGGCAGGGCAGCACGATGCTCTCGCCCACCATAATCTCCATGCTGCTGGGTCCTTGTGTGATCCTGCTTGGCTCTGTACAGCACAACACAGCCATCTGATCAGCTTCATACAATGTAATGTTATTTTCATATAGGCATATACACTGTGACAAATTATTATGTTTTATATTAATATACATGACAATATAGGGGCTCTGCACATCAGACTAAATAACATGCATTAAGATTTGTGCTGGTACCAGTATTCAGAGGGCAAACATTTTAGTAAAAGGAGTAATAGGGCATTCCAAAAAAATCTTACTGGAAAATCTAGATCTACTTGGAAAACGTAGAGATCTTGATCCTTCAACACAACATATAATTTTTAATTAATTCAAGCACTATTTTATCTCTATGTTTAACTTTCAGGAACCTGTGGGAATATGTTGAGCAAATATATCGATCCGATATATTAAGCAAAACCCAGCAAAAAGAAACAAGTTTCAGCAACTGAGAAAATGCTTACACTTACAGTGTAAGAGTGAACATGTAGAGCATACACTGTAAATAATAAATACTAAATTAAGTATATGTAGTTTTACTCTCATTGGTTCGTGACTTTTCGGACACCTCATAAATCTGCAACCTTGTTAGTTAATAAGACTTTACTACATACTAAGATTCAGATTTTTTAAAATGATTGTGTACTCTTTTTGTTTTGTCGGTTATAATAATAATGAGAGAAACAAAAGAAAGGTGTTTGAAACCTTTTGAGAACATGTGAAAATCCACACAGGTAGTAATCTGAGCTCAGGACTGAACCTGGGACCCTGGAGATTTGACGCAGCAACGCTTCCTACTGCACCACCCAAATTACCATACACCCTACTTAATGAGCAAAGGAAATCAACCAATCTATCTATCTATCTATCTATCTATCTATCTGTCTCTCTCTCTCACACACACACACACAGGTTGTGACTTTTTTTTGTTTAACAACAAAACCAGCAATTAACTGCATATTCAACTTAATGGAGGAAATGAAGAAAAAAGAAAGGAAACACTTGATCCACCATGCAGTTTAATGAGGAAATAGCAGATTAGAGGTTAATAAGCACACTAATCAAAATGACATTAACAGCACAATTATAGTACTATTAGGGATGCATATAGGAAGAAAACAGTCAGGGATTGGAACATTAGTGAGCCTTTCCATGAATATGAGAGTGCTCTATACGAACAGTTCAACCAAAAATTAAATTCACGCCCTTAGTAGTCAATCAGCCGAGACGTGTATAGTGGTCCGAAGTTTCATTCTTTAATTTTGCCCTGGAGCTACAAGACAAATGTAGCTAGCAAGCAAGAAAAACTTAGTTATGGACAAACTGCAAATCTAAATCAGCACATACTCACCTATAAAAACATCTTTTAGCTCAGCAATAACATTTGTGCATACACCATTAAATAAAAGACATGAATAAGCCTGTATTTAAAATAAAATAAAAAAAACAGATAAAATAGAAGAACCTTTATCCTGTTAGGACCTTAGTGAATACAGAGCCTATCCCAGGAATGCTGGACACAACGTGAGAATACACCCTGACAGGACACATACTCATTCACACCTAGGGGAAATTTAGAATAGCTAGTCTATCTGCCTGAAGAACATGCAAAACTCTGTACAAACTGTAACCCAAACCACTGTACTGTACTGCCCACAACACAGCTGCTTCTAAATTATAATTCTGTAATCACACTTTTAGCTGTTGTTGTTTTTTTTTAGCTATGCAAAATTTTGTCCTTTTTAAAGAGAAAACTGTAAAGAGAATGCTGTAAATGATCAAAACACCATAGCTTAGCCAGTCTATTTATAACTTATGTATTACTCATTTATTATATATGTTAACTTATCGATTTATTACCAAAAAAAGACTCATCTCCATGTGTGCTCAGCAATTAGGCAGTAAAATGCTCACTATAAGCTTCCCTTTTTTGGCTAAAAGCTACATGGATTAAGGGGAATTTTGTGTAAAGATGATTAGAGGGGAAAAACGAAAAAATACCAAAACAAAAAAATAGAACAGAGAAAAAGCTAGATGGCCAAAAGTAGATAATTCTGCGAAAATTTGATAAGCAGGATATGAATTACTACATAGTCTGTAGGTAGACAGATGTGGATGGAAGCTGTTTCTTTTCATTATCTGAAATATCAGTAATATAAGCCATCCCTTATCAGCAGCTTTCATACTTTTACAGTTACCAAGGAGACTTTCTCATTAAGTGGATCTTAATGGAAAACAGGCAGCCTCACATCCCTCTAAACATGCCACTTGAAAAGCAAGAAAGGACACCACCCATGCATAAATAATGAATAATCAGTAACTGTCACCAGGAGATTAACAAAGTCACCAACAGAAACTCTTTGATACCTCAAATTGTAAACTTAAAAAGTCTGTAACTATTGTGAAAAGCGCGACATTTGGGAGCAACTCACCCGTGATCAGCAGGCGGCCTGCCGTGCTTGCACTGCCAAACTGGTTTCTGGCAATGCATGTGTAAATGCCCCCGTCTTGCTTAGTCACATTGACAATCTTTAGTGTTCCATTGGGAAAGACAGAGAATCTGAAAGAATTGACAATGGTTGGCCAGTAAATTCACTTTCATATTGTATATGTGCTACTGTGCATATATATATTGCATATTCAACCTAACCCTTTTCCTGTTTATTAGCTGTTTATACGCATAAAAGTTATATGTATATACCAGACATTGTGAAACAAATGATCAAAAAATAAGGCAAAATCCCTTCCTCTGAGACATGTGAAGCGAACCAACCACATCTTTTAAAAGTGTGATAAGAAAGTGAAAGGAAGAAAGTGCTACCTGCCTTCTTCCACATACACGAGCTCACACAATTGGCTAGTGCCGCTGTGATTAACAGTGGGAAGTGAGTATGCCATCTCTCCCAGCAAGAGAACACAGCCAATTATGCTCCCTTAACTCCTGGCCACAGATGGCTGTGGCATCTTTGGGATACAAACTGGCAATCTCCAGATGATAGAGTCATGTGTTTTTGCTTCCTCTCTTATTTGGAAGCCTCACTTTTATCTTTTTTAGTGTACCTTTCATTTTTCTGGATCATCTCGTTCCCTCTCTTCCACAAGCTGATGGCTTTGGGTGAAGCTTGTGGTCTGCAATCCAAAGTCACCTCACTGCCAGCACGAACTTTCAACACACTCCTCAGGGGGCTCTCGGAAAAACTGGGTGGTGATGCTGCACAAGAAAGTTAGAATTCAGGCAGCAGAAAACACGTAATGCCTGCAGCCTTGAGCAAAACCAGGCTTCCCACCTTTTAGGAATTCTGAGATTTAAGATAAATGAAGCTATTGACTTACAGATGCTTGTTCTGCATCTTTTTGTACTTGAGCTATGACCTAGCTGTCTTGTATCAGTCATCATAACATGCCATGTAGGATTCAGTTGCATAGGACAAAGCGCTGATCGATATACCATGATTTACACACACGAACTCCAGAAAGTAAAGACTACAGCTGGTCAAAGAGTCCAAATCAATATGAGGAAAAATGTGATGTTGGAAAGGAAGCACTCAGATGGATAGCGCCACTGATGACTAGGATGTCAGTTTGTGGCATGATGCTATGATTTTGGTGAAATTTAGAGGTTTAAACACTGAAACAGGAGATAAAATAACAGGAGATAAAAATGGTGAGACTTAGGTAGTGAAGTGGGCTTGTAAATTAACATTCTGAAACTCTGAATTCTTTCTTGGTTTCTCCATCAGCATGTTAGCCCGTTACAAGGTTAGTCTGGATGGGAACAATATTTGAAATTGTGAAGGTGGAAGCTAACGATATAACCTTTAAAAAAGTCAGGGATCTTGCATGTCACTGATATTACTTAAATACTGTATGTGGCAGTAAGACATAACTGAATGAAAAGCCAAATAAAATCGTTGGATATTTTTGTTCTCATCATGACCAAGTGAACTTGATTCATCAGCAGATGATAATAACTGGTAATAATACCAAAATATGGTTTGTAATTTAGTTAATGGCACAAGATTTAAAAAAAAAAATAAATTAAAAGTGAGATTCAGGCTAATTTCTTTCAGCAGAGTGAAACTTACCTAGCACCACTAGTTCGGCACTGGCATAAATGATGCCGTGTTTGTTCTCTGCCACACACTGATACATCCCTCCATCAGAAAGGGTCAATGAGGAGATGGTGAGAGCACCATTCTCTATGAGCACCCGGCCCTGTGGGGACACATACAGACAAAAGAGTACATGTATGTCAACAGGTCCATACTATAATTTTTTTCATTTCTCTACACTACTGAAGAATAGTATGTATGAGATTTCTCTATTGTATTGGGGGAAAAAAAAAAAAAAAAGAAGTTTTTTTTATGAATACTGGATGCTCGCCTTGGTAGTAATTGCTGCTGACTGCAAAAGAAAATCAGCAGTATCACCCATCACTAGAGAATATATATACAATTATAGTTCCACTCAAATTTTGTATAGATCTTTGGACTATAGCCTAAGGCTGAGTTGAGGGATAGAGCCATGTTGGATTTAAGGTGGACTGGGGGGCCTGGGGGACAAAAAAAGGCTGACCCTCAGCTTTGGAGGACAGAAAAGCAGTGTTGACAATAGCTGTGCCACACTTATAAGCAATTCATCTTATTGTGAGCGATCGGTCAGAAAAGTGAGAGGGATTGGTCGAAAAAGTATCGAGCTACAGCTGAGGCTAATGGCATGGCTGAGCTTTAAGCCTATTAAGCATTCTTAAAACCAGGGCTCAGCACAATACAAGCATGAAAAAGAGAGAGAGAGACAGAGAACAAGAGAGGATAAATAGAGAGGTCATTCCCAGTCCAAATACAGACCACATTCAGTGTGGCTACTGTTGTTTTGTTGCCTACTTCACAACATGATGAATCTCATTAGATGGGACCAAAACAAAACAAGAAAACAAGAAAACATTTATAGTGCATGAGGGCCTCTGGATTCGGACTGGATTTTATATAACATGCACCACTGATAGAAGGTTGTTTGTTTACAGTAGTATGTATTACATACACATACATTACATACATACATCACATTTATTTCCTTTGAATTCGACAGGCAAATATATGTTAAAAATAAAATCATGTGTGCAGGGCAGTGGGGTGGTGGGGCAGTGGGTAACACTGCCCTCACAGCTCCATGGTCTCCAATTCAAACCTGAATTCGATTTACTATCTGTGTAGTGTTCTGCATGTTCTCACCATGTCTGCAGGGGTTTCCTCTGGGTTCTTCTTTTTCCTCTGTTCTCCCAAAACATGCTGCTATGTGGATTGACTACTCTAAATTTCCCCTGGGTGTGAATGAGTGTGTAAATGTATGTGCTGTCCATCCAGAGTGTATTCCCTCCTCACCCCCAGTGTTTCTGGGATAGGCTTTGGATCCTTGAATAAATGAAAGAATTGATGTGTGCACTAATGAATTATAAGTATATACAACCCCAATTCCAAAAAAAAATTGGGACACTGTGTTAAATGTAAATAAAGACAGAATACAATGATTTGCAAATCTCATAAACCTGTCTGTTATTCACAATAGAACATTAAAGTAATTTTGAATTTGATGTCAGCAACACGTCTCAAAAGAGTTGGGACGGGGCAATAAAGGTGTGGAAAAGTAACTGTTACTAAAAATAAACAACTGGAGGTTAACTGGCAACAGGTCAGTAACATGATTGTGTATAAAAGAGTATCTTAGAGAGGCAGAGTCTTTCAGAAGTAAAGATGGGTAGAGGTTCACCAATCTGCAAATAACTTTGTCTACATAACTTTGTCTACATTTCAGAATAATGTTCCTCAACATCAAATTGCGAAGACTATGAATATCTCATCATCTACAGTACATAATATCATCAAAAGATCTGAAGAAATCGCTGTGCGCAAGGGACAAGGGTGAAAATCAATATTGAATGCCCGTGATCTTCGGGCCCTCAGGCGGCACTGCATTAAAAACAGGCCTGATTCTGTAATGGAAATCACTGTATGGGCCCAGAAACACCTCCAGAACTCACTGTCTGTGAACATAGTTCGCCGTGCCATCCATAAATGCTGGTTAAAGCTCTATCATACAAAGAAGCCATATGTGAACATGATCCAGAAATGTTGCTGTCTTCTCTGGACAAAGCTCATTTAAAATGGACTGAGGTAAAGTGAAAAACTGTTCTGTGGTCAGATGAATGAAAATTTGAAATTCTTTTTGGAAACCATGTACGCAGTGTCTTCTAAACTAAAGAGGCCTAAAGAGGAGAGGGACCATCCGGCTTTTTATCGGTGCTCCGTTCAAAAGCCTGCATCTCTGATGGTATGGGGTGCATTAGTGCCTATGGAGTGGGCAGCTTGCACATCTGGAAAGGCACCATCAATGCTGAAAGGTATATACAGGTTTTAGATCAACATATGCTTCCATCGAGATTCCAACCTTACTTCTGAGAGACTCTGCCTGTTACTGACCTGTTGCCAATTAACCCAATTAGTTGCAAAATGTTCCATCAGCTGTTTCTTTTTAGTAACACTTACTTTTCCAGCCTTTTGTTGCTCCCGTCCCAACTTTTTTGAGACATGTTCTGACCATCAAATTTAAAATTACCTAATTTTTCCTTATTTTTCCAAATCATTGCTTTTGTTTAATCATTGCATTTTGCAACTTTTTTGGAACTGGGGTTGTATAAATAAATGCATGAGTTATTAAGAATGTAGCCTAGATAATCTAAATGATCGCTAGGCATATGGTTTCCTAATAGCTATTTCCCATTTTGTTTCTCCTAAATCATTTATCCCATTTTGTTTAATTGATTTCTCACTGCTGTCATTTTTTCTTCTCAATTATCCGACCTTGAAAAGGTTGAGAATTAAGCTTACATTTTGCTTTTCCCTGGCAGTTCCACTGTACCTCAGACATAAGCGTTTCTCCATTCTTCAGCCAGTTGTATGAGGGTTTGGGTTTCCCATTGGCTTTGCACTCCCAGAATAAGTTCTCCTCTATGGACAAGGCTGTGGCTGTCATGGTCTGCAGCCAGTGAGGTTTGGCTATAAAGAGACAAATGCAGGTTGGTGGACAATGAATGAGTCTCTGACAATATACATATGTACATATATATACTGTGCCCTCCACTAATATTGGCACCCTTGGTAAATATGAGTATAGAAGGCTGTGAAAAATTGTCTTTATTGTTTAACCTTTTGATCTTTTGTTAAAGAAATTCACAAAAATACTCTGCTCTCATGTATATCAAACAATTGCAAACAAAACACTGGTTTATCAAAAAAAAAAATCTTTGTTAAATATAGGTGTGCAACAATTATTGGCACCCTTTTAGTTCATACTTTGTGCTAACTTTTGCCAAGATAACAGCTCTGAGTCTTCTCCTATAATGCCTGACGAGATTGGAGAATACAATGGGATCTGAGACCATTCCTCCATACAGATTCTATCCAGATCCTTCAAATTTTGAGGTCCACGCTGGTGGACTCTCCTCTTCAGTTCACCACACAGGTTTTCTATGGGGTTCAGGTCAGGGGACTGGGATGGTCATGGCAGGACCTTGACTTTGTGGTCAGTAAACCATTTTTGTGTTGGTATTGTTGTATGTTTTGGATCATTGTCCTGCTGGAAGATCCAACCACGGCTCCTTTTAAGCTTTCTGGCAGAGGAAGTCAGGTTTTCATTTAATATCTGTTGATATTTGATAGAGCCCATGATGCCATGTATCCTAACAAAATGTCCAGGTCTGGCAGTAAAACAGCCCCAAAACTTAAAAAGTCACCACCATATTTAACCGTGGGCATGAGGTACTTTTCCATATGGCTACCTCTCTGTGTGCGCCAAAACCACCTCTGGTGTTTATTGCCAAAAAGCTCTTTTTTGGTTTCATCTGACCATAGAACCCGATACCATTTGAAGTTCCAGTAGTGCCTGACAATCTGAACATGCTTGAGTTTGTTTTTGGATGAAAGTAGAGACTTTTTTCTGGAAACCCTTCCAAATAACTTGTAGTGATGTAGGTGATTTCGGATGATAGTTTTGGAGACTTTCTGGCCCTGAGACACAAATAACATCTGGTGGAAATGGGCATTTTCAATGCTTCTGCTATTTTCTTAATAAAAATAAAAAAGAGAGGAGTATGTGGCTAGTTTTAGATCTGCTCATCTGAACTGTACTCTTCGGACATACAGATTCAAGATGCTGATGCCCAAACTTATCGTTCCACAGATTCAGTTTGAGGACTGTTTTGTGATGAAAGATCTAAAAGGTGCATATTTCCGCATTGAAATATCGCCCAGTCACAGGAAGTTCCTGGGGTTTGCGTTGGAGGCAATGCATACCAAGATCGGGTTCTTCCCTTCAGGCTAGCTTTATCCCCTCACACCTTCACAAAGTGCATGGATGTCAGTCTGGCTCCATTGTGACTCCAGGGGATCTGTGTACTAAACTACCTGGACGACTGGTTAATTCCAGCACGATCAAGGGAACTGGCAGTTCAACATCGAGATGTTGTTCTCGCCCACATAAAGAGCTTGGGGCTCAGGTTCAACCTCAGAAAAGTATGCTTTCTCCAGTGCAGTGGACAACTTTTCTAGAGGTTATAAGTATTCTACTACAATGAGGGTATTTCTCTCCCCAACATGCATAAGGTCAATCCTATTAACACTGAGTAAGATAAAGCTGGATCTTGGCATCCCCTCCAAGGGGCAGCAAGCAGCCAATGTCAGCAGCAGCCAGTGTCATACCATTGGGCCTATTGCACAGGAGACCGTTTCAGTGGTGGCTGAGAAGTTGGGGGTTTCATCCGAAGATGAAACCTCTGAGAGTAATCAGTGTCACGGGGCGATTCCTACATGCTGTGAGAATTTGGAAGTGTCCCCGGTTTCTAGCCTTGGGTCACACTCTATGGGTGTCCCTTATCACAAGACGGTATTGACAGACAACTCCCTCATGGGCTGGGGCGCAGTCTCTGGAGCAGCCCTCATCTGGAATGGCATATAAATAGCCTAGAAATGCGGCCATATTTCTAGTACTGAAATTCTTTCTTCCTCAATGTAGAGATCACCATGTGTTTACAGACAACATAGCGGTGGACTCATATATCAACCACCAGGGAGGATTATGTTCGCGCCCACTGTTCAGGCAGGCGCAACTAGTTCTTTTCTGGGCAGAGGGAAAGTTTTGTCAGTGAGTGCAATGTACATTGTGGGTAACCGGAATGTGGGGGCAGATGTCCTGTTGAGGCCGGGGCTGAGGCCCAGGGATTGGTGGCTCCATCCACAAGTGGTGGAGTCCATATGGCAGAGGTTTGGCCAAGCGGGAGTGGATGTGTTCGCCTCCAAGGAGACAACACACTGCCCGCTGTGATTCGTCCTCACTCCTCCCACACCATTAGGGCTGGACGCCATGGTGCATATGTGGCCGAGGTCACATCTATATGCTTTTCCCCTGATTGGTCTGCTTCCACAAATTCTAGCGAGAGTTCGCCAAGATGGTCTACGTCTGCTGCTAGTAGCACCTTATTAACCAGCTCAAATATGGTTCTCAGAGACAATATCCCTGCTAGACGGCACTCCTTCGGAGATTCTCATCTGCAGGGATCTACTGTCTCAAGCCGGAGGGCTGATTTATCACCCTCAGCCAGAACTATGGAAAGTGTGAGTCTGGCCCCTGAGAAGCACCAGCTCATAGATTCTGGTCTCACAACTGAGGTTGTAGAGACCATGTAGAATGCTAGAATGGCATCCACGCCAAAATTGTATGCGCTCAAGTGGCAACTTGTTGTCTCGTGATGTGAGGAACATCAGCTAGACCAAGTGAACTGCGCAATAGCTACAGACCTGGAGTTCTTACAAGGACGTTTCTCAGCGGGGTTGGCTCCTCCTACAATCAGGCTCTATGTGGCCGCCATTTCGGCCAGCCATGCCCCTATTGATGGAGACTCTGTGAGGCAACATCCTCTAACGTCGAGGGATATGTGTGGTGTCAGGCGGCTGAGGCACATCTGCAGACCATGCATACCTTCCTGGGACCTTTCTGTGGAAGGTCTGTCAGGTGCCACATTTGAGCCCTTAGAGTCAGTCTCTGAGAAGCTTCTGACTCTAAAGGAAGCTCTTCTGCTGGCCCGGACATCTCTCAAGTGAGTAGGAGATCTACAAGCTCTCTGTTGCCCCTTCCTGCCTTGACTTTACCCATGGATTAGCCAAGGCCTCCCTGTATCCTTGGCCAGATTATATTCCTAAAATACCTACATCTATTGCCCAGCCAGTGGTGTTGCAGGCTTTCTGCCCTCCTCTGCTCCTTATACCGGAACAAGAGAAATTGTACCGACTGTGTCTACTAAGGGTTCTCTGTACTAACATACACTGCTCCGGCCAGTGGCATAAGTCAGAGCAGCTGCTGGTCGGCTCTGGCGGTGACAGCAGAGGTGGTTTTGCTGTGTTGAAACAGTGCATCTCTAATTGGATAGTGGAAGCAATCTCTAATGCTTATGAGGCATGTGGTCTTGCTCTGCCTCTGGGCATAAGGGCTCATTCCACTAGGGGGGTCACCTCCTTGAAAGCTTTGTCCAAAGGGGTATCCTTACAGGATTTGTGCTCTTGCAGGGTGGTTTACGCCACACACATTCATTCGATTTTACAGCCTGGATTTACATTTCCTGCCCAGGCTCGAGTGTCTTGCAGTGACCCTCGGGCTTGGATCTTTTTGAACAGGCTGTACCCTCAGTATGACGGAGTGGGTATTCTCATTCCCACAGCGTTCGGCTAACATAATGTGAAGTTCCCTTTGAAAGGGAACGTCTAGGCATGTAACCCTGTTCCCTGAGAAGGGAATGAGATGTTGCCTAGTTTTGTTATACTGGGGCATGCTTGTGAATTGCGTCTTTGCTTCAGATAATAGAGGCGGCCGGCACGGTTTACAGGTGTCATTTATATATTACGTGACGCACTTAACTGCCACATCAACTGATCACAGCAGGCCTATAAATTAGGCATGATTTTACACAAGCTTCAGATACGCAAGGGTGCTCCCCGCAGAGTTCAGCTAACGCAATGTCTCATTCCCTTCTCAGGGAACAGGGTTACATGCGTAACCCAGACTTTTTCTGATAAATGTAACTTCATTATAGACTCACTGAAGGATGATATGGGCACTAGATTGGCAGTAGATAGTGCAAAGTGCAATCGCTGTTCCGGCAGTACCAAGAAGTTCAAAGGACCAGACGGGATTTCTGCGCACCTTTTAAAAACTTGTGCTGAAGAACTCACCCCAGTCTGGTGTCCACTCTTTCGGTGTTCATTGGACTCACATAGAGTCCCTGCACTATGGAAAACATCTGTACTTACCCCAGTCCCAAAGAAGCCACACTCAGCTTAAAACAATGATTATAGACCTGTGGCGTTAACATCAATCATAATGAAATGCTTTGAGAAATATGTTGTGACTTTACTGAAAAATGAGGTAACCCCCAAGTTAGACCCTTGGCAGTTTGCCTATAGATAGCGACGGAGTCCAGATGATGCAGTGGGAATTATCATCCACTTAGCTCTTAAACATTTGGAGGACACTAAGGCATATGCACGCCAACTTTTTATTGATTTTAGTTCAACTTTTAACACTTTGCAGCCATATTTATTATTAGTTAAGTTGATAGAGATGGATGTCAATCCTTTTATTATAAAATGTTTTGTTTTTTTTTTCTAACCAACAGATTCAAACAGGTCAAGCTTAATAAGGCAATTTCCGATATTCAACCTATTAGTACAGGAGCCCCCCCCCCCCCCCCCAAGGGTGTGTGAGCTCCCCAGTTCTCTTCAAATTGTATACAAATGGTTGTGTGATCAAAATCACCTAAACTATATTGTAAAATTTAGTGATGATACTGCTATTCCTAGCTTATTATATAAAGACCAAACTATATCATATTATATTGGTGTTTATATTGAATGTTCACTTACATGGAATGTTCATGTTGAAAGCCTGTGTTCCAGTTTACAACAGAGGATGTACTTTTTGAGAAGGCATAGACTTTATGGTGTCAGTAGTAAGATCATGTTTTTGTTTTTTCAAGCTGTTCTATAGAATGTAATTCGATATAAAACACATGTATGGTACGGTAACCTGCCAGTACAGTTAAAGTCTAAGCTTAAACGTCTTATTTGAACAGACATGAAGAAAAAAGAAAACAAAAGGAAAAAAGAACAACTCTCTCCAGACCTTGTAAGAAAATTAAATGACAAGGGAGGCATACAAGATTCTAAAAGATACAACACACATTCTGAACCTTGAGTTCAAAATCTTATGATCAGGCAGGAGGTTAAGAATGCCAAGCTGTAGACTGAACCAGAGTAAGATTTAATTTATTCCATCTGCAATTAAGATATTAAACAGCACTAAGTAAGAGACCTGACTATAGTGTAAGGCTTTTTAGGGTTTTATGCTTGTGATTATGTGTATGTGTTAAATGATGTAAGTTGTGTTGTGATTTATGTGACGCAGTGGCTTTTTCTGAGCCCAAGACAAATTTATGATAGTGTTTATGCATTTGTGTTAATTGTTGTGAGTTGTGTTATGATTTATGTGATGCAGTGGCTGCTTCTTCTTGAGCCCAAGACAAATTTCCCTTTGGGACAATAAAGTATACCTTACCTGACCTTACTTCAAATATATTTTTCTCATATAAATTTATAGGGTTGCCAATAATTGTTACACACCTATATTTAACAAATTTTTTATTTGATAAACCTGTGTTGTGTTTGCAATTGTTTGATATCCATGAGAGCAGAATATTCTTGTGAATTTTTTTTTTAACAAAAGAACAAAAGGTTAAACAATAAAGACACCTTTTCACAGCCTTCTTTGCTCATATTTACCAAGGGTGCCAATATTAGTGGAGGGCACTGTATATAATATACTGAGTTTGTGTTTTATTTTCTTACACTGGAGACCGCTAATTAATTTTGACCTTGCAATGAATCATATGAATTCAGTTCCAAATATTCCCTCACAATTATAAGCCTTTTATTCCCTCTGTCATTATTTTCGAAGAAATAATTATTTTCATTATTTTCTTCAAAACTATGACTTTTTACTGCAGTCTCATGCCTTACTGTGAGAAATACAGTATCTGCGTAAAAGCCCCTTCATAAGAAAACAAGGACTTCCCCTAAGTGGTCTCTTTCCTCCCTCTACAATGCTACGGAGTTTTCACTTCCGAATGGATATTTTCCAGCAGTGTGGGATTGGAGTCGAAATAAATAAAATCCAACAATGGCTGCTCATTTCACAGAAGCATAATGGCTATGAATTGGGCTATTGAAATGAAACGCCCCCTCTCTCCAGACAGAATGACAATTCTATCAGACCAAAGGCACGCTCTGTCCTTTCAGCACACAAATAAATCCTCTGACCTCGTTCCACAGCCTTATTATCCGGGTGCCTGGCAGACACCCTGCAGTGCCTGTGTACCAACTGTGAGTTCAATTAATGCTGGGGTATAATTGCGTTTCAAAAATAATCTCCTATTTTGAAAAACCGGAATAAGCACCAAAATTCCCTCATGATTTCTTGCTATAAGCACAGTACAACTTTTGAAGGAGTAGACAAAATACATGTCAGAATTACACATTTTGTTGGTGTATGGTATGCACTTAGATTAATAAAGGTTATTAGTTGGTGTAACGTAAGCAATTAGACTAAAATAAGTTATTAGATGTTATTAAGAATGGTTAAAGATGGTGTCACTTTTTACTGTGTATTTCCATAGGTTGTAGTTCTCGCTTGTTGCTAATGCTAAATCTAAAGATTTAGAAGGACATGCCATTGATGTCCTAATGCATCACAGCATCATTACCACTGCATCATCATATGTGTCATGCAACATCATAGCTCCTCGTGAGTACAAGAGTCATTTGACAGACTTGTTATGACATGACCTTGCTCGAAGTTATAACCCAGATGACATTGTGGGGGTAACACTCATCTCATTCAGACCTATTCATCATAATGAAAGTGGAAGCTTGTCAAAACATGCCATTGTGCATGAGTAGGGAAGAAGTGACTAAAAATCCAAAAGTAAAGTTTTTGCCTAATTTTCCTTTTTTGTCTTTGGGCTTAACAAAACCTTGAACAAAAATACCAAATTACTCCAGGGGAGAAATGCTTCCTATCTGGATTAAACAAAGTACCACAGCTTGAGTAGTCCTGGTTTACCCTAACACAAAACATAACAAAGGTATTAGTACAAATAAAACCTTTATACACAAGTTACAACAATTATTAAATTAAATTTTTTAAATTCTAAGAAGCATGCCTGCAGGGTGGTGCTTGATCACACATGACAAATCGCGTGAAATCCCATAAAAAAACGCACATTCTTAAAGGCCACATCTGTAAATTCCTTTACCATGAAAAGAGAGGCGGCCTCTTGCTGCATTCTTTCCTCGACTGTTCTCTGCCACACACTCATACGTGCCTGTGTCCTCCTGCTGGAATCTGGGAATCTCCAGAATAGCATTGGAGTTACTTAGTTTGACCTTACTTGGGAATGGCACATCACTGGTTCTTCTCCAGCTGATTTTAGGAACCGGGCTATGAGGGAGAGAAAGAACAAATTTGGCTAGAATTAAAGTGTTCACAGGAACCTATCTCAAGTGGTTCACATGCTTACATTCCTCATGAAGATTGTGGCTGCTTTTGGAGATTCAGGTTTGAACATATCTGTTTAACACTTGTGACTATTGCGATATTGCTACTTCTTCTCTCAAAGACTGTAATCCCCTGTTCTTTGAAAATGTGCTTTTTATTGCACTAAATGAGCCCCTTTCTTCACAGCTTTGGAGAAGACGCATCCGGCTTGTTTTCTGAATTATTTAAGAGGTAAATCATTTTAGTTAGTGCTCTCTGAAAAGCAGCCATTAACACGAGAAGCCTCCTGTATAAATAAATAAATAAATAAATAAATAAATAAATAAATAAATAAATTCCTCATTGCAGATGGCTAATCGCATTAAGAAAGGACTTAAAGGAATTATCTTGAATTTCAAAGCTCCTGGAGCAGTGTATCAAAAAGGAATAATAGTACATGCTATCCAGACATGGATGTGAGCTCCAGATTAACATTACTAGTAGATAAAACACACACACACAACTCACTTCCCCAGGGCGAAGCACTCTAGTTTTACAGACGATCCTTTTGCAGCAGGCACAGTGTCTGGGAAATGAACTTCTATTTTGGGCTCGTATTCTCCCATTGCACCTGTGATAGGCAAACAACACACAAGCACATACAAACTCTGTCATTCATCAATGATTTATGGCATATGCTCTTTATATTCCTGTATACAAGCAAAATAACAACAAAAGGACAATCACAAAGTGCCAGCACAGTGTGTGCCGGAAAAAATAAAACACAAAAAACAGCCATGAGGTCTATAAAAGATTTCAAGCATTCACTCAGTAAACCAGTATCCATCTCAAATGGAAATGTGGCCTCTGTGTGACATTGTCAAGGCTACATGTTAGCTTCCTAACAAGGCAACAGTTCAGCCTTCAAAGGCCTGGCATTTAGAAAAAAAGCATCTTTCAAGCAACCTTTTTAAAAAACGACCTTTCTTGAAAAGGCATCTTCCTTTAAATCTCAGATTGTATCCCATTCAAAGCCAGCCATCAAATATTGTCTGGTATGTAGACAGATCTTACCATCAGTTCTCAGCACCAGAGGAGTGGGTGAACTGAGCACTTTATCCTTGGTGATGCTGTTGTTGACGACACACGTGTAGTTGCCTACATCGGTTGGTTCCACCTTTGCGATATACAGGTTTCCAGTCTCCTGGGACACAAAGAGCCTGCTGTCTTGCTGGACAAAGTTCGGGTACTCATTGAAGACCCAGGCAAAGCTAAGTTCTGGAAAAAAGACACAAGTGTAAACAATTAGGTCTTAACCTGCTAGTCTGTTCAGGTCCAGAACAACAACAACAAACAACTACTTTGTGTAGAACATTTTGTATATACGATGAAGTTCTGTGTGTATATTTCTACATATAAAAGAAATAGATAGGCACAGAAACATATTGGGTATTTACCAATTGCATATTTTACAACTCTATCATTCACCAGCTTTTAAAAGCTTGGACATACATAGGTCTATTGAGTTTTTAAAAGATTAACACAATTAATCTATAAATCTACATTAAAAGCTATAATGGGAAAAAAGTTTTCCCTAACATTTCTCAGAACTGCTCTGTTGTGCTTCTTGGAGTTGGTTGGACATTTTATTACAACTTTTCCCAGAGCAGAATGACTGGGTTAAGGTCACATGATGGGGCCATTCTATTATAGAGCACCCCAAAAAAGTGTGTAATAATTGCAGAGTAGTGAGCACAACTTGAATATTAAACGACTGACACCTTTAGACAGGCCATTGTTATCTTTGTGTTGGAGACACCCACACAATATCCATGCTTCCCCTTTTGCCTTGGGCAGGCAGGACTCAGTAAACAGACCAGCTCTTCAGAAGGGGACAGGACAAAGGGAGCGAAACAAACTAGATTAAAAGTGCCTCACTGCCATTCTTAGGACACTGGCCTTGGTTTGCTTGGCCTTGTTCACGCCTGGCTGACTCACCTTCTATCATCTCTGAAAAAAGGCAGAGGTGGGAAGGATAGAGAGAACTGTCATGGTGTATTAGTGCATCTGTGTCATCCACAGGAAAAGCGAGGAGAGGAAAAATGAAAATCAAATCCAAAAGCTGGAAATTTAGTTTTTTTGGTGGAAGACATGAGTAGTAGATGCATCAAGGTGTGCGCTTTTCCTGTCGTTAACTCCAGAATTTGACCTAAAAAGGGATTATTCTGATTACTGACAGAAGAGGGCTTGTGAAGAGAGGGCAAAAATAGCCACTGCTGTGATTATCTTCACTGAAAAGTGCTTTACATCACAAAGACTTGAGAAGATCTTTCTGACAAACATATTTAAATAAATGCATAAGTAGGCAGGAACGGACGTGTTTTGAATGGACAGCAAAGGCTCTATTTTTAGTGTGTAAAAACATAAGATCTGCAGACTGAATATTTTGATATCTTTGTGACCTTTAGTGCAGGTGGTTGGTTTTGTGTGAATATATTATAAAGCTCTGTGGTTAAACCGGATAAAGCAATATCAAATCAAATACGTTTTTATATCAGATTTTGAATAGCATCAATAACCATCTGACTGACGGGACTTATATAGTGAACAAATTTTGTTTTTGTTTTTTTTCTGTTTGTCATGTCACGCAAACCAGCAACTCCATTTCCCAGAATGCACCACGAACTACAAACATGGCCGATGACTACAACTTCCAAAGCTACATCTGTCACCACACCTTCTCTTGAAAACTAATCAGACACACCTGTTCCCAATTACAATCTCAATTTCTGCTTAAGAGACTCTCACACACATACAAGTATACATGCAGTTGCATTTTGTCTTTGCTGTTACCAAGCTTTGATACTGTGTTTGTGTATTCCGGTTTTGACTTTGTTTATTCCCTCGACCTTGATTCTCTGCCTTGCCTGTTTGGGACTGTTTGCCTATCGCATAACCCTTGCCTGTTTATGTACTTCGACTATTGCCTGGACTTTTGGATTTGGTATCATTAATCTGTCATACCTGCATTTGCTTCCATCCGGTCCTCATTATATGACACTATCACCACATTTTATGTCAATATTTTAGTAGGAGTATGAGAAATGTGGAGATTCGGATTCAATTGTACATGCTGTAATTTTGCATGGCAACAGTCCAAAATTCAAAATGTACAGATATCAGGCTAATACAGGGATTGAACGATAAAAGAAAATATGCAGATGATCCATGGGGAGTATCGACAGAATGATAGTGTTCACACGTTGGTCACAGGCATAGAACAAAATTTGCCTCTTTCATTGTTTCCAGTTATAAATGCTATACAATGCAGAATTTATGCTATATTATGCAGTTAATTTAAAACATGGACTATATACAATAGTTGAATTCCAACACATGATAAATGTTAAAAAAAATTTTAAAAAATGATCAAGTAAACAAAGTTTATGACAGTACATACTAATTACATCGCTTCACATTACAAACCCACACAAGTTGTTTATAATGAGTTGGAAATGAGTTTGTTATTATTATGTTTTAATCACTACATATAATTAAAATAGAATGAAAACCCCGTGCTTTCATAAACAGCTTTGTTTAGATGATCTGTTTCATGCCATCCTTAAAAGCATAAAAAATATTTTACAGTCTTATATATGTTGGTGTATGTAGAGTTGGTGGATTTATAATGTTTTCAGATGGATTTATATGCTTTTTTAACCAAAATGGGTCCACAAATTCTACTGCATCACCAAGTTTTGAATGTCACACCCTTTTTTGTATGAATCGTAATTCAATTTGTGCTAAAAGTTTTGAACATAACTTTTCAAGAAATTAACAAAAATATACAATGAGAAGGAAGAAAAACAGTGAAAACAGTGAACTCTGAGAGTTCACCAGAGTTTTTGTTTACGTCTTCAATCTTTTCGTTTACGCTCTGCAAGTTTACATTCGCCATTCCGGCACAAATCTCTGGCATAAATGTGGGCTGGCTTAACAGTGATTTGCACTCTTTGGCTAGTGAGCTTTTGGTCAACAATTCCCTGACGTGGAAGTAGACTTCAGTGTGGCGAATTTTGGAGAGCGTTCTTTATGCGGTTCTCTGTATAGTGTTTGTACTTTGTAGTAGGGATGTCACAAAAACCTATATTCGGTATCAACATTCTTATAACGTGACGGTACTTGTTTTTCTGCAGTAACGTAATGTACCGGTTGTAATAAAGGTACCGAGGTTGCAATTCTTCCGGAACTGAAGTGGGCAGCAAATACGTGTGTTTTAGTGTTTTAGTCGGTCCACAATAGGTGAAGAAGAAGAAGAACGCCTACAAGCACACGGGAAACACTACAGAAGATTAGCTTAGCTTAACAAGTTTAGCTCCACCCCGACTCGTCGAGAGGAAAGGTAGCATCGTTGCCGGTGTGCAACCGATGCTATCGTTCATTTCAAACAAAGCAAGGAAACACCTGGAATTTGGTGAAGCACCTGAAAGACGGTCCTATATTATGTTTGTTTGAGGCAGCTGGCATTGTAGCCGTGAAACCAGCTAACGTTATGCTCTATGTAATATTAGCGATAGCCAGTTATTTGTTAACGACGCTAACGCATTGAAGTGTTATAAACTACCTCTTAATGGGCCACCATGCATCTCCATTCAGCCCGTATCCTGTCAGCTAAATGTAGCCTCATGTCACTAATAATTATTCACATGTTCATGCTTTTAATAAATCTTTTTGGTCTGCCACTATATCAGTGAATTTAAACCAATGTTTGCATTCAGAGTATGGGGGGGGGGTGTTTGTGTGTGTGTGCACGTTTAGGAGTGCACCTTAGTACTTGTTATTAGTCATTGTCAGACAGTGTTTGATAACTAAAATACCCCCCCCCCCTTTTTGCCAGTATCAGCCAGAGGAGGATATCCTCCAGGAGTTTTTAATTTATTTAAAAAAAAATATACATATTTCTTTTTTTTTTTTAAACCACACCATGGTATCGAGTATCGTGTACGTTTGGTGGTATTGGTACTGACTACTGGGGGCAGCTGTGGCTCAGGTGGTAGAGCGGGTCGTCCACTAATCGTAAGTTGGCGGTTCGATTCACGGCCCACATGACTCCACATGCCGAAGTGTCCTTGGGTAAGACACTGAACCCCAAGGTGCTCCCGATGGCAAGTTAGCGCCTTGCATGGCAGCTCTGCTACCACTGGTGTGTGTGTGAATGGGTGAATGGGTGAATGAGACACAGTATAAAGCACTTTGGATAAAAGCGCTATATAAGTGCACCATTTACCATTTACTAGATTTTTGTTATCGTGACATCCCTACTTTGTAGTGGAAATTACTTTCCTTCTTAGTCAGTATATTAGTTCTTAATTAATATTTGAGATTTGGGTAGTCTCGTATGACTATTTGTTCGAGAAGAACTCTCAAGAGTGGCACGGAGCATCGCCATTGTTGTCATCATCCTCCTCCTCAGCTGGACACTCGAGCTATAATTACAAATTTTTTGCACCATTCTACCCACATGGTTCATCAATTAACGACCACAAAAAATGCACAAATGCATCAGCATGAAAATAGACATCTAGGAGAATTTTTTATGTTTTTAGTATTGACATTGAACTATGATTTAGAACATGCCCCTTGATATAATAGCGTGTCTGAAAACTGAAAACTCTGAATACTATCAAGTACCTTATTAGCTCTTATGTTATAACTGTCTATATGGATTTCTAGAGATTAATTAGTTGCTTAAAATGCTGTCAGTATTGCATTTAATTCTCCTTTTCAATTTTTATATGATACATTTAAACCATTCTACAGGCTAAAAATGTAAATGACAAACATATCGATTGCTTGCATGGAGCAGAGAATGTGTTCTGCTGAGAAATATATTATTTTCTGATTGGGTTGAGGCTCCAAATCAAAGAGTGTATTTCCATTTACCAACAGATTTGAGTATAATTGAAAAGAAAGGGATTTAAATGAAGCAATAAATGGAGAATAGATATGTGAAGAGAGTGAGAGCTTGGTTTTCAGAAATCTATAGGAGGTCTACAGCTTGCCAGTGCAAATGCTCTGAAAAATATATATACAGACATGCTCTAATATGCATTGCAAAGTGATAACACAATAAGTGACACCAAGCACTACTCTATCTATTTTGTCCTTTGACATGATTATACTACTGTGAGCTTTTGAAATGGTTAAAACATGACCAATCCATTTCATTATATTGTGGTACATCCTGGATTTTTTGTCCTTCAACTAAGCACATGATTAATCACAGACTAATTATCTCTACAAATCCTAATTGCTGTCCGATGAAACAAGTCCCATGTCTTCTAAATTCTGAAGTCTCATCTGTTCCCATAATTGCTGCAATCTCAAATTGAAATGAATGTTTCACACCGCTGATCTGTCATTTCCATTTAGGCTATTAAAACTCCTCTCTAATTACTGATGTCTGAATAACAGTCCCAGTTTTTAAGTTCCATCAGCTGGCCAATAAGATGCTGAACATGTAAAGTAGAACAGCTGTGACTCAGACCTAAGCCGTGATGAAGCGCAGTTAACACATCAAGATGCAAAATAATGGTTATTCGCTTTTCTTTTGTCTTGTTTTGAGCTGAGATTTCAGTCTCTATCCATTATTTTGGCACCTCTGCCACATCCAAGAGTTTTCACTTCCCTAATCTTCACATATTCTTCCCAGGAGACAATCCACACTTGTAATGACGCATTAGCAAACAGCAGTCATATCTATAGTCTATAATAGGCTTTCTGTAATATGAGTTATATGATAGAACATACATGTCCAAGCAATTACAATTTTGCAAAAGTGTGAATATATGTCAATAATCACTCTTACCTCCAGAATGCATCGGGGTTCCACATAACAGAACAACACCTTGACCTTCCCTCACATTCACAGCATTTCTTGGCTGGGTTTTGAAGTTATCTAGATCTATGAAATAATACATAGATATAATATTACACACAGCATTACATATAACATAAAACAGATAGTAAGGTACTGTTTTGTGTTTTGAATAGGAAAATAATTGTACCTTATATCCTGCACAATACAGCCAATGTCTACTGCTACTCTAATCAAACTTCTATATACTAAAATACCATGAATTGCCTTGATCTTGAGATATCTACTGATATTTGCAGATATACTGTACAGTAAGTAATGATTATGACCTCTGCTGTTTTCTCACATCCCTGAAACAGAGCAAGCTGTTATATCAACTGGCATGTTGTAAGTCATAGTTCGCATTGCTGTTGAATTCTTGAATCGGCTATAATTCAAATGAATAATAATTGTTTATAATGATGTACTCATTATTATATGTTATCACTTCTATAGTAATAACTCATTTACAGGGACTCATTCACATTCTACGGCAGACGCTTCACATGACAGCATGCCCCGTCGAGTTTCAATCCTAACCTATTATACTATACTAAACAACAGTGATGCCTGTGATACTATTGGTCAGTTTGGACCTGTTGGACAAGTTAACTATTTGATAAATATATATCCAGATGCTGATTGCTGTTTTTGTGATGTGAAATGGATTTCAGCATATTGCAAGTGTGTCAAAACACCACATGGACTGGGGTATTAGCTCCTGAGGGAGAATGTGACTGAGGGATGGATAAAACAGAGTGAGGCTGGAGACAGCAAATGCAAAGAGCACGATGGCAGCTGTCATTGGTGATGACATATCAGCATTATTATCAAACAAGCCCTAATCTTTAAAATTAAAAACATCATCCCCAGTGTCAACGTGTTTCTGCACCATTCATGCACATCAAATTAACACAAAGAGGAAAAAAAAACTACAGGCAGCTATTCCCCACCTGGCCTGATTAAAAATCCTCATATGTGTTACAAGACCAATAAGCTTGTAAGGATTCAAACAAACAGCTGGGCCTCAAGCTCAGCAAGCCAAACAAAAAAAAAATTGTCAGTGTGACCGATAAGACAAACTGCACAAGGGATGAAGTGGTGAAGAAAACAGGATTCAGTGGGGGTGGTGGATAGAGCTTCACCTAATGAGAGTCCCTGCTGAAAGAAAGAGATGTCCTAGACTGCAACAGAGGAGGAGGTGTAAAAAGGACTTGGTCAGCTCACAATAACAGTGTGAAAGGTTCAGAGTTTGAGATAGTGAGGCTCTAAGGATGATTAACGAGCTCTTGGGTTCGAATCTGTATGGCTTGGCTCATAGATCTGAGAAGAAGCCAGGCAGTTCTATAGCGCCTGTACATGTCCAGGTGCTCTGTAATGAAGAACATTAATATCAGTCCAGACATGAAGGTCAAACAATTTAGCCCAGGTGTTGGAAGCTGGGGCTGTGGGATTCTCTCTGTGTCTTATATTTATTTCATATAAAGCTACGAGGTTGAAGTTGAAACCAGCAAGTTCGACATTTTGATTTAAGCCATTAGCCAACCTTATTAGCCATTTAAGAAGTAATGTGGATTCAAAGTCACTAATGAACCTCAAGCAAAACTGCTTGCTAAGCACAAAATCACTAAAGTGCTATAGCAAACCTTTTAATAAAATAAATATCAGGCACCTTGGAATGACTGGTGATTCATTTGTATATTAAATAAATCACTATGAAAATACTCACATTATCAGAAGGTAATTGAATCTGGCAGAAATAGTGCCCTATTATAGTTGCCACTCCCTCTTCAACTAACCAGTGATCAATAAAGGAAATAAATGTCAAGCAGCTCCTTTTAACCAATCCCCAGAAGTGAGATTCATTATACTACCCATGAGGATAGTGGGAGCCTAAGGGGAGAGTAAGATGCTCTCTTTGGCCAGAGATCTAATCAATAACAAGGCAGAATGATGTGCAGAGGGCAGAGGAACCTTACTATTCAAAAGGAATAAGGCCAGAGAAGGTTGATTCTTATCTCTTTAACCCTTGAAGGTCAGGTGAAGCATTACTAAAACAGTTATTTTATGAAGTTGCATCAGTCCATCCATCCAGCCATCCATCCATCTTCTATACCGCTTATCCTTTCTGAATATTATACTATATTCTATTCTGAATATTCGTATACCTGGGGAAAAATGTGTGTAATCACGTGATACCACTGGTGTCATGCCAGTGAATTCAAATAGATACATGTCACCACTCATTCCCATTGTGTTATTGTCGAACCAAAAGGTGAACTCACTGAAAAAGGCCATCTTGTTTGCATGTATGCAATAGAATCTGTTCAGTAGAGATAGGAGATGGGGCAGTCTATTCAGTGTGTCGTTATGGGTACACCCATTTTCATGCTGGTAGTGCATATACTGTTGTAGCTGAATTTAACTTAGACTTTTTGAAGAGCCCTGCATTAAAAACTATTCAGTTCCAAACAATTGATAAAGATACCATATGCCCCTTGTCCATTTAATTAGGAATGTCTGTACATCTGCTAATACATGCAATTATCCAATCAGCCAATCATGTGGCAGCAGTGCAATGCATAAAATCATGCAGAAACAGGTCAAGAGCTTCAGTTAATGTTCAAATCAGCAATCAGACAGGGAAATGTCACCTGCTCTTTTTCCAATCTTCAACTGTCCTGTTTTGAATCGCTTGTGCCCACTATACCATCATATTCCTGTTCTTGGAAACAAGGAGTTGAAAATGATGTAGTCTTCTGTGGCTGTTGCCCATCCAACTCAAGGTTTAACATGTTGTGAGCAGTGCTTAATTTATCTTAATCTACATTCCCAGAACATTAAGAGGGTAGTGATCTGGGAAGTCAGGACGCATGCGAAAGGCCCCAACCTTATAGACACATAAAAGTGCTTCTAGATACTAACATAGCCATCAATATTCAGTGCTGAAAAGTAGGCCACATTGGTACACTGGTACAGTGACGTAATTCGTTTATAGCAGTAAGTATTCTCAGTAAAAACGGAAACATTTATGGATTGCATGTTCTATCAGGTTTTCAAAACAGAACCGTGGGCCTACTGTGCGGTCACCTCAGTTAACTACAAAGCACATTTACCCTAAGCACTTCAAAAACAAAGCTATGTTTCATACAGTCGGCCTTCTTACAATAAACTAACATTAACAGCACAACATAAGGAAAAACATCTTACCTAACACAAAATATTCCACAAAGCTGCCATGTCAGTGTCCTCCTACTCTTCCCTGTGTCATGTTTTGCTTTGAGTGTGTGTGTGGTGGTCTGTGTCCCTTACGTATCCATGAGCACACAAGTGGCTCAGGATTAAACTTTGTTAAACAGTGGGCCCACGATGGTAATGAGATGGTGGGGATGAGAAGGGATGCATGCTGCGAGCTACAACTGAGATTCCTTTTGGAGAAACCCCGCTCTCACTCCACTCAAGATTAGTATGATATTCACGGTAGCCAACAACTGTTTCAGTCCTTATGGTACTTTTTGTGTGTTTGAGTCCCTGTACTCCCTAAAAGCCAGAATGACTGTACATGGGCTGTTAACTCCATTTAATTCCATTTAAGTCAATCTCACTTTCAAATCCATATGCAGGTTCACAACATTTAGCCTCCTTGTAAGTGGTCCTAAAAACCCTGGATGTGGTCAGTATTTGTTCAACTTTCTTTCTGAGCGCTCTCTGGCATTTCACAATCAGTACGTTTACATGGACAACAATAATCCGATATGAACCCGATTAAGACGATACTCTGATTAAGAAACTAGCATGTAAACAGCGATTATTGATGACCTTAATCTGATTAAAGTCACACTTGAAGTAAACACAAATGGAATTAAGACGTGTGGAGTACTCCTGTATTAGTCTGATTATCGAGGTGTATTACAGACATGTACACACTTTAATCACACTATTAACGTCGTGTGAGGGTTTTCACCACATTTTGCGACAGGACACGATCACACACGGCAGTGCTCAACCGTTTTACGGCAAACAAGAGAGCACGGCTGCGTCCCAAACCGTGTACTTACTATATAGTAGGAGAAATACATGTATATAGTAGGAGAAATACATGTATCTCAGCTACTATATAGTATGTAAGTACGCAATTTGGGACGCAGCCCACAGCTTCAAGCAGTCATCTATTTGTACGTACAGCATGACAAATAATTAACCGCACTTGAAGTGTTCGTAAAAATTTAAAATAAAAACACCCAAAAGTGTATACGGTACCATAACAAAGACCAACTGTATGTTGATACGTGAAATTCTGGAGGGAACGTCAGACGGCGTGGAGTGGTGACATAATCTAACCATTCTCCTCTGACCTGTTTCATCAGCAAAGCGTTTCCGGCCTCAGAACTGCTGCTCTTTCTTTTTTCTTCTTTTCACACAATTCTGTGTAAATTCTAGAGATTGTTGTGCATGAAAATTAGATACTTCTGCAGGTGTTCCTAATAAACAAGGTGTTTCTAATAAACATGGTAAGCTAATATTCAGCTAAAATAAAAACTGATATATATGGTTCAAAGCAAGTTTCAGGTTTTAAAAAAAACGGAAAGTTATTAAGTAGGAGTTTTAAGGCTGCGCTTAAAAGAATCATAAAAATGGCAGAATCTTAGCCTGTGCAGTTAAGTTAAACTTTTAAAGATACAGCTTAATACTATCATCATGGATGATATATACTATAAATGTAACAGAAACATGCCTGTGCAGCCATGATTCATGACCACCTGTTAGCTATAAATCAGCTTAACCTTTATTATCAAATCCTTTATCAATTAAATAACTTCTATAAAAGTTTTTAATTCATCATAAACGTATCTTATACCCCATGCCCCTGGGATAGGCTCCAGGTTCCCCACGACCCTGTGGGATAAGCAGTACAGAAAATAAATGGATGGATGGATGTATCATATAAAATATATTTTTTTAACAAAGGAAATTTTAATGTTACAAGCACTCTTAGGACTAACAGAAAAAACTGCTAAAAATACTTTTCAAACTTCCGTAAAACCTGATGATTCATGATGGATCAAATCCATCAGAGTGTCATCTGAGCACATGCTTCATTGAAAGGGATAAGACTCAAGGAAAATCTGACCTTTAACAGTAACAGGAGTTAACATGGTCAAAATAATACATTTGCTTACATTTAAATAGTGACAAAGAAATAGTGCACATATATTGAATGTTTAAGGTGAACATTTCCTTTCCTTGTTTTAAATTTTTCAGAATTCTAAAATGTTCTATTAATTTTTCCAATTTAAAATAGGAAAAAAAATCCCAGACTTTCAGTGTAGTCTCAGACTTTTAGAACCCACTGTATATAAGGCAAAATGTATCTAAAAAAATATGCAATGTATAGTCATCACCTTTGCATATCCATCTACATTTTGCCATGCCTACAGTATAGGAAACACCATCCTTGACGCACAGCAACATGAGTCTATAGTATAGTGTTCGAAGACTTGCTTAAAGATGGAAACTCCATGAATAATGAGAATCAGCGATGGAGTCTGTATCCAATCAAACACTTCTCTGCTACTGTCAGCTGGTTGCATCTGACATCCAGTTCAATTTCACTTTGTTCAGTTGAGAAATCTCATTTGCTGCCTTACAAATCTGAAGAGCGTCGAGAGATGAGCAAGGGGTAGCCACAAAAACTCCTTGTTCAAATAAATGCAAACAAGCACATATCCACAAACACAGAATCGGGTAAAATGCTTCATTTACACCGTGCATTAACATGCATTTTCGGTGATCCAATCATGATCAGATAGCATTTAACCGCATTAAAGTAAATTTAAACGCACACAGTAGGGGTTGTGATTGGATTGTAATTGGATCAGCCAGACCTACTGTGGAGGCAGTCTAGTTCAGCTTATTCTGGTGTGAGGGGGATCTATACAACATTTAATGAGTTAATGTCATCTCTTACCACAGAATTATCTCTGTCCATTCAATTCTTGCTCTCTTGATAGCTGGCTGACTTCCAACACTTTACCTAGCTAACTATCTTATTTGAGGGAATGCAATGTGTGAAGGGAATACGATGTGTCTCTCTGTTGCCGACAGGGAACCGCTTCTGTTCCTTTCAGGGTATTCAACACAAAGAGGAGGAGCGTCTTCCCACAGGCCATTCGGGCCCTCAACCAAGACAACACTAAGGACTAGAGCCTGGACTTGTTTACACAACACCCACACCTCCTACATTCCTTTAAAAAAAAATCTTCTATTCATTCATCTTCAGTAACCATTTCATCCTGTATTGCCCTGCATTTAGACATATTTATCATATATGTGGGCAATTTCAATACAAATACCTCAGCTTAATGTTGCACAGCATTATATTGCACAAATAATTGCACATTTTTGCACTTTATCCCAATTATAGTCACACTGTTGCTGCCAAACATCTTAATATCCTTATATTTTTCATCCTTTAAAAAAATACTTTTCTTTTTATAACTTTATACAAGTAAATTCTGGTCGATTCTATATTATACCACAGCACTGTTAAATTCTCGATTCTGATTGGCTGACAGACATTCTGAGGTGTGCAATTATTTTTCAGTAGTTCCAGTAAAGTAGTTCCAGTCAGGTCTTGACCACAGTACAGTTCCAAATCACTTCGTCAATTTAACTGAAATAACAGAAAAGTTAACCTACTGTCCACCACAGCACACAGTGCTAACAACAAACACAATGACAGAAATATTTTTCCAGAAATATGAAAGGAATGACTGACAACAGGCTGTTGAATTACTAGAAAAATAATGCACATCAGAGGTGGTAATGTGGCCACGAAGCGAAGCGGAGGCTTGAGCCATTGACATGCAGTTATTAGAGAGAGAGAAAAAGCAAGAAAAATGAAAGAGGGTGCAAGAGAGCACGTGTGATTGCAGTAATGGGACAGAAAAGCCAGTGAACAAATATCAATATTTATTTACTTATTCATTGTATTTTCTGCAATAATAAAAAACTAAAAACCCTGTGAACAAGTAGGCAAATTGATATTTATTTGTTTATTCGATTTTTATATTATCGACATGAAACGAAAAAAACAACATTTGTGAACTCTCTGCATATCATTGGCTCAAGCCTCCATTACTAGCTCTAATATTTCATTTTGGAATTAGCAATAAAGGCTTGAGTTGGGATGTGTAATAAATTTGTTCCACACACAAGAACATTTTAAGGACAAATACCTGACAAATGTCTTGAAATAAAACATCTGAACAATGTCTTGAGGTGTTGTAACTGTGGTATAAGCGGAATGATTGACTCCAGTCCGTTGAATTATTAGAAAATAATGCACACCCAAGGTGTAACGGCATTACCATCTCAGGGTGTACATTATTTTCTAATAATTCAATGGCCCGTGGTCAATAATTCTTACTTATGTCACGGACAGATGTAAAAGGCATTTCACTACACATCGTGCTGTGTATGGTTGTGTGTGTGACAAACAGGAGTTTATTTTGAATTTGAATATTTTCACATTGTGTGGAAGAAGGAATATCTGATGAGTATACAGATGCTTAAAAGAATCAAATACTATGTGAACATCAGATTGCTCATAAATTAATTAAATTATGAGAAAATGGTTTTTGATTTAACCAGATACTAAAGCAAAAATTTATGAATCTGGGAAATCAAAGCAATGTAGCATTTTAGTTGTTTGGAATATACTTGGATGAAATTGAAATGTCTTTAAAGAAATTGGACTGTCATATACTGTATGACCAACAGTTGTAACTGAATCAAACTACTGAATGTGTTTACAGTTAAAAAAAAAAAAAAAAAGTGTTGTCATCGATTTAGTAAACAAGAATGGATATTTGCACTTCTGTTGGTGAAGAATAACAAATACTGAAAAATGCAATTATCTATTAAGTTTTATAAATCAAAAAGATGGCACTCTAAGGTTCTATCTGATATTTTTTGTGAGTTTAAAATATTGAGACAAATGTTTGACCTTCAACAAGGTCATAACTTATTTTGTCCTTAGGATAATTCGAGACAAACTATCTTTCTTGCCTTGGGGTATTTCTGGGCCAACCACTGCCTCATATCGCTAACCTGACCCAGTCATACAGGTTTCTCCTTCACAACATCCAGAGGATCTGGCCTCTTATGTACACAGGGGCCACACATACTTATTCAGTTCTTTGTCATCTCGAGACTGGATGGCTACAACTCACTCTTGGCAGGTGTTTGTGTTTCTTGTAGCTCCCCGTATCAGAGTTAAAACATTGATGCTTGCATACAAAGCAAAAAAAGAAATCAGTGCTCACCTACATTAAAGCATTTATCACACTGCACCACATTCCCTTCGAAACACTAGCACTGCTCAACTGGACCCACCCTCCCGCAAGATACAAGGAAGACATGCATCAAAACTCTTCTCTGTCCTTGCAACCACTTGGTGGAATAAGCTTCCTGTGGCTGTATGAACTGCTGAGTCATTAGCTGTCTTTAAGTGAAGACAAAAGAGTCTTCACCAAGCACTTGAATTAACACTTTAGCTTGATGGTATTCTTAGTCCCTGACCTAGTAAGCGAGCATGAGGATATGTTTTTGATGGAGACTAAGAAGCACTAAAAGTTGCTCTGTAAGGGTGTCTCCTAAATGCTATAAATCTAAATGTGTGCTGTATTGACCCATGTCATGCACACTTTCAGGGCACTTGAACATCAGTATTTTTGGACTACTAAGTAGTGTATACAAAGCTATAATCACATTTGGCTTATATGTTTGCAAATGCTATTCCTTTGCAAGAGCTTGCAAGAACAAAGGGAAATGTATATTATCCCCTGGAATAGTGGAAAGTAAATCCTTTTTAAACGAAAAACCCTTTGTCAAAAGGATGCTGAGTCAAGTGAAGAGCTTAGAATTGCAGAATTAGATCCACTGAACTTACATGCAAACTGTACGGTGGCTCTGTGACTCAGGATAATTCCTCGGGCATTGGCAGCAGAGCACTGGTAAACGCCTGCATCTTGGTCTCGATCCAGTGTGTTGATAATCAGGTTCCCTCCAGACACATGACGCCTTTCGTCACCGTCGAGATCAATGAGTGTCCCATTCAGAGACCATCTGCGGAAATGCAAACACAATCAGCTCTCACATCTCGGGAGAATTGCACTCATGAGCATTAATCAAACACATCGATCTGATCAGCTCACCTTCATTATGCTACCAGAGCTTTGCATGAATCAAAGCTTATGTACATAACATGGAGTTTGTTGTGTACCACTCCATAATAGGTGTTACAAAAACATTAGAAAGTGGTAAAGAAAGCATACCAATGACCATTATAAGTAATGCACCAATGGTTTTAGAATCTGAATGGTAAAGACTAGCTTGGTTTATCCAACTGCTTATTTCAATGCAAGGCTGAATACTGAAACATATAACAGAATATTTGAAGATCCAAAAGACCTTGATGGCATGCTCTGTTTTCAACTTTTAAAATTGAAATAAACGTTCATAGGGCCTCCAGGATTCAGGTTTCATGTAACTACTAATTAATTTGTAGTATTTACTGAGTAACTTGATTAAAGGATTTCAAATTATATATATATATATATATATATATATATATATATATATATATATATATATATATAAAGTCACTCATTTAATGGTAATAAATGTATTTGAACAACTCACATTACAGTTATTTGTTAGTAGACATATATTTTTTTATTTGAAAAACGCCTGCACTAGTTGGCAAGTGTCATATCACAGCAAACCAGTGACTACATTTCCCATCCTGCACTCCGGCCTACAATCATGGCCGCAATGGACCGCAATTCCCAGAACACTCGCCTTCATTCTAATCACGCACACCTGTTTCCAATTCACAGCACTATCACAACCACAGTTTAAAAGGACTTCCTATGCATTCACTCTTTGTGAAGTATACACTCAGTTGCCATCTGTCTCTGTTGTTTACCAACCCTTGATTTCGTGTCTGTTTATTCTGGAGTTTTGACTTTATGTTTATGATTCATCTCTTTGCCTTGCCCTGTTTGCCTGATCGCCTGACCTCTGCCTGCTCATGATTATTGTCTTCTGCTTTATCCTTTGGACGTGTTGTTTTTTGATTAAACTGCCATACCTGCACTTGCTTCTGTCTCAGCCTCCATTATATGACAGAATACATTGCCCTAACATGGAAGCAGCAGGAGAGCAAGGAGATGTTCACGGCAGCTTATATAGGGATGTCCGGCCAACCAAGCTCTCCTCGCGCCTGTCTGACGACATGGCCAACCAAGCTCTCCTCACGCCTGAGTCTGATGACACAGCCAACCCAGCTCTCCTCGCGCCTGAGACTGACTACACAGCCAACCAAGCTCTCCTCTCGCCTGAGACTGACGACACAGCCAACCAAGCTCTCCTGGCGCCTGAGACTGACGACACGGCCAACCAAGCTCTCCTCGCGCCTGAGTCTGACAACACGGCCAACCAAGCTCTCCTCGCGCCTGAGTCTGACGACGCGGCCAACCAAGCTCTCCTCGCGCCTGAGTCTGACGACACGGCCAACCAAGTTTCTCCACCTCCCATTGCAGCCATGAGCTTGGCTTTGCTTCCCTACTCTGCCTTGGATGCCGCTACGCCAGGGATCTAACACTCCACGTCGCTCCACTTTCCTATGCCCCTGAGGACATCGCTCCACCTCCGTGATCCACTGAGGAAGTCGCTCCACACTCAAGAAAGGCCGACGAGATGGCCCACCATGTCAAGCCCCCAATCTAAAGCTGACGATACAACTTCCCAAACCTGTGTCTCGCCTAATGACCCCGGCGAACCAGCCCCAGCCTCATGTCTGCGCCTAAGCTCCTTGAGGAACCTTCTACTTGTTGGACAATGCCTGCATTGGAACCTGAGGGGCTGTGTGAACATTTTGCCCCGAGGGCCAGGACCACCGGGGGAGAGAGTGCATTTTGGTGCATTTTAGCACCCTGGGGTGGGGGTGTTCCGTCATATCACAGCAAATCAGTGACTACATTTCCCATCCTGCACTGCGGCCTACAAACATGGCCGCCAGGGACCGCAATTGCCAGAACACTAATTCACAGCACTATCACAACCACAGTTTAAAAGGACTTCCTATGCATTCACTCTTTGCAAAGTATACACTCAGTTGCCATTTATCTCTGTTGTTTATCAAGCCTTGATTTCGTGTCTGTTTATTCTGGAGTTTTGACTTTGCTCACGTTTACGACTTCATCTCTTCATCTGCCTTGCCCTGTTTGTGCTGTTTGCCTGATCGCCTGACCTCTGCCTGCTCATGATTATTGTCTTCTGCCTTATCCTTTGGACGTGTTGTTGATTAAACTGCCATACCTGCACTTGCTTCCATCTCAGCCTCCATTAGTTTTCAATATTTTAAATGTTGTTATACCACAACATTGTTGGTTTGATAGTAGTGTTGGTTGTAATTCAAATCACAGATTCAAACAATTTAACAATACTAGACAAATAATAAACATGCTGTTATTTAACAAATAAAAATTAATAATCACTTACATGGTGAATCTTTCTGGAAGGAGAAGTTTATTTAACATTTATGGAATGAGTCTCCGGTGTCAGTGCATTGGAACAGTTAGAGATAAATGTGTTCCTTTCAATTTTGTCTGCCACAGGTGAGTCTTCAGGACAGAGACTTTTTGTGGTTTCTCTGTAACATGACAAGTTGAATCACACCTTGAAAGGAAATTCTCTTATATCATGTACTCTCTTATATTATGAACTGCTATCAAATACCTATGATGAATGTAATCATTTAATTATCTTGTTTTCATTTAATTACCTCTTTAAATAAGCTGATGAACTGCTATCCTTGATGATATTATTATGTATTTCCATGTCAACATGACACAGGACTTATTTTGTATTATGACTATGTGCTGTGTGTTATGTTTAAATCTGTCTGACACCTGGACCAGTAGAAACCGTCCACGCACTTCTTCTTATCAATGTGTATAAATACTCTTAGTTTGCATGAATAAACTCAGATGTCTATTTGAGCATGCATGTGTCCATCCGTGTGTGTTCACTTAGGCTCCCCAAATCGAAACACTCTGAGGCAAATCACACTTTCTAGCTCATAGCCGCACAGAACTAAAAGTTAATAGAAGTAACTGTAGAACAGGCTGGAAGGCATGACGGAAGATCTGACAGGCATAATCTGAGATTCCTGGGATACATGGAAATCTAACACACCTCTTCGCCATTTATTACATTGATTAATTATTCCTTATGTGTTTAAACTTTAAGCATGAAATCAAAACATACTGTATATGCCAATATCAACTGACTTGTTTTACATAGTGATAGTGGCTTAGTGCTACTGTCTGAAAGATTTTTGGGCTACAATAGCAAAGCCTAGCCATGCAACATTATTTGGGACTAGAATACACTGAAGGATGAGTGAATAATTCTTTCATCCTGGAAGGAAAAACCTCAAAGAATGTTCCACCAGATAAGGAATACTTTCCAGAGAGTATAGGAACATGCTGTGTCAAAAAAACACGCAAAGCTACACAAGGCTACACTTGCAAGGAACGCTGCACAAGCTCTGTTGGCTAAAAACCCAGGGGCATGGATTTTCGGGTACACTACATTTGCCGATCCTACAAGATTGCCCAATATGATGCTAGAATAGTCTGGTTTGCTAATAAAGTACTGTGGAAACCTGTTCAAATCTGAGGCTTGAGTGCTATAGGTGAGAAAAAGACCTTAAAACTAACATGAAAAATATGATAAAAAAATAATAAGGTTCAAGAGGGTGTTGAAGGATCAAGACATACCACTTACTTCACCTGAGAAATTGTAGGAATTATGAAAGTAGTTATGATTATCTGGAATTGATCAATCACATACTGATTTTGAGATTACTGAGAACTCCAGACACGTTTACAGAAACATCACACAGATGAAAATAAAACACTGGAATTCATGCAGTGTCTAGAGGATAATAATTTGATACGAACTGACATTGATTTTGACAGGCATCAGGCTGTGGGCATAACAAAAAAAATTCCTGATTGAAGCTGTGAATGTAGTTCCTCTGTAGATAGCAGCACCATGCTGTCAGAAAATCTCTAGTGACTGACGAGGGCCTTCCATTCTGGCATTAGGTATTCCTTTAAACACTGCTTGTCCAGAAGGTAAACTGAGTAATTATACAGAGCTCAATAATAGTTGACAATAATCAATGGCTTTAGATGCATGGGTCATGGCCATTAAAAATTCTCAAATACTGAAGAGAAATCCTCAAGTACGCCAAAGATAATGCTAAACCACAACAAATGTACTTCACTCAAAAGAATCCTGAGTGCTAATAACTAATTTCTTTAGAACAAGAAATGACAAGATTGGATTTTAGTCTTGGGCTGTTGAGAATGTATGACATGCTGATTGCAGGAAAAAAAATAAATGAAAGGAGGAAAAATCAATATTGTTCTTTTGCTATAGAAATCTAATGAGCAAGGAAGCAGAAGCAGAGCTTCTTTATTATACAAAGCAGTTATGACTGTCCCTGGATGGCTCTGACAGACAACAAAAGCAATGCTGTCTCTGTGTCTCATCCTGAAGCTCATCTTATTATTTCATTTTTCCACAGTGCATGCTGTGGAATCCGTTTTCGACTGATGTTTGCATTTGCTTTTAATAATGCACCTGAATGGCCAAACATGGAATGTGGTTTTCATTCTCCTTATAGAGACAAAGCTACACAATTTTGCAGAATTGTCCTCATGTAGGTCAGATGCCGGAAAAAAAAGTTCTTTAATGCTTAAATAGAAAGAAAATATATTTTTTTATTATTCTACATTAATAAAATAATGTTTTGTAATAACGTGCTCAGCCTCAGGCCTAGACATGAGCACACTTAACCATGACTAGTGGAATATTATATACTCTGTTTTATAGTCTGTTGCCTGTTAGTATATAAATAGAAAATAGCTCGTTTCTCTTAAGTGCAGCAGTTCTCTGTGAGTGTGTGAGTGGTGAGGGTTCAGTGAAAGCTCACTGAAAGTAATCGACGAGGACAGGAAGCAGATTGAAATGATAGGATGGCTGGGACTTCTCTGCAGGCTGAAAAAGCTTTACCAGGAAAAATGTGCACACTAAAGTGTGAGCATGTGCACCACACTGCAACATACACGCACGCACACACACACACACACACACACACACACACACACACACACACACACACAAGCACTAAAAACTTTCATTGTTAGTTTGAAAATATTTCGGACTACATGAAGTCAGTTCTGCAGTCACAGCACTGGGGAATTAAAAAAAATTCTCTTTGATCATTAACACTTTGATATCACTTTGCATGAAGTGGAGAGGTGTGCAAAAGACCACGCGAGAGCCCACTCAGCTAGTTTAGAGTCAGATCAGCGGCTCGTGGTAGCTCAAAGAGGCCGATCAGGGCTCATTTTCCGACGTTACTGAGGCTGGAGTTAAACGTGGCATTAAAAGCTCCCAGATGCTACTGTAGACATCACATCCTCCATCCATCATTAAGCTAGGATTTTATCATCATTAAGCTATAAGGAGTTTCCATGCTATGAGCTCAGTTAATCAGTGATTTTTCAGCTGAGCCTGCAACCCATCTACATGAACGCATTTTGAGAACTGGTACATCACCAAACAGTTTAATATAATTCACAGATTTATTATTTTGCACTTTTATTGCATCGATTTATTTACTTTCAGTATTAATAGGGTTGCCTAAACATCACTGAAGCTGAAAATGTAAATTGTAACATGTAGAACTGCTTCCTAAAAATACTGATATCATAAAACTAGCCGACCTTTTTGAATTACTGGTCAACTACTAAAAATTTGGGGGGCTTAGTTGTTAGCATGTTTGCCTCGCACCTCCTTTGTTGGGGGTTCGATTCCCACCTCCTCCCTGTGTGCATGGAGTTTGCATGCTATCCTCGTGCTTTGGGGGCTTCCTCCGGGTACTCCGGTTTCCTCCCCTAGTCCAAAGACATGCATTGTAGGCCGACTGGCATCTCTAAATTGTCCATAGTGTGTGAATGGGTGTGTTGCTGTGTGTGCGATTGTGCCCTGCAATGGGTTGGCACCCCATCCAGGGTGTCATGACCCTGTGTAGGATAAGTTGTACAGAAAATAGATGGATGGATAGTAAACATTTGTATTCATGCAACCCCTAGCATACACACACACGCACACATTAAATGCTTCAATGTTTAATAGTTAACCCTTATAAATGACCAATCATTGCTTTGTTTATCTATTCATTCTTTGACACATTCAAGCATTCACTGATTCATTTCACTAGTCGATCTCAAAGAGCACAGATGATAGAGATTTGGCAATAGAGTGCCTGGTATGTCCAAAAGTGACGAACAAGTAATTTACTTACAAAAGCGCCTATCCAAACCGTGACAAATTTATTTTCCAATGGGCCAAATTCCATGCTGCATAACAGGAGGATAGAGCCAACAAGACACTGGTTTATCTTCAGGTAATGAGACGTGTGCCGAGAGCGGGCTGATATAACCTCTTCCAAATAATTTTGATATACAATTATGAGACACTCATTGTAATCCATCCAATCATCATCACCATCATCATCATCATCATCATCATCATCATCATCATTATCATCATTACAATCATCACCATGGATGGGCATAAATATATCAAACAATAATACTAAACACCCCAAATATACTGAATCTCCATTAATTGCCAAATGTTTGAAAACATTTAACAATATATTTAAGGGACACACAAGATCACTCGGGTACCTTAATTAAGGTAATAATAGTGTCCTGGTGGATGGTAGCCAACATTAAGTCTAGATATCTTTTAGATACCACACTGTGGTCTTCACTAAACCATGAAGAGTCAGAGGAAAGTGTTTAATATGACCAGATCACAGCAGCTAAAACTGATCATCTGAACTGATCTGATCAACTGAAATCTTTTAAGCACAATAAACATCTAGTAAAGGAAAATAAAGAAGGACCGTACAGTGGGTTTTTGCTATCTGCTGGAGTCAGATCTCTCATATCTCTCATCGCTATCTCTTCCTCAATGATTTAGAGGCATAGTTGTGCTGCTCAGGAACTGTTCAGAAGGTGCTGGCCTTGATAAGTCTTTAATAGGGAGTTAGGGGGAAAAATTTAGCTATAGAGCAGCTCTGGGGTGTGTCTTTTTATGTCTATTTTTTTTTTCACATGAGAATCTGTTTATGAAATATATACACTATAGTAGTTTGTATTTCAGATATGTGTATCAGAAATACTGCCCATTGCTGATCATCATCATTATCACTGTTGTTATATTCATACAGCATTATTTCAACGTCCAAAACCTGTTATAATTAATAAATAAATACATAAATAAATAAATCCCACAGATAATACCGACATGCTGTATAATACAAGTAGAATTATCTTTTAACTAAAATGTTTGGTGGCAGGAACTAAAGACAAACATAAACCAGAAAGCACCAAATGCAGGAAACAAAAAGGACAGAGCACTGCTAACGAGCACTGGCACAAGCACACCTCTGACTCTTTGTGTGTTATTTCTGAATTTTTAACAACTGAGTGATCAGCCCACTTTCTAATGATTTACTTATCCATAAACCTGCTTTCAAGTTACAAAAGGTCCAGATGCAATTTCTCTGGTTCTAAGACTAACTATACAGCTGGAATTGTATATTAATTAATAGGCGAAGTTAACACTCTGAAGTCAACATAAAACATAAAATATAAACATAAACAGAACAAGCTTAATTATGTTGCCGTAAAATGCTTTTCTATTTTATCTTGTAAACATCTCCTATTATCTTCATGCTTTTATTAGCTTATTGCCCCATGCAGCCCAGTCATGAAGGCTCTCCTGTTTTAAACCTCTTTGACTCAGGAGGATTGTGAGGATAAGGGACTCTGCAGCACCTGGGTTAGTCACAATGAACTCTGGCTGACCTTCAAAGCTGCATAAAGCACAGTATTCACCTTACAGCCCAAGAATCTCCATCTAACACCATCTGCCTGCAAGACCTCCATTCATTGTTCATGAATGGATCAAATGAACAGTTTTCAACTCATAATCAATTAAGAATCAGTTACGGTGCCAATGTACAGCTGCTGCAGGCAACATCAAATCCTTTTCAAATTATGTCTACAACATGCTGAACAAACATGCATTCAATTTGCCCAAAAGTGCTATATGAAGGCCTCATACATCACAATTTTGTCTCAAAGCCAGCTCTAAGTTCCAAGTTTATTGAGTTTCTAGAGTCTTTCTAGATTTGTGAGTCACGCCAAAAAGCTCCACTCTGACTCAACACTATGTTCGCAGCTCTGCAGAAAAGTGAGACAGAGGGGGGAAAAAACCCTTTTGGCATGGTGCTATTCTCTGAGTTGATGCCAGCTTCACTGGAATAGGAGAAGGCTTCAAACCTCTAAAAGGAAAAGTCACATAAGCTTCTTCTTCTATTTTTTCCCTAGCTGCTGTTGGATCAGAGATTTCCTTGACTCAACATTAGCTCCCCCTCTGTTCCATCAATACTGCCACACATTAGCAAGACTGATGATGACTTCACCTGTTGGATGCACGCTGTTCAGTTTCAACGTAGATGAATGATGTTTTGGCGTTCAGAACAGCAGATCTTGTAAAAACCGATCAGTACCTAATTGCAGAAGACTTTATAAGAACTCCAGATGTTAGATTTGAGCATCTGGGTATGTGCTGAATGAAGTGTCTTTGTCAGAGCCGGGATGGTAATGCAGGTGTATGACTCGTTCGTTTAAATCAAACACTTACATTGCCGACTTCAGAGTAATCCATGTCTTGACACATTCACCTTTGCTCTTTCCCTCCACTCTGAAATGAATCATGACTTAAAGACCGCAAGGTTTACAGTAGGAAAGAGCTGACACTAGTGTAACATTTCCTGCTTTTTTTAGTTAATTTATAACAATTATTTAAATTATAGACATTATACTTTTATACAGAGATCATCATACATATCTATATTTATCCATATCGTCAGTGAGTGCTGTACAATTTCATCCATCCAACCATCCATCCATTTTCTGTACCACGTATCCTACACAGAGTCATGGGGAGACTGGAGCCTATCCTCGGGGCACAAGGCAGGGGACACCTTGGGTAGGATGCCAATCCATCACAGGGCACAATCACACACCCACACTCAGACACTACAGACAATTTGGAAATGACAAATCAGCCTACAGCGCATGTCTTTGGACTGAGTGAGGAAACCAGAGTACCCAAAGGAAACCCCTGAAGCACGGGGAGAACATACATAATCCACGCACCTATGGCGGTGGTGGGAATCAAACCTCCAACCCTGGAGGTGTGAGGAAAACGTGCTAAACACTAAGCCAGCATTCCCCCAAGTGTACAATTTCACTGAAACAAGGAGTCCCAAGCTACTGCACTGTATGAGCAAAATGGCACAACATTGCATAAAAGTTTGAGGGTCAATTATAACACCACTCAATGCTGTAAACATACATGTATGTCAGGGGGAAAAAACTATGTTAAAATGTCATACATTTATTACTACATGTAATATACCTTTGAGAGTAGCTGTTCCACCTAATCTGTTCGCACACTTCTTATGATGCTCCCACTCAGTAAAAATAAAATAAAATCCATGCAGAATGGTGACACAAAAATGTTAGTTAATTAGAGTACAGTAATTGGCATATAATTGCAGTCCAGTTCAGACCAGGCACAGGTACACTTGACCCTCATAACAGCATTGTGTTTTTCTTTCTTTCTTTTTTTTGAAAGCCCAAACAGGAATGCACACCAAAACAGAAACAGTCCTGCTGCCACCCAAATTCAGTCCTATCAACAAATAATGCTAGTTAGCTACATTAGCTGTCAGCGTAGCAAGTCATGTTAATTGTTCAACACCTCTGACAATCACAATTCTCAATGCTGCTGAGAATTGTCTTCCCAGGTTAGCTGGCTAATGCTAACCAGGCAGGGAAGAGCAGCCACATTCTGTTCAGCTCAAGGGACATTTCTGTTCAAATGGCAGAAATGTCTGCCAAATAGAAATAGTTTTGCTCAGCAAGAAAAAAATAGAGGGAACACATATAAACACAGCTGTAGCAGATGACTTTCTCTGTTCGGCGTTATGACGTTTAATGTCCCCGACAAATTCTGTAGTTCAATTTAGCCACTTGTTAGCAACTGTCTTTTTCAAGACATGTAAAAGCTTTACAAAATCACAAGTGATGTATTACTGATGTATTTTATGTAGCAGAATAAAACGTGAAAATATCGTGAGCTTGTATTAACCACAGACCTTATTTCAAGCATTTAACCAAAAACCCATTCAAAAAAATCCATTGACTTTGATACGATGGAACCGGAAGTGCAAAAATGCTAACTAATTTCTGGGTTTTAGCACTCTATTAGGACTAAGTAATTACAGTAGATCACTGGATGCCCATTATATACATGCGGAGAAGCTAACACAGCAATAGGCAATTTAACCATGTTGCAGATAGGGAAAGCAAGTGTGCCTGCTATCCCATAGAATCTTAGAATTTTAGTACATGCAATAGCTAACATTGTTCACATTGCAGACTATGGCGCAACATGACCAGGTTTGTTCCTGAGTCTGCAAAAGTCTCTTCCTTTTGCTGAATTTGCAGAAGCAACTGCATCCTATTCAGTCGCCGTGTTTACAAGAAGTTCATGAATAAATCAAAGGATTTCTAATTAAAGTGCATAATCTAAATAATTCTGTCTGTTTGAAGAGTAGCAGACAGCTTTTGCACTTGTTTTCCTTTGTTTCATGTGGTGCTGGGTGTGTAACTGATTAGCTCCTAACACTCCTCATCTCACACAACGAATATAATGATACCCCCTGCTGTTGACCTAGCATTGTGTTCTCCAATGAATAAAGACAAATATGTCTATTTAACAAAATATCACTTGCAAGGTTATTGTCCCTTTCCTGTGCCCATCCCCCAAGCACTTACTTGAGGATTTGCATGATGCTGACCCAAGCTCGGAAACACAATCTGCCATGCAGCCAGTCCCGGCTGCTATTTTCAGTCCAGATATCAGTCCAGAGACTAAGCGGGACAGTATCTTGGAAATCTTGAGCACAAATTAGTCATTTACATTCCTTTCTGTTTCCAAAGCATTTTTTTTCTGTCCTACTGCAATGTAAGTGTGTACAGTATTACTCTCATGGAAATGCTAGTAAATCAAGCTTGTTGCTTGCTAGTATCTGAAGCTCCTGCAGAGGTTTGCACATGCCAGGAAAATAACAAGTCTCTAGCTCTAAGGGTGTTTCTGGGTTTAAGTAACCTGTGTAGTACCAAGGTTCAGCCATTTAGTGTACAAGGTTGATGATGATGACCTTGACATCCAGTGCAGCATAGAAGAGTTTGCAAAATTTGGGCCATGAGCACTTGTCCATACAGTGGGTTACTGTATTTCTGTTGAGACAAACAAACTGCCTCTTCCTCTCCAAAATCAATAGCAATCAGCACTATTAGTCTCCCATTCAATCCCCCCCCCATGGAAAGCGTTGCCAATTTGCCAATACCATCAGTGTGACAGGATCACAGAAGCAGTGCACAGTGTGCTAGAGAAAACTATTACCTGTACTGTGGAAGAGGAATGCCTGAGGCCTCACATGCTAGGATAGCCTCCTGCTTTGGAGAGTAGATAGGGAGAATCAGGTCACTGGGCTCTGTTCTCCACCTCGGACCATGAAACAGTGCATCTTCTGCATAAGCTGGTGAGAAGAGAAGAAAAAATCAGAGCATCAGTGATAGCTTTACCTCAAAAACTCTGCTTAATATTTGAAAGAGTTTTATGTAAGTTTTATGCTACATTTTTTATGTAACTCTGCTGAGATCAAATTCTAACTCGCCAACCTTAATAGTATGACTTTACTACTAATACTGTAAATTATTTTGTGTGTGGTGATACAGAGGTGTCTCAGGGTTGCCAGAAAAGTACTAGAAAAAGATTTACAATAAACATCGGTAAACATATTTATAGTGAAATACTGTAATATCTTACATAGTACAAAATACAAAATCCAGTACATTTGCTCATTAGGCTGATGCTTTTAAAGAAACATGACATACAATGCAGAATACAACTGAGGTTAAGGGTCTTGATCACAGACCCAGCCATGGCAGTTTGGTGGTGCTGAGGTTTGAGCTTAAATAAGTTACATTGAGTCAACAACTTCTACCACTTAATTCACTAAATGATTGCATTGACTCAGTGCAAGTTAGTTAAGCTAGTTATGGTGGTTCAGTGGCTTTGAGTTATAGCGCAGAAGGTTGTCTGTTCAAATCCCAGCACTGCCAAGCTGCCATGGTTGTATCCTTGAGTAAGACCCTTAACCTTCAGCACAGTTGTATCCTGCATTGTATGTCACATTTCTTTAAAAGTATCAGTGAAATGAGCAAATGTATTGGATTATGTTTTGTTTAATACTATGTAAGATATTAAGGTACTTTACTCTAAACATGTTCACAATTTTTACAGTACTTTATTGGCAACCCTGTTGCCGGTAAATTACTGTAAAATATACAGTCAAAGCTGTTGTGCACACACTTACTATAATTGGGATATACATTAATTCCTCTATTCTCTGATTAAGGAAGAAATAACAGTTATTTTGATTACTGTACAGTATATACAGTACTAAAAGGCATCTGTCCATAACACAAATTATGTATACATTATTTTTATATATAGAGAAAGTTACAATTTACTATTAAACAGTTCATTCAAAACTCCATTCAGCACACCTCCCTGGCAGTTCTGTATAGTTTGAATCTACTTGAGTTAGAGGCTTTTTACTCCACCTATATACAGTGAGGGGAAATAAGTATTCAGACACTTTGGTTTTGTTATTCAATATACCTACAATGCATATATCCACTTCAAATTTACAGACATAATGTAGTTGGTTGGGAATCTTTCACATAGCAAGTAGCAATAATGATGAAGGTGAAGGAGCTCCCTGAAGTTCTCCAGGGAAAACATTAAATGACACTCAAATAAAAAAAGCTACAGAGCCATAGCAAAGTCCTTAAACATCTCTTTCATTATAATTGGTTGGATAATATGCAAATGGAAAGTTCAGGGAGACACAACTAATCATGCAACTAATTTACAGCAGTCACTTAAAAAGAGTTGCAGGTTGACCTGAAAGCAGCAGGAACAACAGTTACGCACAGAACAATAAACAATGAACTGCACCACAATCATCTCCATCCCTACAGCCCACGCAAAACTCTGCTGCTAAAAAAGAAGCACAGACATATGTATCTAAAAGCATTTATACAAATCAGAACTCTGTTGGAACAATATACTCTGGTCAGATAGAACAAACTACTCTGGTCGAAAATAGAAATCTTTGGCAAATTCAGATCAATTTAGCATCATTATATAAAGCTGATTTTCTGTCAACGGTACCAAGGCATTACACATCATCAAACGAACCAAAAATTGAGGGAAGTAGTGGGACCTATTAGAGGAGAATTTATTCTCATTAACCAATAAACTGAATCTGGGGAGAAGATGGATGTATCACCATGACAACGACTCAAAACATAGACCCAAAATAATTCAAGAGGGCCTTTCATGGCCTAGCCAGTCTCCTGACTTGAAAATGTATGGATGATTTTGAAATTGCAGCTTGTCAGAGGGACTCATGAAAGATTAGTGAATTGAAGACAATTTGTCAAGAGAAATGGGTCAGAATTTAAACCATAATGCTGCAAAAAGCTTATTACTTCTTACTGTGGACATCTCCAAGCTGTAATTGCATCAAACAGCTTTTGCAATAAAGTACTAATTTTGGTGTCTGAATACTTTTTTCTATCAATTTTGTATTTTAAACATATTTTTATGCTCATGAACAAATACCTTTTTGTTCATATTTATGCGTACAAAGTCCAAAGACATTATGTGAAGTTGCTACATGCACTGGAAGCATATTAAAAAACAAAAAGAAAAAGTGTCCGAATACTTATTTCTTCTCACTGTAGATAATAGTTTAGTGCATATAGTCCCAGTTTTCAGAAGCCAGAAATGACTTAAAAGTTGGGAAGAATCATAGCGCAATACAAAGAATTAACAAGAGCAAGAGCTGTTGTTAAAGAAACAACTTCATGTAATATCAGATGTGCCAGAAGGGTATTGACCTAACTGGAAGCAAACAATAAAAATAAATAAACCTGCGTAAATCTCTTTGCCTATTTAGTTAGGTAAATTATGGCTCTTTAATTAAGCAGTAACTACATGGGTCACTGGACAAATGACCTTCCCTAAAGTGGTTTATCCATACTGATTTATTCTTCACATGTGTTTGTCTCAGTTCTGCAGTATCCCTGCCCAGGAACACACAGCTACATTAAGACCTGAGCTGTTTTGTAAATTTATCAGTTAAATTACAGACAAATGAAAATCTTTACAATTCAGTTCAATAGTGGACTTGCGTAAGGAGAAGTAAAGTGAAATTATTCATTCATTCATGGATTTAGATCATAGGGAACACTGGGCAGGAGAAGGGACTCCAGTCCAGACTATGCACACACTCATTTACACCTAAGGGGCAATTTAGCATAGTCAATCCACCAAAATTAGGAATTTAAAAGAAATTCACGCAGACAAAGGGAAGAAAATGAAAAACTAGGATAACTCAAACTCAGGATGGAATTGTGAGCTGTGAGGTGACAGATCCTTCCATTACAGTACCATGTTGCCCGGCTAAAATGATTGCTCTGAATGAAAGAAAAGGTTAGTTAATAGTCTTTAGCAAATTTTAAGTTGAAAGTCCTTCAATTAAGAGTTATTCTGTGTACTATAAATGTAAAGTCTGTAAGAGTTGCTTAGTATGTCAAGTAGTGCTACACAGATCATCTTCAGCAGAGCTCAGAGGCATGACATGCACTGACAGGATTTTGTTACTGAAATCTCTTCTTTCATCAGACTTGTCAAGCCCCATCTGTGAGTCATGTCTGCCTCTGCACTACCTGGCTGAAGTGATTTAATTTTCTGACACTTTCTTATTTTTTTTCCTACTAAAGTGAACAGGTATTGTTTGAAGGGGTTTGCACTCGGTTACCATAAAAATTTAATTCAATTCACATTAAATTTGACCTTTGCTTTAAAGCATTAAGCTCAGATGCAAAAAATACAAAATAAATAAATAAAAGAGAGAAAATGAAATTCACTGGAAGTCCCAGGAGTGCAGAGGGTAGTACAGAGATAGTGCTTTCTGAGGAGATATGGACACAGTTCCATCCAAAGGTTCCAGATAATCATCTCTGACAAGCACATAACCATTGATAGGACTCAAGATCCAGTGAAAACCTGCGAGCCTGAATGTAAAAGGCCTCTGAATAATTATCTGAAGGGGAATGCTTAAAATAAAAAATAAAAAAACAATGGATCATTCAGAAAGCTCCCCATCTTGCACTAGTGTTAAGTGCTCTAGCTTAGGTAGCAAGCATGCATGTGTCCTGGGTATGTGGCTTTGTTATGGCATAATTCTCAAATAAGTCAGTAAAACTCCATACATATGCGACAAGTCACGATAACTCGTGTTAGCCACCCCATTTCATTCAGAATGTTCTTGAGAGCTTTATCTGAAAGCTACATATACCTGAAGAGAATATTTTCTGAAACCATATTCCACTGTAGAGGTAAATTGAGTCATGGCACCACTACATCTTAATCCCATTCAATGTATCTTCAAACAGAACCTGTTTATCTTCAAACACGAGTAGACAGGTTTAGATTGTATTTCAGATTTCTCTACAATTACAGTAAACAGACTTACATGACACAACATGAACACTGAATCTAAAATGAATATGGAAAACAAGAGAAGAAATGGAGGTTTGGAATAAAATGACGCATGAGACATTTTACCTGCAAGGCAGTCAGTGACTGATAGCAGCACTATCCATTTCCATAGTAACGTCATCTTCAGTTGCCAAGGGCAAATATGAATCTCATCCAATTGCTTGTGAATGGTATAGTTTTCCCTCTTAAATCAAGATGTATAATCTGTGGGAAAAGTAATTAAAGAAATAATGAAAATGAGACATTTTGGGCCAAATGTGACAGGCTTTTTTTTTTTAAACTTTGGGTTACAGACACATTAATGATTACACTTTTGTTGCAGTAATCACCTTCAATCTAGAAATAAATGTGGCTAAAAGCATCCATTCATCCATCCATTTTCTGTATCACTTATCCTTACTAGGTTACGGGAACCTGGAGCTTATTCCAGGAGGCATGGGGAACAAAAAATATCAACAAGATAAATAATCAACAAGCCTCTCTTTTCACTGAATAAGTGCTTTAAATATTTAAAAGGTTTTAGCGTGTAAGTAGATGGACTCAGAAAGTGATGTGTAATTATGGCATTTGTATTGTGAACTACTCATAAGTGTTCTTTAAAATGCTCCAGCGGAACCATTTAACCTTTGGTTCATAGAAAACATATCCAGTACAGTTCAGCTCAATTTAAACTATGTGCAGCTTGTTAAGCTGAAAAAAGATTAAACATCAGCTTGCCTCATTGCTATAATAACTCATTAACCTCAAAAACTATTTTCCCTCACATATAAATAGGAACTGTCAGCCTCTATACAGACACTTTTCCACTGGCTCTCAGAGATGTACACAAATATATGCTAATTATAGTATCCTTTTCACCCTATTTTTTTTTTCTCAGAGACCTTCCAGGAAGCCTGCTGAAGTATGTTAGGCATTAAGAAAGACTGGAAGCATGCCAAGCCTGAGATTGAGCCGGAATCGCAAATCCTGCCGTACGGAAGACAGCTGCTAAAAATGCTCTCGATAATAAGCTCTCAATAAATAAACACATTATTATGGCCACCATGCCCTAGATTGCTAAATGTTGTATGGTAGAATTATGTTTAGAGCAACTTTAGCATTGGAATTACGGTGGCCCATGAATGCAAAACACATCAACAAACTGAAAATGTAATAGCAAATCAGAGAACACAACACCAAAATAGAAAAACACAACAACAAATCAGAAAACACACCAATATTAACTACAGCATATAACTATATTAACTATATACAGTATACACTAATACTAACTAATATCAACCAATATTAACTGTAATTACAGTATATATGTGATTGGTTACAGTGACTCTGAAATAAAAAAGAAATATGAGCCTAAATAAATCTATTTATGCTTTTATTTGTGCTTATTTTTTATCAAGGGCATTCATATGAAATTATATTAGCTATGCTGTTAACACTGTATGTCATTAATATGCAACTCAGTGTCACGCAAAAATTAAAAAATAAAAAATAAAAATTCAATGTGTCCAAATTGTTGTCCAAAATGCAATGTATGCACCTTCTATAATTTTGGGCACAAGTATATGTTGCATAGCAATATTGCAGAGCTTTCACTCAAATGACGTATGTATCTTTGTATTAAATCATTTTTGCTAGGCTAACTAGATAAAAGATGTTCTGCACCACTGTATATTCTTTTCTAGGCTCAGTAAAGTGATTACAGTGTAAGAAAAGATCAGGATGCATCACTTGATTTTGGATGAGGAGTTATAACAGCACCAACAGCTGATATAATAAAGACATCATACAACCTTAGGAATGCATCACAGATTTTTGGGTCTTTTTAAAGCATAAAGACTGACTAGGAAGGGCACAGAACATTGTTATTGCTTGCCAATAATGACCACATTTCTGGTGTTATAATCTGGAGAAAACATTAAACCTTTTGATTCCATTCAGTCTTTCAGACAAGCACACCTTTCCTTGACATGAGATGAATAGTTCCATTGTGTTTAAAATTGTCACATCTTACACATAACTACATGTGCACACACTCTGTTCTTTGGCTCTGATTCAAACAAAGGCCTCTCTTGTCTTCAACTAGCTGTGCCTCCTAACCTCATGAATAAAGATGAAGAGCAGGCATGATCTGCTGTCAGTGGATAGTTTGGCATACACTTTGCAGACCTTGTGAGCTCCTGATGTAATTGTCTCTGGGAGGATTTGGCTGGTGTCTTAAGGTTTGGAGACATATTTTTCCACTGGATTAACTCTCATACTGGAGTACTTTCTCAACAGTGAGGGCAAAGTGAATTAGCAGAGTCGTTCAACTGCTGTTGCTAACTACATTTACATATTTAGCCTAATAATCACTCAACAATCCACCTAGTAAAAATAAAAATTTTATGTATGCACCACAGTTGGAGTAAAAATCCAAAACAGCAGATCTTGTGGGGTGTTCCCGGTATGCAGTGGTTAGTACCTATCAAAAGTGGTCCAAGGAAAGACAACCGGTGGATTGGTGACAGGTTCATGAGTGCCCAAGGCTCACTGATGCGTGTGGGTAGTGAAGGTTAGCCCGTCTGGTCTGATCCCACAGAAGAGCTACTATAGCACAAATTGCTGAAAAGTTCATGCTGGCACACAGTACATAGCAGCTTGCTGCGTATGGGCCTGAGTAGCTGCAGACCAGTCAGCGTGCCCATGTTGACCCCTGTCAACCGCAGAAAGAGCCTACAATAGGCATGTGAGCATCAGAACTGGACCATAAAGAAATGGAAAACGGTTTCCTGGTCTGATGAATCACATTTTCTTTTGCATCATGTGGATGGCTAGATGCGTGTGTATCGTTTACCTGGGGAAAAGATGGCCCCAGGATGCACTATGGGAAAAAGGCAAGCCGGCAGAGGCTGTGTGATGCTAGGAAACTTTGGGCCCTGACATTCATGTGGATGTTACTTTGACACAAACCATCTACCATAACATTGTTGCAGCCCAAGTACACTCCTAGGCGATGGTATTCCCTAAAGGCAGTGGTCTCTTTCAGCAGGATAATACATCATGCCACACTGCAAAAATTGTTTATGAATTGTTTGAGAAAGATGACAATGAGTTCAAGGTGTTGCCTTTGCCTCAAAATTTCCCAGATTTCTATCAGATCGAGCATCTGTGGGATGTGCTGGATGCTGGACAAACAGTCTGATCTGCGGCTAACGTCTCGGTGCCAAATACCACAGCACACCTTCAGAGGGCTTGTGGAATCCATGCCTTGATGGGTCAGAGCTGTTTTGGCAACACAAGGAGAACCTACACAATATTAGGTAGGTGGTTTTAATGTTATGGCTGATCGGTGTAAAAGAATTGTTAGTTTGGATGAACCTGATGGCATCTGGGGGCATCAAACTAATATTTTGAGGCAGATGCAGGGTGCAAACTGACCTCAATAAAGTTGGCTCAGTGTTGAATATTTACCAGACATTCAGTGAGGATGCAGAACTTATGTAATGGATGTTATGGATGCAGCACACAGTAAAAAAAAAAAAAAAGGGGGGGGGGGGGGGGTTTAATAAAATCTTGTATTTCTTGTGCAGTCAGTCCCAAATAACGGCTTTTAATGTTAGCAATACAGCAAATGATAATATGTGTACTTTGTATTATTTTTTAACAACTAGAGCATTCTTTTTTTCTGGAATGTTGGGCAAATCTGAAATGTTTTTTTTTCATATGTGAACTTTAATGCAGTCACAAACACACTCTCAAGGAATGTTTAATAATCAGACTTAGATGATGTTTTGCAGATAAGCAAATAATTTAAAACTCATTATAAAACACAAGCAGGGTGATTAGAAAGCAGAATAAGCCTACTGGACTACATTAAACATGTATACAGACTGAAATTGTCTATAGAGTTTCCATTGTAGCATACATGTAAATATTTCATTCAGAATCTGCAATCGGAAAGAATTCATTCAGATTGGAAACAATCTTTGCATGTAAACATAGCCACATGTTGTTGATACGAAATTTACTGATTAGTAATTTGGTAGAGTATGGTGAGTCCCTGTGATTTTGGCAAGGATAGCTTATTCTGACAGTATGAACTGCAGACAGGCTTGCTCATCCTAATTGGTTCATACACTTTGTCAGAACAACGGCTACCTGTGACACTTTTTCTTCCATCTTTTCTTCATCTGAAATTCAACAATAGAAATACAGTATCGGTGACACTTTCTATGAAGCCAGTGCTTATAATGAATTATAGCCCCATTGATAATTATTTATAAGCAGGTATTACTGCTTTATAAACACATTTATAAAGACACACAAAGACCTATACTTCGTTATAATAACAGTTATAGCTATATTTATATTATTGGTATAATTAATCATAAATGATACACTTGCTTTTTCAATGCCCATGCTCATAATGCATTATACACCAATTTATAAGTATTAATTAGTCAGTCTTATGGTTCCATTAATGTATTCATAAAAATGCAGCCTGCATTTTTATAATGTTAATATAGTGTAGTTATAATGACTTACTAGTAATACAGATTTATTTCTATGTCCAATAAGTGAATTATTTTATATTGTTGTTGATAGTTGTGTTGTTCTGCCTTATAAGTACTTATTGTGTTATATTATAATACATACTATTACATTATGTTATAATACAATTACTAACCTTTAAAAATGCATCATTGATGGCTTTAAGTAAAGTGAAAGCATAGGATGCAGTTTCCATAATGTAAATGTTAAGAAATCGTGAAGATGTGCTTATTATGCACATCTTTATGTAAATGTAACTACTGAACAATAATGGTTTTAATAATGTAATGAAAAAATAAATAATGTTACTTACTAGCAAAACATTGTAACATTAATTTTTTGAAGTACAATGTCAAATCGGAAGATGCATTTCCATACATATGGCTGAGGAGCGTTTAACAAGTCAAACTTTCTAGTCAAACAAATACTTATAATACAAATACAAACAAACAAATTCCTGACATCAAGAAATGCCTGAGATGAACATTAAGAACAAGTGGCTAACACTCTGTGTCTCAGAAGGTGCTGGCTGTTGGCCAAAATTCTCCATCAATTTTCATCTGGGAGATTGTCTCTTTGATGGCACTGCTGATTGCAGCAGGACATCTATCAGTAAATGAGGAGAGCTTCTCCACACACTCATTCCATGGAGTGATCATGTCAAAAACCTCGGGAGCAGCTCGTTTCAGTTCATTAATATGATTTGTTGCTTTAATGTGTTTTTTCATTATCTTATTAAAAAATTATTGTTCAGTAGTAACATTGTGTGTGCAGTGTCATGATAGCCGCTCACACTAGGATAAGCATGCGTATTTTTGTCACCCACCGCTGCAAATACGGGCAGGAACAGGATATGACATCATCCGTCAAAACCAGGCAGACTCTCTTTTTAAGTTGTTTTTATTATCTTTCAAAGCTAAGTTATCGCAATACTGCTGAAATTAGTGCTTCCATTTTTTTTTTTTTTTTACTAAAAAGGTCACGCAGTGATATCGCGATCATCTATTGGCCACACATCTTCACGTGATACGATTATGCAGGTCAGAGTTCACCGAATTTGAACTTTCATCACGTAGCAAGCTTGCGTTCCGGTCTGCCGTTTTCGGATGCGTTTGCGCGCTAAAGCCTAGTGTGACTGCCCCATGACTCTGTGAGGAATTGGAGCGTTTTTTGGAGGAAGACAGTGTGGATTGAGTCAAGGCGCATTCCAGCATGGAGTGGACACGGTTCTTGAAGCGTACGTAAATTATGTTGCTTTCTATTTTTATTTGTTGCTTGTAGTGTGGAAATGTCTTTTTTGCAGGTAGTATGTGAATTCATTTTTGCATGTAGAATGAAACTATATTTTTCCACATGCACCATGGCAGTAATTTTTCCACATGTAGCATGGCACTGCATTTTTTATAACAATAAACAACAGCAAATGCACCAGCATGGGTTCTTTGATAACTAACTAGAAATATAGTATTATTATTGTTATTATATAAATATAAAAGCCAATTTAGCATTTACTATAGGTGATTTTGCATACTTATTGAACTTTGTATTCATGATTATTTTGTTACAGCGAAGAAGAAAATGCTCCTGATCCTCCTCACACTCCTTCTGAGTCCTTCTCCCCCAACACCCACATGGAAGTTTCCACTGCAAAACTGACAGCTCCATCCACCCCCCCAGAGAAGTCACAGAAAAGGGGTCACTCATGTGTCACTCATTTGAGCCATTTGGAGGCCAGTTCTCCTGCACCTACAACACAACCTGAACAGGACAGGTGGCACAATATTAATGAGGATGATGTGCCTCCCATACAATATCACTTTTCTCCTGCCCACAGTCCTGGGGTACAGCTTGATATCCAGCAGCAGCACATTTCTCTAGAGCTGTTCTACTTTTTTTTTTTTTGGTAAAGCCACAGTCTGTGCAACAACACAAACCTGTATGCAGAGTAAAAGGAGAAGGGTATGTAGACACTGTGGAGTCTTGTAACTAGCCTGAAGATATGCAAATTCCAGGGCCTAGTCGTTTATTGTGGCCTAATAAAGCCATCAAGAGTTTGAGATTTGTGGAGAAAGAATAACCTACATCATTATCCATTCCCAACCTCTGCCCTGGCATTCTACAGATTTGAACCAATATTCCGATTCCTCAAGCGCAATATCAAAGATGGATGCAGAATGACCGGCTAAAAGGCACCACTGGCTATGATTGGCTCTTTTATGTGAAACCCACCAGGAAGCAGCTCTTATTGACATGCAGGGTATACTACCAGCCTCACCAAAACTTGGCCATCGATGAAAGAATGGTAGCCACAAGGTCTAGAATTGTGGTTTTGGGAGTGATGAAGCCATAAGTTTAGTGTGTCTGAGCCAGTGTAGCTGCAGCTGTCAGTGATGTGTCACAGGTGGCAGAGAAGAGGCCATGCTATCCACTGACAATTGTAAACACCTCAACCTCTGCTAAGAGAGACAAAGCCTCAGCTGGGATAAAACACTGTGTACTGCCTTCAAAGGAAGAAGTACAGCAAGACTATTTAGAAATGCAGGTCTTGTGATGTGTTCCTGTGTACTATATTGGACCATCTTTGTTTCACTGAGTTGGGATGCTGTCAAGGACAGCCAAACTCAATGATGCGCACTAGACCTTGACTCTTTTTTTTTTTATTACTCAGTTTTTTTGCACTTTTGTTCATGTTTAACATGTACTAGTTTATATTTTGCACTTTCATATTTGTTGTAAATAGTTATTTTTGCCTCATAAAATCCAATCCCACGTCCATGGTGGAAACAGCCTTTATTACATATGTGACAGTGCTAACAGGGCTCTGGTGCTGATTTCAGTGAAGGTTAAATGAGTAAAGGTTAAAAAAATTTATTTGTGAAATTGCATATTTTGCAGCTAAGAGTTTCATGCTTTGAATTTTGTACTATTTGGATAAATGTTCTATTTGTGTAATAAGTTCATGTTCATGATTTCTTAACATTTGCATTATGGAAACTGCATCATATGCTTTCACTTTACTTAAAGCCATCAATGATGCATTTATAAAGGTTAGTAATTGTAGTATAACTCACAATAAGTATTTATAAGGCAACACAATAATATAAAATAATTCACTAATTGGACATAGAAATAGATCTGTATTACTAATCAGGCTGCATAAAAATGCAGGCTGCATTTTTATGAATACATTAATGGAATCATAAGATGGACTAATTAATACTTATAAATTGGTGTATAATGCATTATGAGTATGGGCACTGAAAAAGCAAGTGTATCACTTATAAGTAATTATAACAATAATATAAATATAGCTATAACTGTTATTATAACAAAGTATAGATCTTTATGTTTCTTTATAAATGTGTTTATAGAGCAGTAATACTCGCTTATAAATAGTTATAAATGGGACTATAATTCATTATAAGCATGGGCTTCATAGAAAGTGTTACCGATTTTTCTCATTTGTGATAAATGTTTTAGCCCTAATTCTAAGAGTGAATTTTGAAACAAGGACAGTGTTGATAATGACCTGTCAGGAAGGCAAACTAGAGAGTTCCATTCTGAATGTTTATGAGTAAAAAGTCACAAACTGTGCACTGTAATTACAACCAATCTCTCATGTCTTCATACGAACAGTGTGCTATTATTGGACATTGAGAAGCAGAACGATATGCTCAATATTGCACTTCCAAACATAATCAGGCGGTCTGGCTTCACCTCTGTAACAGTCTTATCTAATGAACCTTGCCGGAGTAAATCAGAGGACTTGTGGCACATACTTGGCCAACAGTCACTTATCTAATGAAGAAAAAAAATTAAACAATCATTTGCCATAATAAGTGGTATGTATATTGCCTGCACCATCTCATTTTTAAAATACACTGAAGCATAAATGTGCTACATTATATCAGTGAAGCATTATCATACAAAGATGTGTTCAAGCTCAGCCAACATCTGATGCTGGAATTTATATGCTTGTCATTTGATTTTGCAGTTAATAGAGCAGATGCTTCTGGATGAGTATTACTGGCCAGAAACAGAAAAGCTTATCTACAACATTCACTCAAACCTATAGGCATCAGGCAAAGATGAAAGATACAAGAATCTATTCCATATTTTGCAGTTTACAACTTCAATTTAATGCTGTATGCTGAAATATATGGCTTGTCAGATTGGTCTGTGTAAATGCTCTCATATATCATATGAACTCATTTGCCTCAAAATTTAAAAAAAAAAAAAAAAAAGGTGTACATAAATTGCTTGGTATTTAATGGTTAGAAGTGTACAAGAAAAGCCCATTACACAGTGTGTAGTGGAAATATTGTGCTCAGAATGGATTTTTGTGTTCGTGTCAGCCACGTTGTTGTGTAATGCAGCGAGGCAGCACTGAAATCGTTTAAGTAATTGCTCGTCTATCATGATGTGCGTTGACCATGGCATCTCCAGACTGGAGGGTACATCAAGCAAGAATAGGAAAACATAATCAGAACGATGTAGTATGTATATCACAGAAAAATATATATATATAGTAGTGTCCTATAATGTTGTCAATTCCAGTCTATCAGTCAAAGGTGGTGTAGCTCAAGCAGTAAAGTGAGAATGGGCATGTTTGTAATCTTTTAGCAGAACAGTGTTAATGAACTGCCTGCATTCATTCATCTTCAGTAAGCGCTTTATACTAGTGTGGTTCACAGTCAATCTGAAGCCTATCCTGAACACTGGGCGCGAGGCAGGAATACATTCTGTATGGGATGCAATTCCATTGCAAGGTAGCACACACACACACACACACACACACACACACACAGAATTTAGCATAACCAGTTCCAATGCACATACTTTAAATTCCAAAATATTAATAAATAACATATTCACTGATTTTTTTTTTTTTTGCATATTTTTACCATGGGAGTATTCATTGTAGGATATTTGTCTTTTTCACTGATCAAACTCTGTAGCAGAAGGATATTTGCCTTTTTTCTGATTTCATTTTCATTTATTATATGTAAGGCGTGCACGCTAGCACACAAAGCACCACTCTCAATTTTTTATTCATTTTGCAATTGATATGCCTTAATGAAAGTACGAATCATGTGCCCTTAATCAAATCTCAGGAAAGGTGTACAATGCAAGCACACAAAACATACAACATTATCCCACAATACGGCAGCATTACCAAATGGAAACCTGAGCATCACTGGCATTCATTTAATGGAGTTTCTTTCTCAATACTGCATTAGGTATAGCTGCACCCTCCGGTAATGGGTGTGTCATGAGAATAACTGTGTCGGGAAGCAATAGGGAAAAATGTATTACTTAATCATCTCATATTATGTTGTAATGGATGTGTAAAAATTATTCAATTGTTTAATGCAAGGCAAAACAGTAATTTGGACCCCCTGACTGGTTAATGCGCTGGGGCTCGCGAACCCATAAATTGCATTATTTTTGTATAAGGCATGTGGATTTGAAAGGGCAAAAAAAGCATGCACACATTTTGCAAATGTAAATAAACAAATGACTTAATAAGAATAGGAAACATGTCTCCTTAATCAAATCTCAGTTTAATGCCATGATACACACTCAGCAGGTACAAAAGATTTGAAAAGACTTTCAGATAATCATCTGACTGGCAAAATTATAAAATGACTATTTATTTACACCCTTAACTGAGATAAAAGTCTAAAGCCACAACAGATTGCATTGGCTTTGCCAAGAGCCTCAGATAAAATGGACAATCAATATGCACTCCATTGTAAATCTATCTCTTCACAGTGCACCCAAAAACAAGTAGTTTATGACAAGAGTTTCATATAAAAGTAAGTATGTATTCAAAATGCATTCCTGGTGTAATACAACCCCCTTATCAGATTATATGTTTTATATAATATATAGCACCTAACAAACGCTTAGGGAAAGAAAAGCGGAGTGGAGAGTGATCGAAATTCCAGGGGGCCCTTATTAGTGTAGATAAAATGTAAGGGTGAATCCTGAGGATAAGTGGCAGGGCCAGGGGAGTAAGTGCACTTACAGAGAGGGGAGGCAGCGGCCAGTGAGCCATTCCACAAGCCCATCATCACTCTGCCCTATTTCCCCCAGTCCATCAAACAGGCCTTGTCCCTTAAGCTCCAACCATCACCAAGGGAATTACACACACAGAGAGAGAGAGAGAGAGAGAGAGAGAGAGAGAGATGATTTTGCAAACAGCTATAACTTGACCTATCTTTGATTTTGCCAATGAATTGTAAATATTAACTGTATACAATTTGGCCTTAATTGTTATTATCATATGAAATATCAATAGTTCTTAGTAGTGGACCTAGAAATAATGTAGAAGCTTGAATATTAAATACTCAAGATATTGAACATTTACGTTCTTTGCTTCACAATTCTAAAACCTTCTGTTTATTTCCAATTTTAAGTATATATTTTTTTAATATCAGATTTTCAATGTGGTCTCAAACTTTTGGTCCCTACTGTATTTATATATATATATATATATATATATATATATATATATATATATATATATATATATATATATATATATATATATAAATTTGAGCAGAATGTAAATAAATTAATCAATCAATAAATAAAAAAAATTCAAAGAGAGAACATGAGTAAAATGAGTGCTGAGAGAAAATGAAATTGACATCTAGTTTAATAAGTCATAAATTCACATAATCAAACATTTTATTATAAGTATAAATATAGCTCTCATGTTCATTCTAATATAGCAGCAGAGATGAGATACGGAGGATTTAACAGTCTCCGAAGATGAGAGTTCAGCACTGTTCTGGCATGTTTAAACAGAATTCTGCATACTGCTCTTTCCCAATGTTCTCACCTCTAATTTGGCTGTACTTGTTAGCTACAAAATGAGATAAGCCAAGCATTCCAGATGCAACTATAAATAAACATGAATATGAGGAAACTGGTCCCTTCTGAAAATTGCATGATGGGAGAAGATATGTGTATAGAACTCAACATTTCAACACCATCTATCCCTGCTCTTTATCTCTATCTGTCTTTATCTCTCTATCACTTTCTATATCTCTTTTCACTCATGTTTCCATCATCTGATCTCTCTTTCTCTCTCTCTTTTTGTCCTCCTTCATTTTCTATATCTCCATCTCACTCACCTTGTTGCACCTCCCTTTTGTTAAGACCCTCTCTTTCTCTCCTTATTTCTCTATTTCGCTCACTTTCTTCTTTTTGGCCTCCCTCTATCTCTCTGTCAGGTGAGTTCAGACACATCAAGAAAGTGATAGCAATATTGATTTCTCTGCATGAAGATTTAAAGCAGATTAGGCAAACCAAGGGTCAGGGCCATCTTCAAGAAGGGTCGCAAACCACACCGGTCAGCAACAGTAACTCAACCACAGCCATTATGTGTTGTATATCATATGATGGGCATCACACAGATGTGGACAAAATGCCATTTTCACAATAAGGGATAGATATCACACTATTTATGTTTGCTAGATGTCCAGAAAAACAGTAGCACCGTATTGCAGCAAACCTACAAAAACTATGCTTTTAGTATTTCAATTTAACATCTAAAAAGTGAAAATTAAGATATTTCAAAGCAAATTTTGATTTTAGTGTCACTTATCAGCTTGTTATTACTGCATGAAACAGTGGGCTTGGTTAGCATCATAAAAATGCTGATGATATCCACAGTATCTCAAAAAGTGCCTTGTGCACTATTTTAATAGCATCAGTACTGCCATATATTACCTATATGACATTTTAAACTTGGTTGCATAAATGTTTTGTTTTTTTTTGTCCCTTCCTTTCTTTATTCCTTTCGTGATTCTTTACTCCTTTTCATGCCTTTCCTCTTTACCTCACCGGGCTCTCCCTACAGTAGGCGATATCTCCTGAGGCTATTCTCTTTTTCTATTTTTCTCATCCCTCAGTTCCACTGATCCTAGCAGTGCTGCTAGGGATCATTAGAGCCCAGGTATGATAGTACGACTCCACTGATCAATCAGATCCATGGAGGATCCAAAAGTTTCCGAGGTGACGAGCATTCTCATCCCCTATTGGTTTGTGACCCGAGCTGAGAGTGAGAGTGCACGTGGGCACATTGGGCGGCATTTGGAGTTCAACACCCAGATGACCACACTGAACCCACATGCAGCATCAGCATCCTGCTTCCACAACACTTTTTAATTCACTCCTTCATGCATGCGTTCATAATGAGAACATAACAAACAGCAGGCATTAGTGTCTTAAAATCTCAATACTGAATTAACTCTTTCGAGGCGGAATTATGTTGATTATGAACGTCCATGTGTGTCCAGCTGTGTAGGTGTTCCTTCAGCCCTGATCATTATGTAGTGTGAATGTGAGATGCTGGTCCTTGTACTTTTCTAAAGGATGCTCAGGAAACATTGATTAGCACTAAAGGTGGACACTGGAACTTGTATTCATCTGTCCAAAAGGACACAAATACCAAGTGATTCAGTTCAATATATCGTATGGATCGTATTAGTATTAATCAGGTTTGTTAACAGGAAAGTCCTGATTAGTAGCCCATGGCATGATTATTGACTTAAGCATGGCTGATAAAAGCAGCCTACAGTATATGTAATGCATGACTGACAAGATGGTGCGCATGCATTATTCTATCCCGACATTAAATAATGAATACCAATAATCAAACCAAGTTTAAAATACGTACCAGCTAAACGTGTGGGGTGTTTTTTTCTTCCTCCATCAATTTCTGAGAATGCGTTATTGCTTGGTATTCCGCTGCACGTATGGGACGGAACCCGCATGGAGAGCGCCTTTGAACATCATTCCTCTCAGCTCGTGCTTTCAGCTGGAGAAATTACGCTATGTATACAAAATAACAGCAACAAAAACCTCAGATTTCCAGAAACACGCGCACACACACACACACACAGGGTGCACGCGCGCACACACCTTCGTAAAGCTAGAAAACGCTATTAATTCCGTGTCACGGAGATAACGCTCTCTCGCGCTCTGCCCTCCGCAATGAGTCCACCAACTGCGTGCTGCGCGCGCGGTCTCTCTCTCTCTCTCTCTCTCTCTCTCTCTCTCTCTCTGCGTGTGAGGGGAAAGTGTGACGAAAAGCGGAGAAGGCAGAGGATAAATGAAGAAGAGAGAATAACAGTAAAGAGACTGTTACTGTCAGTGCTGTGCAAAAGAGCACCAGCAAATATAGAAGTAAATAACCTACCTAATGGCCGCTGGAGGAATTAAAAAGGTGGAAACAATTTTTATTCTCATCTGCGCCAATAGTGTGTTCTCTACGATTGCCCATAGGTGTATAACATAACTATAGGCTACAAAACATGAACCCATAATACGATAGCATTATCGAAATCAAACAGAGCAACTGAGCACCACTGCCTTCTTTTATAACTGAGTTTCCTTCTCAGTGCTGCATTAGGTATCTACAGCTGTACCTCCGGTAATGGGCGTGTCATGAGAACAACCGTGTCGGGAAGCAGAAAGGAAAAAAATATATATTGGTTAATATCATCTTCTCGCATTTTAATTGGTGTTGACAGGTTAATGTTCCATTAAATGTTTCTTTCTCTAGTGCTATTTTTGTTCCCCCAGTCACCCTTGGTCTCACAGTGTTTAGTATCATCTTCAACCTAAAAACTAATCCTCTGTCCAAATGAGATGTAGGTATAAAAGTTGCACTGACTGAACACTTTGTTGGCTGCATCACATACAGTCCTCTCTGAAATTATTGGAACTGCAAGCCCAGTTCTTTTGTTTTTGCTATACATTGACACAAAACCCACTGCAAACACAACAAAGGACTTTATCCTGGGGGGAACAAAAAGTGGAAGGTTTTAGACTGGCCAAGTCAATCTCTAGACCTTAACCCAATTGAGCATTAACCCATGTCACCTCCTGAAGACGAGATTGAAGAGAGAAACCCCCAAAACAAACACCAACTGAAAGAAGCTGTGGTAAAAGCCTGGGAAAGCATCACAAAAGAGGAAAAATGCAACAATTTGATGATGTCAGTGGGTCACTGGCTTGATGTAGTTATTGCAAGCAAATGATATGGAAGCAACTGTGTTATTTATTTTCGTTTACTTTAAGACTGTAGGTTCCAGTACTTTTGCTCACCTAAATAATTGAGTGGTCCACCACCAAAGTTGCCGTGTTCTAAGTTGTTTAACATATCTAGTTGTAAATATCAGGAAATTAAAGCTGAATTTCTGATCCATCTTTTCATCTCAAACTCAAATGTCTTCAGTGTATAGCAAAAACAAAATAAGTGGCTTTGCCTTTCCAATACTGTCAGAGGGGGCTGTATGTGACTTATTGTGTGAGGTATTTAATTTCATTATTCATTCATCTTCAGTAAGTGCTTTATCCTGGTCAGGGTCAGGATGGAAAGCTGGGCGTGAGGAGAGAATACACTCTGTCTGGGATGCCAGACCATCACCGGGCAACATGCACACACATTCAAACACTCTTTCACACCTAGGTGCAATTTAAAGTGAAAAACAATGAGTTATAAAAGTCACATTCATTTGAAAGAAAAAAGCTAAACACTTCTTTGGGATCAACAATATGTAATTAAGGCATATTGGGACATCAGGTAAACTGAGACAGTTAAACTTAGCAGTATTTGTTTTCTGTATACAGAGGTATTTACTTGGTGTAGTGTCTTCACACAATTTCAGAAATTATGTGAGAAACTATTTATTTAACATATAACTGTTGGTATTTTTCCCCTAAATAATATAGTTTGACACTAAGAAAACATAACTAGATCTTACCAAAATTACATGTAAATTATTTTAGTTAAGTTAATATCTAACCTTGCCTTGGCTTGCTGCCTGCAAAAATCACTTTGGGAAATAAGCTTGTTTAAGTACCAGAATCAGCCTGCCTAAAGATGTCCAAGTGTGCTTTCTCACAGTTTGATCAAGTTTTGTGCCATTTTATGCCAGAGAAACTAAGCCTAAGAAATTCAGTTTGTAATTAGATACCAGCTGTCAAAATGACTGGGATGCTACTGCGGCATCAAATAATATAAACAGAGAAGAACGCTTACACAGTCTGTACAGAAAACACTGGACAACCTTTTAAATTTTGAAATGACTTGATACACAAGAAGTTTAATCAACAGAACTGACTGAATTAATCAGTATTTATTTCCCCACTGATGTAAGCATGAACAGAGATTAATTGAGTGAAACGACAGCGATGAGACTTGTGTTTAAATGCCGCAATGAAATGGATACGTCGAATTATGAATTTTACTTCAGGTTATGAGACAGAGACTGGTGTGTCTGACATTTACAGTACAATCAAAGTTTCATTTCTCATTCATTTTTCATTGAGGTACAGTGTGTTGTGTTAGAGTGACCTCTTCCATGCTATTCTGTGCTTTAATCTATAGGCCACCTAACCTGTACAACGCTTTTTTAAGTGATTTTTGTCTTTTTTTTTTTTTTAACTTCTATTGTTCCATTGTATGATCGTATGTTATTATTGGGTGATTTTAAGGTGCATGTTTGCTGCCCTGGTCGACCTTTGGTTACTGAATTTTGTAATATCTTGGATTCCTTTGGTCTTATTCGACATTTAAATCAGACAACACATGTCCTTGGTCATACTCTAGACCTTATATTGTCATATGGAATCGCTGCTGATAATGTTAATATTGAAAATGATTCCTTCTCTGATCACAAGTCCTTTGTTTTTAATGTCCCTGCTGCCAGCTCTGTCGTTGTGACAAGGCCTTCAGGCTATAACTCACGTTTTATTAATTAACTCACTGCCTCTCAGTTTAGTGAAAGTTATCTAGGTAATGCTGTTGAAAAATCTATCTTGCGTGCTGCAGAGTCTTGTTGATGATTTGATTGCCTTATTTTACACATTTTGCTCTGATATTTTAGATTCCATTGCTTCTTTTAAGCTGAATCAACCAAAGCATAAATCTTATTACTGGCTGGATGATAATACTCCTTCTCTCAGACAGGCTTGTCGTAAAGCAGAGCGGAGATGGAAGCATGATCATTTAACTGTGTCCTTTCAGATTTTTAAAGATTGTTTGTTTAAGTTTCAGAATGCAGCAAAGTCAGCTAGGTCTAGGTATTTCTCTGATTTAATTATTACACACTGTCATAGACCTAAGATTTTATTCACCATGATAAATTCAATTATCAATTCGAGTTGCCAATACTCCTGCTCCTGTTTTTAAATTTAGCTATGCTATTGGAACCTTTACAATTTGATTTCACTGCTTATCATAACACAGAGTCTGCTTTGCTAAAAGTGTCCAATGATATTTTACTGGCAGTGGATGCTATAAAAAATACTGTGTTGGTGCTACTAGATCTTACTGCCTTTGATACTGTAGATCATAACATACTTCTTTGGTGCTTAGAGGATCTGTTTGGTATCAAGGTTACCACCCAGAATGGTTCAGCTCATATCTTAAGGACAGGTCCTTTTCGGTAGCATTGGGTAATTTCTCCTCATCTTCTGCTCCTATTATTAGTGGTGTACCTCAAGGCTCCATGCTTGGCCCACTTCTTTTTAACTTATATATGTGTCCATTGGGGAATATTATTAGGTCACATTTGATTTATATGCTTATGATACCCAGTTGTACATACCATTGAAAGCTGTTGACTCCATTCAGCCATTGTTGGACTGTCTGGACGACATAAAAAAATGGTTAAGAAATAATTCCCTCCAACTTAATGAAGACAAAACCGAAATAATTGTTTTTGGCCCCCTCTCATTAATGAGCTTCGTAACCATTTCCCCTCAATTTCTTCCCAGGTTAGGAACCTTGGTATCATTCTGGACTCAGAATTATGCTTAACAAAGCAAATAAATTTGGTCATTAAAAATAGTTTTTATCAACTACGGATTATTTCTAAACTTAAAACATTTTTATCTTTCCAAGATCTGGAGAAGGTTATTTATGCTTTTATCACTTCGCACTTAGATTATTGTAATTCATTATACTTGGGTCTTCCTCAGTCATCTCTTGGTCGTCTCCAGATGATTCAGAATGCAAGGCTGTTGACTAGGGCAAAGAAATTTGATCGTGTCACCCCAATTTTAGCATCGCTCCATTGGCTCCCAGTCCATTTTAGGATTCAGTTTAAGATTCTGATGTTTGTTTTTAAAACTCTTAATGATCAAGCTCCTTCCTATCTCAAGGCTCTTCTTACACCACATTTATCGAACAGACTTCTAAGATCTTCTGATAGGTGTCTTTTGCATGTCCCTCGTTCCTGGTTAAAAACAAAGGGGGATAGATCTTTTTCAGTTGCTGCCCCTCGTCCATGGAATCAGTTGCCACTGGACATCCGCCTTGCACCTTCCATTACCACTTTTAAAAAGAGTCTTAAAACATATCTCTTCTCCCAGGCATTTTAAACTAATTTTTACTGTTGTCTGTTATTATTTGTTTTTATTCTGTTTTCTGTTTTACTTTCCTTACTGTGTTCAGCACTTTGGTCATGGATTAGGTTATAAATTTAGAGGTAGGTGATGTTTTTTAGTGGAATTGGAATAAAATCTTTAAATGCATTTTTCTCCTTTTTCACTTTTGGGGATAATCAGACTTTAAAATGCTAGAACTAGGTATTTAGATTTGATAGCTTATGTCTTTAGATTTGATAGTTTTCCAGAAAAATAAAGAATTAAAAAATATATATTTAAAAAATTAAAATACGGTTCTAAGTATAATCTTTCTTCATTATCACTAATGACTCTGCACATGGCCATTCTTCTGACATGCTCATTGATTTCAAGCCTCCAGCCGGCATCTTTCAAATACTCTGGCATTATTGGTGGAATTTTTATTATTATGCCCACATTTTGTATATCATAGGACATTTTACTGACTGTATTATTGTACTGGCACAGAAAAGACGATTGAGAAAAGTAGAGCTTTCACCAATTCCATCTAGTTTTTTATTTAATTGGATTTTATTTTGTGGAAGCTGAGGTTAATTTTCCTGGTTAAAACAATATTAGCTTAATCACATACATAGCTAATTAAATACACAATACCAGTTAAGTAAACATATTTTGTCTTACATAAATGTAGATATGTGTATTACAGGCAAGCTTCCTTTGTTCTGTAAGCACTACTGGCCAAAACAGAGCAACAACACGCATCATTTTTATAAAGAGAACTGATGCCCGCACACAAAAAAAAAGTCACTGAAAATCATGATGAAGTCGGATATCTGATTTGAAGACTGCTGCATTTATAACAAGGTTTACTTGAAAATGTGAAGAAACAATGTTTGCTTTTCCTATGTTTGTTTCATTAGCACCATTACATTAATCATGACTGTTGATTATTATTTTAGACAAAGGTAACACCATAATTGGAAGTGCGGTGTGTGTGTGTGTGTGTGTGTGCGTGCATGTGTGTGATTTGGATGCAGTAGATTTCTGTGAACTTTAGACTTCAATCATGCATGAAACTGACAATATGATGGATGGCTTGCAGTTTTACACGCAAGTTAAGCATTTCTTGAGCTAATCAAATGTTGGCTAAGATGGAAATGTATCTGTTTGCTAACTGGGTATTTATCTTGCTGCATTCAAGCTCACTATTGTCGTGTAAAGTTAAGCTGCAGCTCACATTAGCACTTAGTTACACTTTTAAGAGCATTCAACTTGGAAAACAAATCCTCAGTTCATAATAAGACCTAAATGCAACACTCATATTTGCTTGGTGTCTTCTAAAAAGCTGTAACTATATTGTCAGCTAGACATGAACAGTTTGTGAAATATCGCTTGCTTCTTCTCTCTAAATAATATATTATTATATTATAAAATTATTTTATTTGTAACTTTAAAGCTCACTGAAATAATCCACATGTATAATAGATTAAATTACGAGCTGTATTGGATGTATTAGAGATACCTATTACTTAATAAATTGTCAACTCCCAAAATAAACAGATAAAAGATAACTACTGTATAAGTGTGCATGTATTATCGTTAATTGAAAATCACCACAATATACAGTACACTAATTCTTCAATTGTTGTGCTCTAATTTCCCCTAATATGTATAAACTAATTGTTAAATGATTTATGCATAATTATTTTGAAACTGATATTAATAAAATAGAAAACTAAAGTGTTTCTTACATTTTCATTAATTATTCAGATGTTTTTGTGTCAGAACAGATTTTGCTGGTTTGGGTTAAAATTATGTTGGTGGGCCCCAGTTCTCAAGAGCTTGCACAGGGCCCTACATACCCAAGTGCTGGCTCTAATCACTAAAGTGCACCTCAGAGGCACTGTAGGTTTCAGATCAAAGGGGCAGGCATTTAAATATTTTGGGATGGCAGAGTGATATTATATGTGACAGTTGATCACTTAATAATATAATTTGGCTAGTGGCTGTCATAGAATAACTCTGCAGAACTTGGATGCTGACAAATGTGACAAAGTTTAAAGCAAATTAAAAAAAATATGGAATATTCTAATAGTCAGAGACAGAATGTATTGTTCGCAGATTATCCATGGTTGGGTCTCATTCATGTACAGTTGACATGATTACATAACAAAAGAGTATATCTTAGCAAGTGAAGATATTTTGGAAAAATTTTCATTAAATAACAAATATAAGACCAATATGCCTATTAAAACTGTTCTATTGGCAGATAATTGTGCTTCGTTCCAGACAAGCCCTTGAAATGAGCAAAATTAAGACAATTTCAAGCTTTAAATGAGTAAAAAGCATATCTGGAAATATGCTTGATAATATATTTGTTTATTATTATTTATTTATTTATTTTTTATCTTAGTGGTATACCTATAGTATCTCACAAAAGTGAGTACACCCTTCACATTTTTGTAAATATTTGATTATAACTTTTCATGTGACAACACTGAAGAAATTACACTTTGCTACAATGTAAAGTAGTGAGTGTATAGCTTGCGTAACAGTGTAAATTTGCTGTCCCCTCAAAATAACTCAACACACAGCCATTAATGTCTAAACCGCTGGCAACAAAAGTGAGGACACCCCTAAGTGAAAATGTCCAAATTGGGCCCAATTAGCCATTTTCCCTCTCCATTGTCATGTGACTTGTTAGTGTTACAAGGTCTCAGGTGTGAATGGGGAGCAGGTGTGTTAAATTTGGTGTCATCGCTCTCACACTCCCTCATAGTGGTCACTGGAAGTTCAACATGGCACCTCATGGCAAAGAAAACTCTGAGGATCTGAAAAAAAGAATTGTTGCTCTACATAAAGATGGCCTAGGCTATAAGAAGATTGCCAAGACCCTGACACTGAGCGTCAGCACGGTGGCCAAGACCATACAGCGGTTTAACAGGACAGGTTCCACTCAGAACAGGCCTCACCATGGTTGACCAAAGAAGTTGAGTGCCTGTGCTCAGCGTCATATCCACAGGTTGTCTTTGGGAAATAGACGTATGAGTGCTGCCAGCATTGCTGCAGAGGTTGAAGGGGTGGGGGGTCAGCCTGTCAGTGCTCAGACCATACGCCGCACACTGCATCAGATTGGTCTGCATGGCTATCGTCCCAGAAGGAAGCCTCTTCTAAAGCTGATGCACAAGAAAGCCCGCAAACAGGATGCTGAAGACAAGCAGACTAAGGACATGGATTACTGGAACCATGTCCTGTGGTCTGATGAGACCAAGATAAACTTATTTGGTTCAGATGGTGTCAAGCGTGTGTGGCGGCAACCAGGTGAGGAGTACAAAGACAAGTGTGTCTTGCCTACAGTCAGGCATGGTGGTGGGAGTGTCATGGTCTGGGGCTGCATGAGTGCTGTCGGCACTGGGGAGCTACAGTTCATTGAGGGATGAATGCCAACATGTACTGTGACATACTGAAGCAGAGCATGATGCTGGAAAATAATGGTGGCCACACAAAATATCGACACTTTGGGCCCAATTTGGACATTTTCACTCAGGGGTGTACTCACTTTTGTTGCCAGTGGTTTAGACATTAATGGCTGTGTGTTGAGTTATTTTGAGGGGACAGCAAATGTACACTGTTATACAAGCTGTACAATCACTACTTTACATTGTATCAAAGTGTTATTTCTTCAGTGTTGTCACATGAAAAGATATAATCAAATATTTACACAAATGTGAGGGGTGTACTCACTTTTGTGAGATACTGTATATCCAATGTATATTTACTTTGCTTATATTTAATATTTTGCAGTGTAGGATGGTGACACATTAGCATTACACTAAATTTGCATGTCTAAGTTATTATGGGAAGTGTGAAAATATAAATATTTATTTCAGAAAATTTGGTATTTTAATTTATATCTATAGGGTTTAACCCATAAAAAAATCAATAATATTCTTCACATTATGATGGTTTAGCTAGGACCAGACCTGTAATGCTGTAAAAGTGAATAAACTCCTAACTCCAAACTTTAGAAACAGATTACTGACTGTAGTTGTAGATGTTAAGTATTACAAACTGGTGCCATTACATTTTATTTTCTCAACATCTGTGACCAGCAGGAAATACCCATGTTACTTATTTAAGGGATAGTTTAAGGGCTTACTTAATTAGTTGCCTACAAGCAGATTCGACTGTAGTTTGGACAGAACTACAAGATGAAGGACCTTTAGCCTAGGTAAGTAAAAGGAAGAGGGGATTGATTTTTTTTTTTAAATCCTAGAGTTACAAAATAGCACACCCTACTGTCTAATATAACAACTACCACATCATTGTGCGTGTGTGTGTGTGTGTGTGTGTGTGTGTGTGTGTGTGTGCACATGTGTTTAATCTATCCTTCATCTAGAAAACATTATTAACAGAACACTCCCAGGCCATAATTGAAACAGCAGACTACAAACTGCAAGATTTAAGTGTTCCTTTAATAATCCTATAATTTTTTATGACTATTACCATAATAATTTTACTTAAAATAATTTTGGCTTTTCTCCATGGAATCTATCCAATAGTTTGCCATCTAAAAGCTGACTCAGCCTAATTGTCAAGAACTATTGAAGATGTAGTTTGTTAGCAATGAGAGTTACAGAGAAATGGAAGAGGAAGGTCACTTATAATGTCACCACTGAATAACTATTTCTCCTTTTTAGTAAGTACCCTCCTGCTTCCATTTTCAGTTGCAATTATTGTAGCTAATTTATGGGCCATTGTTTATTATTTCTACAAGTTTCTACTCTGATGCAATGTGGAATAAACATTTCCTCCATTCTGCTCCCTAGAGCTATCATGTTACTTTTCGTGTGCACAGTCATTACTACCTCCCACAATATCTGGTATAATCTGGTTCCTTAATAACCTAAAACTAGGACAGAACACAAGAATTTAAAAAAAATGAACAGCAATTCCAATACTTTAACCAGAATAAATGAATTTAGAGGCTAGATCCTGGACAGAATCTTGTCGCCTCAGGCTGTGTGCTAGTCTAGAGATTTTCTCATACATAGGTCTGTAGCAGCGGGAAAAGTGGGACACTGCTCTTGTAACTCATATCAGACATTTGACCTGTGATGTCTGTGAAACTTCTGAATTTTATAAACTAAAAAAAAAAAAAAAATTAAGACATATACATATATAAGATACAGAAAATGTACAAAGAAAATCCAAGTTCATACCTGTTATTAGGATTTATTGTGAGACACAAACATGGCATTGTGATGTGATCTAGAGAGATGGTGTGTTGATTAAATGTTTAAAGATTAACATTCAATAATCTGTAAAAAAAGACCATAATTTGGTGTGTGTGTGTGTGTGTGTGTGTGTGTGTGTGTGTGTGTGTGTGTGTTTGCTTGCTACTTGTCATTCACAGTACAATATGTGATATTTTGATCAGCTTTACTGTTGCTGGATCTTTTAATGCAATTGCTACCATACTTAAGAAAAAAATTAATATTTGGAACAGCTTTTTTTTTATTTATTAAAGAGTAGTATACAGTATACAGATGTATGTAACAATAAATGTCATATATTATTTCATATATTTAAGGTATTGTTACATACACTTTTATCGGTTGTTGGCCATGCTGTGGCCAATCATCATCTTTCATCATTATTATCATTATCATCTTTCAGAAAATTTCATTGCAAACTTGCAAAGAATCACTTCACTTGTTCTTGATCTCATGTACGTTGTGATATTATATTTCTGTAGCTGGCACTGGGGATGCCTCAGCTCCCTCACACAATGCACAATCGGGCATTGCACTGTAGAAAGAAGACATGGCATCAAACAGAATTTGATCCCCTTATTTGCTGGGTATCCTGCTGTGGTTTTGAAACTTCAAAATGAGGTGGGGTGAAGGGGAATGTTTCTCTTCATCTGCATCTTTAGCAGGCCAAGAGAATACCAAGGACACCTCACTTCTTTCACTTCCTATTGAGCTTTGGATCTGTACACTGTACAGTATATGCAAAAGTTTCCATTCTAAATTTGACTGAGCCAAATATGCGTTAATCAGAGTTTCACCTTAGAATGCATAAAAACATTAAATTCCTTGATATTTCAAGTTTTTCTCAAAATTCATGTTTGTGTGTGCAAAGAAAAGAATTTCACTGTACCCTAATGCGGGGGTTCCCAAACTTTTCCAGGGCAAGGCCCCCCAAATGGCATTAACATTTGACCGAGGCCCCCCTTTTGCAAGATGTCTTTAAAACACATTAAAAATACAGACTTCTGAATATACCCCCCCCCCTTTTTTAATATTAATAATTACATCTTACATCTTTACATTACATTACATTAGGAATTGATTGTGTGTGTGTGTGTGTGTGTGTGTGTGTATGGTTGTCTGAGAGAGAGAATTTATTTTTCACACAAAATTGTTGAGGCCCTCCGGGTGCTCCCTGGCGGCCCCCACTGCCCTAATGCACTGTATACTGTATGTGACAAATAAAGGCCATCTTCTTCTTGGTTTTAAGCCACATAAAGTCCAGTATTATTGTTGTTATGATATAATTATGATGCTACAGCTGTGATCAGGCCTGTAATGGCCTGTAAACAATCAGACACAGATTACTGTAGTTATGTGTTACGTATTTCAAATTGGCGTCATTACATTTTAGTGTGACAACAACTGTAATAGAAAGTAGCAGGAAGTAGCCCATCTTGCTTATTTTAGAGATCAAAACGAAATGAAGTGAAGGGGAGCTTTTTTCTTTATCTGCATCTTTAGCAGGTGAGTTGACTAGCTAACACACTGCATGGTCTTTTTTATATATATATATATATATTTAAAAATATATATATATATTTTAAATATATTTTTGTCTTCATGTGCAGCCTTAAAATGAAAATTTGTTATAAGCTTTCTTATGTTCACCATTTATGTCATTCCACTTTAACATGCTCAAACAGTGGTGTGTCTAATCACTCCTCTTGACAATAAATTCTAACCTTTCCTTTTATAGTTTGTGATGCTTTATGCCATGTTAATGGCTGCACACAAGCTCACAAACATACTAAGTATACACACTCAAAATAACACACACATAAAATGTCTTCTAGCAGGTTTAAACGCTTAATATTTCATGCTATGTGTTTTATTACTTACTACACACACACACACACACACACAAACACACACACACACACACACACCATCCAGCAACACCTGTACACCTGCATATTCATTCATTCAGTTATTAGCCAATCATGTGGCAGCAATGTAATGCATACAAGAATACAAATATAGGTCAGGAGTTAATTTTCACATCAAACATCAGAATAAAGAAAAAGTGTGAACTCTGTGACTTTGATTGTGGCATGGCTGTTGGTGCCAGATGGGCTGGATTGAGTATTTCAGAAACTGCTGAGTTCCTGTGATTTTCACACACAGCAGTCTCTGAGTTTACACAGAATGGTGTGAAAAACAATCAAACAAACAAAAAAAGAACTGTGAGCGACTGTTCTGTGGATGGAAACACCTTGTTGACAAGAGAGGTCAAAGGAAAATAGCCAGATATGTTCAAGCTGCCTGGAAGGATATAGTCACACAAATAATCACTCTTTTACAACTGTGGTGAACTGAAAAGCATCTCAGCATGCACAAAACATTAAACCTTGAGGTGTATGGGCTACAACAGCAGAAGACCACATCAGATTCCATTCCTGTCAGCCAAGAACAAGAATCTGAGATTAATAGTAACTGAACAGTTGAAGATTAGAAAAAAACACCATGGTCTTTTGCATCTGTGCGTTTGGTGAGTATTCATACTCTTACTACATCTTAAATAATCACAAAACAGAGATGACAATGTAGTTTCATATGATATACAGTATATATACAATGACACAGCATTATTACGAATAACCCACCTGTATTACGAGTGGGTGGACAGGGTAGAATCCGCAGCTCTAGAGCATCAGCCCGAGGTCAACGTAGCGACCTCGGAGCCCCTGCCCGAGGTCAATGTGGCGACCTCGGATCCCCAGCCTGAGGTCAACGTGGTGACCTCGGAGCTCCAGCTGGAGACCCACAAAGAGGTCTCAGCTCCGGATCTCCAGCCCGAGGTCAATGTGGCGACCTCGGAGCCCCAGGCCGAGGTCAATGTGGCGACCTCGGAGCCCCAGGCCGAGGTCAATGTGGCGAACTTGGAGCCCCAGGCCGAGGTCAACATGGTGACCTTGGAACTCCCACCCAAGGTCAAACCAGAGCCCCCAGCCCCGAAGATGTCGCCCAAAGACCCAGCCCCGCAGAGGATGTCACCCTGAGCCCCAGCCCCGCTGAGGATGTTGCCCCGAGCTCCAGCCCCACTTAGGACATCGCCCCGAGCTTCAGCCCCACTGAGGACGTTGCTCTGATCTCAAGCCCCGCTGAGGACATCACTTTGAGCTCCAGCCCCGCTGAGGGTGGTGTTCCGCCTATCTGTTTCATGGCGGAGGCCGCTCAGTTTCCTGGTTCAGCAAAGGACAGGTTACCCAGGGGACCAGGACCGCCATTGGAGGGGAGTGTTCTTGGGGGGGTGGGGGGTTCTGTCACAATCTCCCCTGAACGGAGAGCCCGAGTGCACACGTGTACACGAGATTGCGTAATAAGGACTGTTTCCTATGGACACATGCCTTTGTTTTGGTTTTGTTCTCTTGCTGTTCAGGTATTGGTGGATGTTCGAGGGTGTGTCATTATTGGTTCCAGCTGTCTGTACTCAAGCGTGATTATGTTTGTTATTTAAACCCCTCATGTTGCTGTGCACTCTGCGCAGTATTAAATAAAGGAGTAAATGAGTAAATGAAGGTATAGGTGAATACGTTTACGTATGCCATATCTATGTTAGCTACCTTGATGCTAAGCGGTCGTGTTTTCGTGTCCTGTTCTTGTTTAGGTGAATACATTTCAGTATGCCATGTCTGTGTTAGCTACATTGATGCTAAGCGTCTTGCTCATGTGTCTTGTTCTAGTTTTATGTTTCAAACCTCGAATCTTGTTTATGCCCATGACCGCGGTTCTCGGTTCTTGTTTAGGCCTTGTTTATCGTTTCATACTTATTGACTTTGGTTTGTAAATACAGAATTGAACCTGCAATTGCTTCCGTACGAGTCCCGTTTCGTAACAATTTTGAGCTTTTGTTAAATAAATTCACAAAAATACTCTGCTCTCATGGATTTTTTTTGCAAACAATTGTAAACACAACAGAGGTTTATCCAAAAATATCTTTATTAAATACAGGTGTGCAACAATTATTTGCACACCTATGAATTCATATGAGAAAAATATATTTGAAGTATATTCCCATTGATATTTAAATTGTTGTTAGTACCCCTTGGTGACTAGGAACAGGAAAATGTTCAACCATGACTTCCTGTTTCACAGGGGTATAAATATGAGGTAACACACAGGCAAAATTCCTTAAGTCATTCATAACAATAGATATGAACAAGGTATATAGTTGTGATGTGCACAAAATGGGAAGTGGTTATAAGAAAATATGACAAGCATTGAAAATGCCCATTTCCCCCATCAGGGCAATAATTAAGTTCCAGTCAACTGGAAATGTTGTGAATCAACCTGGAAGCGGATGTATGTCTATATTTCCTCAATACACTGTGAAGAGGATGGTTTGAGTGGCCAAAAAATCTCCAAGTATCACATCTGGAGAACTGCAGAAGTTAGTTGCGTCCTGGGGTCAGAAAGACTCCAACGCTACAATCCGAAGTTACCTACATCACCACAAGTTGTTTGGAAGGGTTTCAAGAAAAAAGCCTCTACACTCATCCAAAAACAAACTCAAGCATCTTCAGTTTACCAGACACTACTGGAACGTCAAATGGGATGAGATTCTATGGTCAACTGGAACCAAAATAGAGCTTTTTGGCAATAAACCCCAGACATGGCTTTGGCTTTTTTTATGTTTTGGGGCTGTTTTTCTGCCAGAGGGCCTGGACATTTTGTTACGATACATGGCATCATGGACTCTATCAAATATCAACAGATATTAAATGAAAACCTGACTGCCTTTGCCAGAAAGCTTAAAATGGGCCAGGGTTGGATCTTCCAGCAGGACAATGATGCAAAACATACATCAAAATCAACACAAAATTGTTTACTGACCACAAAATCAAGGTCCTGCCATGGCCATCCCAGTCCCCTCATTTGAAACCCATAGAGAACCCATGAGGTGAATTGAAGAGGAGAGTCCACCAGCATAGACCTTGAAATTTGAAGGATCTGGAGAGTATGGAGGAATGGTCCCTTGCCATGTATACTCCACCCTCATCAGGCATTATTGGAGAAGACTCAGAGCTGTTATCTTGGCAAAAGGAGGTAACACAAAGTATTGTGCCAATAATATATATATTATTTATATTATATATTATTATTAATAATAATTAATAATTATATATTATATATATATATATATATATATATATATATGACAAATATATTTTTTGGATAACCTGTGCTCCCTTTCAAAGGGTACTCAATGTTGCGTGAGCATCACGCTGTGGGATGCGCCCTCGCACATGTCCGGCATCTGAAGCTTGTGTAACATCATGCCTGTTTATAGGCCTGCCGTGATCAGGTGACGTGGCAATTAAGCATGTCCTGTGATATAAAAAAGGCACCTGTGAACCATGCCATCAGCCTTATTAACTTCAGCGAAACCGTGTGTTGGTCATTTGTGTAACACTCGCAAAAAGTCTTTTCATGTCCTCTCTAGATTTTCAAAAAAATGACAGAAAAATCTCTTTACTTTTCTGTCCCTTTAAAAAAGAGAGAGAAAAGTAAGAGTGAGAGAGAATTCAAGAACTGTGTCATGCCTTGCTCCCATTTCATCATGGGGGGGATAGACACACTTTCTGTGTGAAATGTTTAGGGCTGGAGCATACCAGGGCAGCCCTCGAGCGGTCTGACTATGTGCATTGTGAACATCTTACAATTAGGCAGCTCCACTCATGGCACTCATCTGGAAGAGGAGCTGGAGACGAGTACTGCTCTCTTGCTCTGTCTTCTGGGTCCAGCTCTCCGATGGCCTTTGGAGCTCGTGGCACGGTAACCTTCCGTTATGGAAAGCCAAAAAAAAAAAACCCTCTCTGACTACAGGAAGGGGGTGCCATTGCACCAAAAACGGAGAGCAAATCTCAAGCATATAAAGAGCTAAGGGTGATTACTAAGGCAGTTGAAAAACTAAATATAGACTGGCCCAGGTAAGAGGAAGCGGATCGAAGCAGGATGGATGAACACATCCCTCACACTGCAGAAAACTCCCCTTTATTCCAGCAGTGCATGATGAAATATCACATTTCTGGGGAACACCATACACTAGTTCTTTTTATAACCCTTCAACATTGTATTATTTGGCCATCATAGGGAATGAATGGCACAGTTATTTAGCTATGCCGAATGTGGATAAGGCGCTTGCAAGCTACCGCTCTCCATAAATGGCAGGTTATTTAGGGGGGCCGGCTTTGCCATTCAATCCCGAACATAATCAGCTTTAAGTGCTGGCAGCTGAAAACAATGAAGTCATGCCCTCGAACAACAACCAATGACAAAACAGGGAAGAGACAGACCAGAACCAAACAAACGCATGTGTCCATAGTAAACATTGTCTCAGTTATCAACATAGGATGAGAATGTTCATGAGCACTTGCGCACCTTGCTCGTGCATGCACGCATTCTCCGGCTCTCAAGGTGCTAATAGGCCTGATCTGAGAATGATCATAAAGACCAAGCAGACAAAGGAGGAGCAGTCCTCCTTCAGGCAGGCACAACTACAATATCTCACAAAACTAAGTACACCCCTCACATTTTTGTAAATATTTCATAATATCTTTTAATGTGACAACACTGAAGAAATGACACTTTGCTACAATGTGAAGTAGTAAGTGTACAGCTTGTATAACAGTGTCAATTTGCTGTCCCCTCAAAATAACTCAACACACAGCCATTAATGTCTAAACCACTGGAAACAAAAGTGAGCACACCCCTAAGTGAAAATGTCCAAATTGGGCCCAAAGTGTCAATATTTTGTGTGGCCACCATTATTTTCCAGCACTGCCTTAACCCTCTTGGGCATGGAGTTCACCAGAGCTTCACAGGTTGCCACTGGAATCCTCTTCCATGCCTCCATGATGACATCACGGAGCTGGTGAATGTTAGAGACCTTGTGCTCCTCCACCTTCCATTTGAGGATGCCCCACAGATGCTCAATAGGGTTTAGGTCTGGAGACATGCTTGGCCAGTCCATCACCTTCACCCTCAGCTTCTTTAGCAAGGCAGTGGTCGTTATCATGCTGAAATACTGCTTCAGTATATCACAGAACATGTTGGCATTCATGGTTCCCTCAATGAACTGTAGCTCCCCAGTGCCGGCAGAACTCATGCAGCCCCAGACCATGACACTCCCACCACCATGCTTGACTGTAGGCAAGACACACTTGTCTTTGTACTCCTCACCTGGTTTCTGCCACACATGCTTGACACCATCTGAACCAAATAAGTTTATCTTGGTTCCAGTAATCCATGTCCTTAGTCTGCTTGTCTTCAGCAAACTGTTTGTGAGCTTTCTTGTGCATCATCTTTAGAAGAGGCTTCCTTCTGGGACGACAGACATGCAGACCAATTTGATGCAGTGTGCGGCGTATGGTCTGAGCATTGACAGGCTGACCCCCCACCCCTTCAACCTCTGCAGCAATGCTGGCAGCACTCATACGTCTATTTCCTAAAGACAACCTCTAGATATGACGCTGAGCACGTGCACTCAACTTCTTTGGTGGAACCTGTTCTGTTAAACCGCTGTATGGTCTTGGCCACCGTGCTGCACCTCAGTCTCAGGGTCTTGGCAATATTCTTATAGCCTAGGCCATCTTTATGTAGAGCAACAATTCTTTTTTTCAGATCCTCATACAGTTCTTTGCCATGAGGTGCCATGTTGAACTTCCAGTGTGTCACCATGTGGCTGGACGCCATGGTGTACACGTGGCCGAGGTCATGCAGCTTTGTCATACTGGGGCATGCCTGTGAATTGTGTCTTCACTTAATAATAAAATAATAGAAGCTAATGGTGCAGTTCACAGGTGCCGTTTTTATATCACACGCAGGCCTAATATGATGTTACTCAAGCTTCAGATTCCAGTCATGTGTGAGGGTGCTTCCCACAGCGTGGGAAGCACAACGTCTCGTTCCCTTCTCAAGGAACAGGGTTACATGAGTTTTGTTTGCAATTGTTTGATATCCATCAGAGCAGATTATTTTTGTGAATTATTTGAACAAAAGAGCAAAAGGTTAAACAATAAAGATAATTTTCACAGCCTTCTTTGCTTATATTTACCAAAGGTGCCAATATTAGCGAAGGGCACTGTAGATGAAGATGCCCTTTCTCTCAGCCAGACAGTGGAATGGTTCACTGAATGCCTCATCTTTCAATGCATCTTGTTCAGAGGCCTTATTTGGCCCACTGATACTAATTAAAAAGAGAAAGGTCTTTCCAGGACAGTCTAACCCCATTATACACATCCTTACCAATTAGCTGCATTCCCTCTGTCTGTGTATTTCCAAGGCAACACAGCTTCCACCGAGAAAATGTGAGGTGGTAACTTATGCTAGTGATTTTGATACAAGGTCCCCTTGTCACCACCTCAGACATGTAGATGGAAACCATAAGGGTTTACATGTATTTCCCCCTCAAACTTGATGTGATCTTCTGCCCAGTGTTTATAATAACAGTATACTTTTATGGCTTAAGGAGAGCTCATGGAGCAAAGATAAACACATCCAGTGTGCTTTTCAGTCCTGTGAAAGAGGTTTTCACCACAGACATGCCATTGTGTGTGAGCATCCTCATTGGCAAGGCACAACTGGCTCTCTTGAGAATGAGATATAGTTGATGAGTTTGGCAAATATACCACATATATAAAGTGGTGTTTATATACAGACTTTGAAGTAAATGGCTCAAATGAATCATATATTTAATACAGAAATATCAGATTTTGATTAAAGCAGACATTTAAAACAAACTGATTTCCTGAGTTCCAAAAAACTGAGTAACCATCTTACGATCCAGTGGGTATTACAAACAAGTAAACCAAAGCTAACGAAGATAGCGGTGCAGTTAATGTCATGTAAACTGGACTGTTATCATACATTTTTGCTGTTTCTAGTGTACAGAAATGGTTTTATGGATAAATTGATACGAACCTTGTTTCTCCAAATAAATCTAACAGTCTGTTTGAATACAGCTACCTCCACCTGAGACGAAAATAAAATTTTGAATGAATAACATGTTATTCTTGATCTTTATTGTGGCACCAACTTTAAGTCACCACCATTACTTGTCACATACGTCACATGAGCACAGGCCAGTATAGCAACACCAGATACCAAATTTGTATTAAAGATGTATTTTCCAAGATGGTGTCAACATCATCTCAAAGTGTTACGTTCTCAAGTGTATTTCTGTTTGTTCAATGGGCCATTCCTGTGTCTATGTTGGTGGTGGGATGGGTGTCTTTTGTCTCCTCCTCCTTCTTTAGGTCCTATCCACTGTAATGCATCACGTTCTGGCTTACCACTGCATGATCATATCTTCTCCATGCCTGCTCCTGCCTCGTGCATTAGGATTGGTTGGCTGCATGTTTCCGGAGGGGTACTTAAGCCTCGTTAGTCTCCAGCCCGTGGCAGGTCATTGCCGTTGCTTTGTGTTTGCAGAAGTGCTTTATGTGTGTTGATTTTGCCTGTGTGACCTTCTGCCTGCTACTGACTTTGTTTACGTTCTGCCTCTTTAAGATTCGAGTGGTACACTTGTGTGTATATATGTGTATACAGTGGGGGAAATATGTATTGAATACATCAACACTTTTTCAGTAAATATATGTTTCCAATGAGGCTATTCACATGAAATTTTCAACAGACTTTTTTATTATTAACTCATAAACCCAGAAACATAAAGAATTCACAACATTAAAGTAAATAAATAAAATTATTTGTAATAAAGTGGAATGACACAGGAAAAAAAGTATTAAACATGCTAAGAAAAAGCAGTTCTCCAAGGCAAGGTAAGGCATGGAACTAGCTGAAATCCGTAAGTAATTATACCTCCTATCTGTGCAAATTAAGATCAGCTGGGTTAGTAAATCGATGGTCTATAAAAAGGCTTTTCATTACCAAGGTGTCATACAAGAAACATCTCATGATGGGTAAAAGCAAAGAGCTCTCCAAAGACCTTTACCAACCTTATTGTTGTGAAACATATTGATGGAATCGGATACAGATGTATTTCAAAACTTCTGAATCCTGCTGTAAGCACCATTGGGGCCATTATCCACAAGTGGAAGCAACATCACTCTGTCATCAACCGGCCATGCACACAAGCTTCTCGCAAGATTTCTAACCAGGGAGTCAGAAGAATAGTCAGAAGAGTAGCCCAAGGGCCAAGGACCACTTGGAAAGAGTTCCAGAAACACTTGGAGGCAGCAGGTGCCATCATGACAATAAAAACAATAGGCAACGCACTCCACTGCTCATGCTCAGCCCGCAAGACTCCATTACTAAAGAAAAGACATGTCGAAGCTCGTTTAAAGTTTGCTACAACTCATTTGGACAAGCCTATGAAAAATTGGGAAAGTCTGGTCAGATGAGAGCAAAACTGATCTTTTTGGCTGTCATACTACACACCATGTTTGGAGAAGAAATGGCACTGCACATCACCCTAAAAACACTATACCAACAGTGAAGTTTGGAGGTGGAAGCATCATGGTGTGGGGCTCTTTTTTATTGCATGGTACTGGCAGACTTCATATAATTGAAGGAACGATGCATGGAGCCCTTTACCGGAAGATTCTTGAGAAGAATCTACTGCCATCCACCAGGATGATGAAGATGAGGCGTGGGTGGAGCTTCCAGCAGGACAACGATCTAAAGCATACAGCAAAGGAAATTCTCAATTGGTGACAAAGAAAAAAAACAAGGCATTAGAATGGCTTAGTCAATCACCTGACTTGAATCCAATTGAACAAGCTTTAAATACAATATGTTTAGAAGAATGGGCCAAAATCACACCTGAATACTGCGGCTGATTAATTTCTTCATACAGTGTAGCGAGCTTAGACAGCATTGACCTGAGCACAGACACACAGAAAGCTGTTTAAGTGCCAAACGTGGAGAGATTTATACAATAACTTGAGCGTGTCGGTGGAAAAAACGGGACCTCCCCGTAGGTCTCAAGCTGGAGCTCTGAGGCCGCCATATTGACCTCAGACGGGGGCCCAGAGGTCGCCATATTAACCTCGGGTTGGAGCTCCACAGCTGAGACCTCCCCGTAGGTCTCAAGCTGGAGCTCTGAGGTGGCGGTTCCCCCCCCCAAAAAAAGTTCTAGGCCAGCCTTAGGCTACGGACTATACAGCGTGGTGTAATTCCCCTGCAGTGGAAAGCCCCAGGAGTTTGAGTAGTTCTGCTGGCTGCATGGCATTGTGTAATTCCCCTGCAGTGGGAAGCCCCAGGAGTTCGAGTGGTTCTGCTGGCTGCATGGCGTTGTGTAATTCCCCTGCAGTGGGAAGCCCCAGGAGTTTGAGTGGTTCTGCTGGCTGCATGGCGTTGTGTAATTCCCCTGCAGCGGGAAGCCCAGGAATTCGGGTAGCTCTGCTGCCCGCATAGCGTGGCATAGTTCTCCAGCAGCGGGGGCGGGGTAACATGTGCGGGTGGCAACGTGGCACATGGCCCGGCTTGCTGCAGCGGCTTCAGAAGGCGGTGGAGCTGAGCAAGTTCTCCGTTTATTTGTTGACTCTGTTCTCAGAACGAGCGACGCCACCTCTCAAACTTGGCCACTTCGGCGGCGTTCATTTTGATCCGCTGCTTCCGTATGGTTGGCGCAGTATTCTGTTACGACACGGGACTTGAGCAGAAGCAGGTGCAGATCAAGGTCTTTATTTACAAGCAAACAGACAAAACACAGGGAGCGTGGGCTATACTGAACAAGATTAACTTTGTTAAACATAAGACTAAATTCTAGGCATGGCACAAGAGCAGGACATGGAAAGAAGCCCGCTTAGCATGCGTTACGCATTCACCATTACATTCAAACACACGGATAATACTGCCCGAACTGCACAGCAACACGAGGGGTTTAAATAACAAACACAATCAAACTAAAGCATAGACACCTGGGGCAAATAAAGACACACCCTCGAACATAAGCCAACACCTGAACAGGAAGAGAATGAACCAAAACAAAAGGCGTGTGTCCATTTCACACAGTTCAGTCAAGTGCACGCACGCACTCAGAAGCCGCGCCGCAGTGCCATATTATATATATACATATATATATATATATATATATATATATACATATATATATATAAAAATAAAATATATCTCCATCCATCCATCTTCTACCGCTTACTCCTTCTTCAGGGTCGCGGGGGAACCTGGAGCCAATCCCAGGGAGCATGGGGCACAAGGCGGGGTACCCCCTGGACAGGGTGCCAGTCCATCGCAAGGCACAATCACATACACACTCACATATCCATTCATACACTACGGACACTTCAGACACGCCAATCAGCCTACCATGCATGTCTTTGGACAGGGGGAGGAAATCGGAGTACCCGGAGGAAACCCCCGCAGCACGGGGAGAACATGCAAACTCCGCACACACATGGCCCCGGCGGGAATCGAACCCCGGACCCGTGAGGTGAACGTGCTAACCACTAAGCCACCGTGCGCCCTTATTTATATATTTATATATATATATATATATATATAAAACTTATTTTATTATATTAATATATGTATTTGATAGACCTCCTTTTTACTGTATGTTCAGCCTGTGACATTGAAATCAACAAGGAATATGTTTTAAAGGGCCGTAAAAGCAATACAACTGTTTTAATTGAGAAGTGATTTTTTTTTCCACTACAGGTTTGTCACCACATTCTGTGAATGGTTCCTCTATATTTCACTGTTATTCTTGGACCTCATCCCCAGCAGTCTCATGCTCTTTGTCTGGGTTTGACATTGCTGAGTTCAAATTAAAACAAGGCAATTTGACATTCCAAACAGACATTGATAATCAGGCTAATACACTGAGAATAGAGTGAGGTTGTAATGTTAATCATAGTAATTTGCCATCTTTCCAAATTGGCTTACAGCCTATAAAGTCTACAGCAGATCCTGATAATAATGAAAGCTGGCCAAATAGAAAAAAGCTCAGTTTTTTGGACTGTGATTTTCATGGTCATGATATAGATCAAACATAAAAAATCTGTTGAACCATAAGTTTATATAGTGTTCTAAAATCACCTCTAAACCACTATGCTTTTTAGTAAATGCCATAGCCTTCACCATGTGAGTAAACATATCGACTTCCTATGACATTGTCACCCATTTTTATAACATCAAGCTAAAAAGGTATTTAATTTTGACCATCAACGTCTGTAAATTCTGTAACCTTCACTAACCCACACACATCTACTTCTTTTCAGAGATCCTTTAATATCAAGCTATATAATAACATTAATGACATCTCTGTTTGCACTGATAATTGTTGCTATGGCAACAATGAAGTTAGGAAAGTTAAGGAGAAATAACTTAAATTATTTAGTATCTGAATGCATTTAAATATTAATTATCTTGTGATTTTGAAGGTGAAATTGTGTTTCTTTTGTAAGCACAAAATAAATCACAGGGAGGTAATGTCATAATTTATCATAGAATTTAATATATCAGATATAATTTTTTTTTTTTTATTTAGCCATAGAAGAGTCATTGGTTGTTACTGTGAATCTGCCATCATAAACTCACCGTTGTGTCAGAATTATGTTTGTTTGTTTACTTACTTACTTACTTAATTAATTAATTACTTAATTATTTCAAGACACACTTGGGCCATGCTTCCAATTCACTACATATGCAAACTACAGAGCTACACTACACTATGACATTGAGTGGGTTTATGGGGGATTAAACCCCTAATGTTTCTATCAAAGGCCTGAATCTTCATCCAAGTGTTATAATCCAAGCAATTCTTACTCGGTGAATTCCTTCAGGGTTGGTTCTCACTTGCTGTACTTCACATTGGCAGTGATTTTTTTCACTTCATGCTGCTTAAGTTATTCTGGGTGTTCCTGCTGGTTGCCATGAAATCAAGGTTAGCCTGGCTAGTGGTAGATGGATGGATGGATGGACTTTATTGATCCCAAATTGGAAATTTGGTTGCAAACTATATAGCAAGTTATAGAACACATGCAAAGCCACCAATTTTGAAAAAATATCAGATGTTATATTCATGTAGTGGATTAATGTCAGAATGAGCCAGAAATAATGTTTGCACAATGTTTGTTGTGGCTGTTTATCTGTAGCACAAATGTCACACTGAGTCATCCAACATGTCTGATGTTTTACATTTCATTTTACTTTTTCAAGTTGCCAACGGTGTTTTACCTCCTGTCACAACAGTGCATTAAGGATTATTTCAGGCAGAGAATGTTACTTCAACCTTTTAGTTGATGTCATGTTATTATTATTTTTCTTCAGCTCTTCCTTTATTGCTGCCCTCTCTCTGTCAAGTGACTCTTCATCAACTCCTGTTGAATGATCAGGTAGAAAATTTATTACAAGTGCCTGGGTTTCTTCACACTTTTGTGTGGTTTCTCTTTGTCCTTCTTATTCACTTCTACTTCAAAGCGTCCAGCATTTCACAATGTCTGTCTATAATTCCCCATTTTATATTTAAGGCTCAAGGTTTCCATCTTTGACAACAAGTCTTTGATCCTGGCTCTTGCAGACAAGGATGCTTGTGAATCAAGGCTGCTGCTACACCCTCAAATTCTGAAGCTTTAGGGTATGTTTAGGAATACATAGCTTCTGCTTGCTTATCCAGTATATAGATTTGTTATTTTACAAGACATACAAAGCATGGCTTTGTTCCTCTCATGGCCTTAATTTTATTTCTGAACCTAAATTTCAATATCAAATGAAAAGGATGACACACTAAACTTATTTGGCCACTGCTCTGTGTGTTGATATAAGCTAGATGAGGAATATAACTTGCTGTAAAGTCAGCCATGATGGCCCCTTCTTGGGTTCTGTCACATGAAGGAACAGGCAGACAGATGCAAATGCAGGTAAAGCTGTTTATTAAGATCAGGGCAGACAAATCCAAAATGAGGGCAAAAATCAGTATCAAGAAACAGGCAAAAGGTTGGCAAACAGGATATCAAAGGCAAGACAATCTCAAAAAATACTGGGTGAAGATACAATTCACAGACATACCCCAGTATGACAAAGCTACGCAGCGTCTCGTTCCCTTCTCAGGGAACAGGGTTACATGTGTAAACCAGACGTTCCATTTCAAAGGGAATTCAACGTTGCGTGAGCTAAACACTGTGGGAATGACAATACCCACTCTGTCATACCGAGGGTATGCCTGTATAAAAAGATATGAGCCCGAGGGTCACTGGAAGACACTCGAGCCCGGGGTGGAATGTATATCCAGGCTGTAATATCGAATGAATGTGTGTGGTGTAGACCACCCTGCTGCAGCACACATATCCTGTAAGGGTACCCCTTTGCACAAAGCCTTTGAGGAGGCAACACCGCTAGTGGAATTAGACCTTATGCCAGAATCATAGTGAGATTTCGCTCCTCGTAAGCGATAGAGATTGCTTCCACTATCCAATTAGAGATGCGCTGCTTTGACACAGCATCACCTCTACTGTCACCGCCAAAGCAGACCAGCAGCTGCTTCGAAATACGCCACTGGCCGGAGCAGTGGATACAAATACAGAGAGCCCTTACTGGACAAAGTAGGTGCAATTTATCTTGTTCCGGTGTGAGGAACAGATGAGGGCAGAAAGCCTGCAACACTACTGGCTGGGCAGCAGACTTAGGCACTTTAGGAATATAATCCAGGGACAAAGTCAAGGCAGGAAGGGGCAACAGAAAGCGCTTGTAGATCTCCTGCTCACTTGAGAGATGCCAGGGCCAGCAGAAGAGCTACCTTTAGAGTCAGAAGCTTCTCAGAGGCTGACTCTAAGGGCTCAAATGTGGCAGCTGACAGACCTTCCAAGACCACAGAAAGGTCTCAGAAAGGTATAAACCTCAAAGTTACAGGATGTTTCCCACAGAGGCTCCATCAATAGGGGTGTGTTTAGCCAAAATGGCAGCCACGTAGACCCTGATGTAGAAGGAGCCAACCCTGCTGAGAAACATCCTTGTAAGAACTCCAGGATTGACTATTGCACAGTTCACTGGGTCTAGCTGACGTTCCTCACACCACAAGACAAAAAGCATTCAACATGGTCTCTACAACCTCAGTTGCAAGACCCCTCAGGGGCCAGACCCACAGTTTCCATATTTCCGGCCGAGGGTGATAAATCAGCCCTCTGGCTTGAGACAGTAGATGCCTGCTGATAGGCATCTCCCAAGTAGTGCCGTTCAGCAAGGATATTTTCTCTGAGAACCATATTCAAGCTGGCCAGTAAGGTGTTACTAGCAGCAGATGTAGACAGTCTTGGAGAACGCTCGCTAGAACATGTGGGAGCAGAGCGATCACGGGAAAAACGTACAGATGTAACCTCAGCCATGTGTGCAGCATGCCGTCCAGCCCCACCACTTGTGGAAGGAGCCACCAATCCCTGGGCCTCAACAGGATGTCTGCCCCCACATTTCATTGAAACGTGAAAATATTAGACGTGAAATACAGGCCATTAAATTAAAACCGGACGACAGTACTGTAACAAACCCATTACATGACAATGTAGCAATATCAGATCAATGTTTAGAGTGTTTTGCTCCGCTTAAAGAGACCGAACTAGCTACATTAATCGCTTCAGCCAATTCATCAACTTGCATACTAGATCCTACATGTTTGTTTAAACAGATTTGTCAGGAGTAATTGAACCACTTTTAAATATAATCAATTCTTCCCTAAGCATTGGCTATGTACCTAAATCACTTAAATTAGCAGTTATTAAACCCTTGATTACAAAACCTGACCTTGACCCGTCTCAATTGTCCAGCTATAGACCAATATCAAATCTCCCCTTCATCTCTAAGATTTTAGAAAAGGTTGTAGCAAAGCAGTTATGCTCGTACTTAGATAGGAATAACATTCATGAAATGCATCAGTCAGGATTTAGACCTCATCATAGCACAGAGACGGCGTTAGTTAAAGTAATAAATGACCTTCTACTGACCTCTGATCAGGGTTGTGTCTTGCTGCTTGTGTTACTCGACCTTAATGCAGCTTTTGATACTATAGATCACACTATTCTCCTTGATAGATTAGAAAATGTTGCTGGCATTAAGGGAACAGTCCTCTCCTGGCTCAGGTCTTATCTGACCGATCGTTATCAGTTCGTGTAATGTGATGTAAATGGTGATTTCTCCATGCGTACTGAGGTTACTTTTGGAGTTCCACAGGGTTCTGTTTTAGGCCCACTGCTCTTTACTTTATATATGCTATCCCTAGGACAAATTATTCGTAAACATGGAATTAGCTTCCACTGTTATGCTGATGATACACAGTTGTATGTTTCAGTGAATCCAGAGGACAGACAGAAGCTTAGTAAAGTTGAGGATTGTGTAAAGGACATTGGATGTTAACTAACTTCCTTTTACTTAATTCTGATAAAACAGAAATGATTTTATTAGGCCCACATGTAGCTAGAAGTAATCTTTCTGATCACATGGTTACTCTGGATGGTCTTTCTGTTTCATGTACAGCAGTTAAAGACCTTGGAGTGATTACTGACTCCAGCCTATCATTTGATGCTCATGTAGATAATATTACTAGGATAGCTTTCTTTCATCTCAGAAATATTTCTAAGATAAGAAACATATTGTCACTACATGATGCGGAAATACTAGTTCATGCATTCGTCACCTCTAGATTAGATTACTGTAATGCCTTACTGTCTGGATGTTCCAGAAGGAATATAAATAAGCTCCAGTTAGTCCAGAATGCAGCTGCTAGAGTCCTAACTAGAACTAGAAGATACGACCATATCACACCCATATTATCAATACTGCATTGGCTCCCAGTAAAATCTCGCATTAACTATAAAATACTTTTATTAACCTATAAAGCACTAAACGGTCTCGCGCCACAATATCTAAGCGACCTTTTGGTTTTATATGATCCGCCACGCCTACTTAGATCAAAAGATGCAGGCTATTTGACGGTACCTCGAATAGTGAAGGCTACAGCAGGGGGAAGAGCCTTCGCTTATAGAGCCCCACAGTTATGGAACAGTCTTCCTATTAGTGTTCGGGACTCAGACACAGTCTCAGTGTTTAAGTCTAGGTTTAAAACGTATTTGTTTACTCAAGCCTACCCTGACTAGATTCTATTTTACTACTTCGCAGTCATAATAATCTTTTTTTTCTCCCTCTCTCCTATTGCCGAGCCCCACACAAATTTATGGAGATACTAGAGATCCAGATCCTTTCTGCCTCTGGGTGGAGCTCAAATCTTCTCTAATTCCAGACTGCTGGGACTATGGCTGCTCCTAAGGCCATACAGACTTCATATAAATCCATAATGAACTTTTTCACACTATCTGTTGTTACCCAGATGAGGATGGGTTCCCTTCTGAGTCGGGTTCCTCTCAAGGTTTCTTTCTCTTAAAACATCTTAGGGAGTGTTTCCTTGCCACCGTTGCCACTCAGTGGCTTGCTCAGTTGGGATAAATTCGCACCTTTAATATCTGTATACCATGTTGATATTTCTGTAAAGCTGCTTTGAGACAATGTCTATTGTAAAAAGCGCTATACAAATAAAATTGAATTGAACTGAATTGAAATTTCTCTTGCTAAGAATGTACATTGCACTCACTGAGAAAAACTTTCCCTCTGCCCAGAGAAGAATTACTTGTGCCTGCCTGAACGGGGGACGCAAACATAATCGTCCCTGATGGTTGATATACTAGACCACCGCTGTGTTGTCTGTCACAACCAACACATGGTGACCTCTTAACTGAGGAAGAAACAATTTCACTGCTTGAATCACGGCCACAATTCCAAACGATTTATATGCCACACCAGATGAGGGCCGCTCCAGAGATCGTGAGTTGGACAACCATCTAAGACCGCACCCCAGCCCATGAGGGAGGTGTCTATCATTAACGTCTTGTGATAAGGAGACACCCCTAGAGTGTGACCCAATCTTAGAAACCGGGGACACCTCCAAATTCTCAGAGTATGTAGGCATCGCCGCATGACACTGATTACTGTCAGAGGTTTCATCCTCGGACAAAACCCCCAACTTTTCAGCCACCACTGAAACAATCTTTTGTGCAATAGGCTCAAGGGTATGACATTGGCTGCAGCTGCCATAACTCCTAGCAGTCTCTTGTAGAGACTGGAGGGGATGCTGGGATCCAGCATTATCTTGTTCAATGTTGATTGGATTGACCCTACGCATGTTGGGGATGGAAACGCTCTCATCGTAGAATCCTTATAACCTCTAGAAAAGGTGTCCTCTGCACTGGAGAAAGCATACTTTTCTTGAGGTTCAACCTGAGCCTCAAGCTCTTCATTTGGGCGAGAACAAAATATCAATGTTGAATTGACAGTTTCCTGGATCGTGCTAGAATTAACCAGTCGTCCAGGTAGTTTAGTGCACGGATGCCCTGGAGTTACAATGGAGCCAGAATGACATGCATGCACTTTGTGAAGGTGCGAGGGGATAAAGCTATTCAGAAGGGAAGAACCTGATTGGTATGCATTGCATCTAAACGCAAACCTCAGGAACTTCCTGTGACAGGGCAATATGTCAATGTGGAAATATGCATCTTTTAAATCTATCATTACAAACCAGTGCTCAAACTGAATCTGTGGAACAATAAGCTTGAGCATCAGCATCTTGAACCTGTATATGCGAAGAGTACGGTTCAGATGATGCAGATATAAAATGGGCCGCATACTCCAATATTTTTCTGACCAGGAAATAACGGCTGTAAAAACCTCGATCCCTCAGTGAATGGGGTACTACTATAATGGGGCTATATGTTCTATAGCCCCTCTGTGGCTCTGTAGACACTCTGCTCTGTGCTGACTACTGTGGTAAACACACCTCTGAACTGGGGGGGGGTTGAGCTCTGAACTGGACCTGCTAACCCTTTTCTACAGTAGACTGAACCCATGTTGACACATTTGGCAGTAGTTTCTATGCTGCCAAATGGTATTTTAATGACGTTAACTTTTCCACATTCTATTGGAGGGAAAGCATCAGATTTTTGTTGCCATGTGACAGCTCGCTGACCAGAGAAGTCTGAAAACCACTGAAAACTTGGGACAGCCTTGGCTAGGGGAGGCCCTAGAGTAGTGCTTGGTGCTTACTGCCCTAACAACCACATGTCCCTTGATACGCCCCTCAGAACCACTCCTCCTTTGTCTGCTTGGCCTTTCTGACCATTCTCAGATCAGGCCTAGTAGCAGGCTGCAACTGTGGCTGCCTGGTTCCCCTGGCTGTATGCAGGGGGAGGTGGGCTGGCACACTTGCCTTCTGTGCCTCCCTCGCACTATCGCTGGCCCTCAACATAACATGGAAGGAACTGGCTGAATGCCGCCATATGTCGAGCTCACTCAGCAGGTCTGCTTGGTAGGCCTGTAACATTGCCATTGTATACAGTGACCCACAAACGAGACGATGGCATGACTAGACCTAACGAGCAACCACCCACCCAAGCTCCCTAAGGAGCTCACTCCAGGAGCGCTAATCCTTCTTGACCTACCTCTGAGGCGTGGACCTGGGCAATCAGGGTGACTAGCATGAACTCCCTTGCGAGATTTGGGTCAAGAATGTCTTTGTCTGGAACCCATCACTGATCCTCTGGGCCATACCCCTCCCACTCTATAAAGGTATTCCAGCTGGCTTCTTCTTTGTTGAGAATTTACAATATTTTTAACTGGGTCAGCTGGCTGGTCTTCAATGTCAAGGGGAGGTTGGATGCGAGTGGGCCTGGAACTACTGGCTTGAGACATGACATATGGAAGGATGGGAAAATACAGCACTGGCATGGTAGTTGGTAAGTGACTTCATGAATCTGGTGAATCTGTGGTATTGGCATTCCATGGAAATGTGTGTGTGTGGGGGGGTGGCTTGGCTGGTGTAGCACGCCCACTGTCTGACTGGCGGTGCTGTAGTAAGTTTTCTAGATAACAGAAATAATGAGACATCAAAGATGTGCTGTTGTTCACCATGGAGCCGCCTTTGTAATCCTTTATTACAAAAATTTAACCACAATGTCTTGTTCAACCTTAATGAATATCTCTATTCAGCAATAAACATTCTGCAAAACCTTACATGTGATCAGCGAGATCAATAAACCATATATTTTGCATAACCAAACCCTTGTTTTGGCTCTTCCTTTATACTTTTACTTCTCTATACATTCTTAACGCATATTACTGGGATATATTTTATACTTAGTCCCCATAAGCTAACAATAATACCATGCTGTTTCTATATGCTACATGAGAATGTGTTATTAAACAATGTACCATTCCTTTTAACCAAATACTTGAGCTAGCCCCAAGTAATACATAATAAACACTTAAATTCAATGAGTATAACAAATGTCATTAGTAGTAACTCTTTGATTATGGCAATCACAGAATATATAAAAGTTCCTGTAATAAACACCACGTTTGTAAACTTGAATACAATACCATAACATTAGTATGGGATTTCAGTGTATGGTGGACAGCTAATATATAAAACACCTGGGCCTGTAGAGGAATGCCTGTAAATGAAACGCCATTTTAACAAGAACATACAACCTCTGTAAACGTATAAATCCATTCATAAAAAGGTACTGTTATGTTACCTTGTTGGAGGCAAGCGCGGATGAACAGGACAGGAGTACTGGGGTCAGGCGGAAGATGAAATGCGGAAGCTAGCAGGTCAGGCGATCGGGCTAACAATACAAACTGGGCTATACAGGAAAATGTAATCCAAAGGCAAGCGAAAACTCTAAAAAGCATAGAATTCCAAAACGTGAACGAAGGCTTGGTTAACGTCACGTGAAAGGCAGCTGAGCGTTTACTTTGCGACATGCTGAAGTTAATGAGGACTTATATAACCTATGATGAAGCACAGGTGTTAGCACTCAGTACTCCGGCGAACTAGAGCGCGTGCATGGCTGGGAAGTGTAGTTCCTGTCGGCCATATTTGTAGTTGGCACTGCATTCTAGGAACTGTAGTTGCGAGTTCGCCACGACGTGACAGGTACATTACCCAACTCACTTAGTAGATACACTTTTCTTGACAGTATATGGCTACTGTGACAAGATTACCTACCTAGATAACAGAAATAATGAGACTGTCAACGAAGTGCTGTTGTTCACCATGGAGCCGCCTTTGTAATGGCGGTCTTTTCTCCGCGGCTCACCGTTACCCTCACAGTCTCTCAATAGCACATCGTCTCCCTCTACTTTCCATTCAGGGCATTTCATGTCATCAGTCCAGCGTTCAACAATCATGAATAAAATCATAAACACAATAAAATAATCAAATACATGGGAAAGAAAATAATTATTCCTGTGACTATACATACAGGGTGTCACACTGGTATTCAAGAACACATTGAAAGTGTGTGAGCTTGGTGGCAGAGTGGCATAGACAGTTTTGGGCATTTTTGGCCCAGGGTATGAACTAGACTCAGTCCTCAGGATTGGCTGAGCAAATGTACAGAGGAATCTGCCCACCTCTTGGTTGGCCTGTTTGAGACTTGAAACCTGAAATGAGACTTACTGTGACGTCTAGTTTCTCCATAAAACTGGCCCAGAACCTGGATGTAAACTGGGGGCCTTGATTACTCATCCGGAATCAAAAAACATCTGAATACATGATTAAAGAGCAATTCTGCTGTGGCAAAGGCTGAAGGCAGACCTGGTAGAGGTATGAGGTGCAGAGACTAGGAGAATCTACTGGAATGGTTGTTTGACCTTGGGAATCAGGGAGAACAGTTAGAAAGTATATGGCCAGATGAGACCAGGGGCGTTGAGGTGTGGGTAGTGGTAAGAGCTTGCCAGCGGGGAGTGTTCTGGGCACCATGGTTTGGGCACACATACTGCATGAGGTGATGGCCCATTGTATGTCTTTGATCACGTTTGGCCACCAGTACGTTTCTGTCAGTAGGTGGTAGGTTCTGTGGATTCCTGCTTGAATGGTAGCTACTGAAGTGTGTGCCCAAGTTATGAGTCTGTTCCTAAATTGGGTCAGTACGAACTGTCTGTTTGGAGGGCATGATTGAGGTATCTGGTGTCTGGGGGTGTTGCTGATGGATTGATCCAGTTCCCATTCAATGCTTCCTACTACACAATCAGGAGGGAGGATGGTTTCTTCAAGATCATGATTGGGTTCTGATGCGTTCATATCGAGGTTCTTATGATCGGTCAGGATGATGAATGGATACGGAGCCTCCTCAGGTCAATGGTGCCACTCCTATAGTGCTAGTTTTACGGCCAATAGTTCGTGTTCTCCAATACTATAGTTCCTTTCTAGTGGGGATAATTTCTTGGAGTACAATGCCACCAGGTGCATCTTGGGTCTTTCTCCATATCTCTAAGAGAGGATGGCGCCCACTCCTGTTTCAGACACATCCACCTCTACTATGAATGGCTTGGTTGGATCTGGGTGCCTTAAGATGGGCGATGAGGTAAAAGCATTCTTGAGTTGGGTGAGGGCCTGGTCTGCAGGGTTCCATGCCAATCTGCTGGAGCCTCCCTATAGCAATGACATCAGGGGCTGTGCTATGGAGCTGAAGCCTTGGATGAAGCGGCAGTAGAAGTCTGCAAAGCCAGGAAAGTGCTGTAAGTACATGACCATATAGAGTGTAGGCCAACTGACCACAGTGTCCACTTTGATCTGATCCATGGCTTCTCCACCCGGGCTAATGATGTAGCCAAGAAAGGCTATGGTTCTCTGATGAAATTCAAACTTTTCCCCTTTAATGCAGAGTCAATGTTGAAGAAGGTGATGGAGGGTTTGGAGAACAAGGCTGACATGACTTTCCAATGATGTTGAAAAAAAATTAGGATGTCGTCAATATAGGCAATGATGAATTGACCCAGCATATTTCTGAGGACATCATTAATGAGGCATTGGAAGACTGAGGGGGCTTCACAATGTTCTGATTGATGAAGTTTCCAGCTGAATGTATCATGGCTGTGAGAACAGAGGACAGGTCTGAGTACTGTAGCACCACTGGTAGTGTGAAAGCTGAGCTAGTGAAAGACTGAAATGGACTCACTGGACATGAGCGGGGATAGAGGTTCCCATTCGAGGATGGGTGGTTTTGGGTATGTAGAGAGCACTGTTGGATACGATGATCTGGCTGTCCACAGTAGAGGCAGCACTTCTCTCTGCGACATCTCTGCGACATCTCTCACTCTCAGTTTCAGTGAGCCTAGTTTGCCCCAGATGCATGGGCTAGCCAGGTGGGGTGATGTTGTGATAGTTCTCTCACAGGAGACTTTTTGAATATTTCATGAGGAGGTGATCTAGTCGGATGGTGAGATCAATGAGACCATCGAGTGAGAGTTGCTCATCTCTGCAGGCTAGTTCAGTGAATACATTGGCATTCAGTCCTCGATGAAATGCTGCTTTCAGCGCAGTCATTCCAGCCACATCTGGCAGCTATGGTCCAGAATTCAAGCGCATATAAGACACAATGCTTCCCCTGTGCACAAGTTAACAGTTTTTCCACCTGCCTCATTGCCATTAGGAGAGTGGTCAGACTCTGAAAAAGTTCAATGAAGTGTGGGAGAGAAGACACTGGTTTGCTTCCTTGCCTATACACAGCTGATGCCCACGTTGAAGCCTTCCCCATAAGCAGATTAATAAAACGGGACACTTTAATTCCTTCAACGCTGTTAAAATACATGGAACACTGGAACAAAAACCTCAGCATTGGGAAACTTTTCTGGTGATGGCATAGGTGGAAGATAGGTCTGGGGTGGTGGGCTTGGCGGCACACTATTAGAAACGGCTTGGGAGAGGACATTTACCTTGGCATTGAGCTCTGCGAGGTGTTGCCACTATTGTTCCATAATCCGGCCATGAGCCGTGACCACCTGCCACCAGCTCAGCTATCCTGCTGCATCCATTGTAGCGGCGAAGTATTCTGTCATGTGAAGGAATGGGCAGACAATTGCGGGTAAAGATGTTTATTAAGATCCAGGCAGACAAATCCAAAATGTGCAGAAAAATCAGAATCAATAAACAGGATATACGTTGGGCAATCTGCAAACAGGATATCAAAGGCAAGATAATCTCAAAAAACACTGAGCAAAAGGAGGTCAATAACAAACACAAGCAGAGAGATAAACAGGCTTGGTATAGTCACAAACATGAGGAATGGAGCGTATATTTCGCAATCTGTGTGTGTGAATTGAATGTCCTTTTAAACTGTGGCGGTGATCGTGCTGTGAAATGGATGCAGGAGTGCATGACTAGAATGAAGGTGAGAGTGAACATGTCAATGTCTGAGTGTTCTGGGAATTGCAGACCATGGCAGCCATGTTTTAGGCTGCAGTGCAGGATGGGAAATGGAGTTCATGGCATGAGTAGACCTTACAGGTTGTTGTGTGGTTCTCTTCTAGTGTGATGGCCAAATTCCAAAAATCTTTGAAGGTGGCTCTGTCAGGAAGAAGTTCACTAATATATGTCAGGCTGTGAGACTGCCTAAATCTCAATCTTCATATTTCAGGTAGAATTCACTTTCAAACTGCAACTTTTCACATAGGATGTATTTATCCATTTTGATGGAGTTTGGGATGTTGACAATATTTATATGTTGTTGGGTCCAATGACTACTTAAAGTAACATTATTGCATGTTGAATTGTTATTATTTTTTTTTAAAGTTAGTGGTCAGATTAACTAACAAACGATAAATCTCACTAGTGACACCAGTAACGTTCCTCCAATTTTGTAAACTGTGAGAGGGTATTGGCCATTGAGCTCCCATGCATGAACAACAGCTACATCTGCAAACAGTATGTACACCCAAATGCTTCATATTCTACAAGATGTGCCATGAACACTGTTTTTCAATGATGAATGAAATATTATTGTCTATAATCAAAATTATGTATATTTTGCCATATTTTGGTAAACCAGAACGGGAACCCACAAACACATCCTTTAAATGTGTTCTCATGATAGTAAATTGCTGTTAACAGAGAGAGTATATCCATGTCCTCATGTTGTTATTCATCTGCAGGCCTAAGCTTTTGGTCAAGGGAAGATGGATCATTTTCAGTTTATTAAACTGATATAAAATGGAGGTTTACATCCAGAACATATGCCTCCATGAGTTCATGTTTGTTTGAAATTGTGCTATTCATGTATTTATGTATCTTCTTGAAAAAAATATATTTTGACTTAAACCTCATGGCCCACATGCCTACTAATGAGCCGGAGCAACGAATGAGATTGGGGTAGTATTTAATAAAAGTGATGTTTTGATTTGCTTCTCATTTGGTAAAACTACCTTTAGCATCATTGGCAGAGGATTAGAACTTGGTCTCTAAATAGCACAAAAATTCTCTGAAACTTTTGATGAACACACATTTCCTGCAAGGAATGCTGCAAGGCTGCATATGTACACCAAGATTATCAACTGAAACTGTATTTCAGCAGTTTCATAAATACTCAAACTAGCCCATATGGCACAAACAACCAAGCCACAATCAAAGTCGTAGAGATCACTTTTTTCCTGTTCTGATGTTTGATGTGAACATTAACTGAAGTTCTTGACCTGTAGCTGTATTATTTTATGCATTGTGCTGCTAATACATTACTGAACTGCATAAACAGGTATTTACAGGTGTTCCTATTAAAGTGACCAGTGAGTGTATAAACCTTCCTGCTCAAGAATTTTCAGAAGAATAAGAAATGGTTTGAAAACCCCGCAGCGTCAGCTGAATTGCATGAAGACCACTTTGAAACTCTAGTACAATCTACAAGCTGAGTACAATCCAGTATACAGCTGAGATTTTATGCTTGTTCTATTAAATACCAAGTGAAGTGTAGAACCAAAAGGGAACTCCTGAATTCAAGATAAAGTCTTGGCCACCAAGAGTCTTGTTTTCTTTGTAATACAATCATAAAATGACTGGTAGAGTTCCAGTATGCTATCCAGTAGTCTATTCTTCTACAAAAACACCAATCTTCAAACGCTTTAAGAAATAACTCAAACAAAATACTTTCCCCTTGGTCTAGAAAACATTTTCAGTGATTTGTACAAAAATAATTTGCTCTAAAAACAAAATGTTCTTCTGTGGTCAGTGGCAAGTTGTCATATTCTAGAAGTCCTGGAAAAGGGACATGTTTTGTTAATGGGCTGTGAAATTTCCTCAAGAAGCAACTGGCTAGTTATTTAGAGTTAGAATTAGAGAGTTAGAAAGTGGTACAATATCATGTAGATTTCCAATAATCTGCTTTGTGACAAGTCTTCAAACATGCAAGATTGTCAGCAGGCATATAAACAATTCAGTACATTTGTATACAAATAATGAATCAATCAATTTTCTTCTTCCACAAGAGAACCTGTCTTGACTGTGCAAGATGTGCAAGTCTGTTTAACTGTTTTGAAGTTTTGAAATCCTGCCCTTCACTTCTATTTTTATAAATTTGAAATGTAGACAGAAAATTGCCTTCAAAATTGCAGTTGGATAATTGGTATGCTACTGTCTCATGATTCTTCAGGTGAATGTTATGTAGAATACAAGAATGTAGTTTGGTTGTTTGCATCTAGAATGTACTCTAAATTAGTTTTTAAAGCACCCACAGTTCATGCATACACAGCCAGTATATAGTAACTGCAGGCACTGCTTTATTTGGTAATGTTTTAGAAGGGTATCTAGTTAATGGGTTGGAAAACATGCAATATTGTCTACTTCCTGTAAAATGATACAAAGGTTATTGTATTAGCCAGATAATTTCTCTGTTCTTAAAACTATGACAGCTTCTTTAATAATTACCCTGGTAGAGGTCATACACAACACTATTCCTTCTAAGACAAGTATACTGTATTTATTAGCATTAATAACAGCATATTAATTTACATTTCAGTTCATCAAAGATTTCTATTTAGTTAAGACACATTGTCTTATAAAGGCCTGTAAAACTGATGTGTGTTTTTGTTTGCAAATTGTCACCAAATACACTACATCACAACATAATTGATCCAAAAAACAGGATCCAAAAAAAGCCAAAAAAAAAAAATATATTTTTTTATTTTTATATTGTGTGCCAGGATGAATCATGTCGTGTTTGAGTTCAATTTAATATTCTTGACAACCATTTGCATATGACATGCTAAATAAGTTCATATAGAAGCATTATTACTGTGCTTACATTTTCCATCACCCTCCTACACAAATAGATGGAGGATAAACTGGATTGTGGTGCGTGAGAGCAGATGAATTTCCTCTTGGGATCTCACTGGCTGTTTCTGATCACTGTACTTGCAACTAGTCACAAAGGGTTTCATACTATGTGATTCATTGCGGAGAATATCAAACATGCTGGATAATATCGGAGTCTCTGCGATCACACTCAATATGAGAAAATCATGTTGCTGGGCAATGCACACTACACAGCGAATAGTCACCACAAGTGTACTTTCTATATCAAAATAAAATTCAAGTCATTCAAGGAGGTTTAAAGAAAAATGTTGATCCTCGCTATTTAGAGTTTATTCATTAGATAATCTAGCTAACTTAATTGTAGAACATGTAAAACTGGTTCTATTAATTAAACAGTAGCACTTCATTCAGTTAAATGAGGACATTTCATGGTTGTTGAATTACCTATGTGATGTCGAGCGTGCAGCCCACAGACACAAACACAGACGCGCACCTCACACAACTGCCGCTCAGGTGCTGAATGGACAGCTCCGTTTCAGCACTGCAAAAGTTTTGGACAGCTTGAAAGCACATGGCTGCAAGGCAGGGTGGCAGAAGCACACACGGCTAGTGGCTAATGAGTGGACGGGCAGCAATTCACCCTCCAGCAGACACAGAGAGGATATAAAAAGCCAACAGCAGCACAGAGAGGTGAGATACATCTCTGTGATCGATGTCACTGACACACCTGTCCATTTTCATTACAGATGCTGATAGAAGGTGCCGATGAAGACGTTACCTGGACCAGCTGCTCCCTTGCCCGACACCCATTGACCAACACCTCACTCCTTGGGTCCTGCCTTGAGCCAGCTACAGCCAGATTGCCACGCCCCATGCCAGGAAGATGACGCTGCATGACAACATCCACTAAAACCCTTACACCCTTTCCATTCCCCTCTCCTTACAAATTAAAATAAACCAGCACTGTTTTCTGCATTTAAACTGTCTCCTGAGTGTCTGTGTTCAGCCCTCTGGAGCCTGAGTGGTCACGGTCGTGGAGAATACGGGTATGAACTCAGACCCAACTCCCAATTCTCATGCAGAGCTGATGGCTATAGATCCAGCACAGGCCCCTGGCATGGATTCGATGCTACAGCACCTCTTAGAGACTAACCTCCAGCAGCAGGCAGTGACCCAGGAGCTGGCCCAGAGTGTGCGGCCTATCACTCAGGAACAGATGAAACAGTCCTATTCTGCTGCCACTATTCCTCTCCCAGATTCCTGCTGAGAATCCCTGCACCTGCTAACTAAATTCAGCAGTGAGGATGACGTCAAGGCCTTCTTGGAGACTTTCGAGCGAGTTGCCATCAGCGAGCAGTGGGAAGAGCATGCCTGGGCCAACATCCTCACTCCCTTTCTCTCGGGGGAGGCCCAT